>NW_027364123.1:0-309211 GCF_046119375.1 Phyllobates terribilis | reverse complement strand
AAATGTTTGAAGCTACTGACTGAATGAAAGGAGCTGGCATCTCACTCTCCTTGAATCTTCTTTATCATGCTAAGAGGAGCAGGAAAAAAAAAGCAAAAAATTTCAGAATTGCACCTTGCCAATGCGGAGAAATTACTGTTTGTGCATTTACCAATATTCCATTGATTTTTGCCATTGAAAAACATCATGTTATTCATATACCAGAAATGTTTGAAGCTACTGACCTGAATGAAAGGAGCTGCATCTCACTCTCTTTGAATCTTCTTTATCATGCTAAGAGGAGCAGGAAAAGCAAAAAATTCAGAATTGCACCTTGCAATGCAGAAATTACTGTTTGTGCATTTACAATATTCATTGATTTTGCCATTGAAAAACATCACGTTATTCATATACCAGAAATGATTGAAGCTACCTGACTGAATGAAAGGAGCTGGCATCTCACTCTCTTTGAATCTTCTTTATCATGCTAAGAGGAGCAGGAAAAAGCAAAAAATTTCAAGTTGCACCTTGCAATGCGGAGAATACTGTTTGTGCATTTACAATATTTCATTGATTTTTGCAATTGAAAACGTCCAGAAATGATTGAAGCTACTGACTGAATGAAAGGAGCTGGCATCTCACTCTCTTTGAATCTTCTTTATCATGCTAAGAGGAGCAGGAAAAGCAAAAAATTTCAGAATTGCACCTTGCAATGCGGAGAAATACTCTTTGTGCATTTACAATATTCATTGATTTTTGCCATTGAAAAACATCATGTTATTCATATACCAGGAATGTTTGAAGCTACTGACTGAATGAAAGGAGCTGGCATCTCACTCTCTTTGAATCTTCTTTATCATGCTAAGAGGAGCAGGAAAAACAAAAAATTTCAGAATTGCCACCTTGCAATGCGGAGAAATTACTGTTTGTGCATTTACAATATTCATTGATTTTTGCCATTGAAAAACGTCCAGAAATGATTGAAGCTACTGACTGAATGAAAGGAGCTGGCATCTCACTCTCTTTTAATCTTGTTATCATGCTAGAAGGAGCAGGAAAAAGCAAAAATTTCAGAATTGCACCTTGCAATGCGGAGAATTACTGTTGTGCATTTAAATATCATTGATTTTTGCCATTGAAAAAACGTCCAGAAATGATTGAAGCTACTGACTGAATGAAAGGAGCTGGCATCTCACTCTCTTTGAATCTTCTTTATCCTGAAGAGGAGCAGGAAAAAGCAAAAATTTCTGAATTGCACCTTGCAATGCGGAGAAATTACTGTTTTCATGTTATTCATATACCAGAAATTGATTGAAGCTACTGACTGAATGAAAGGAGCTGGCATCTCACTCTCTTTGAATCTTCTTATCATGCTAAGAGGAGCAGGAAAAAGTAAAAAATTTCAGAATTGCACCTTGCAATGCGGAGAAATTACTGTTTGTGCATTTACAATATTCAATGATTTTTGCCATTGAAAAACGTCCAGAAATGATTGAAGCTACTGACTGAATGAAAGGAGCTGGCATCTCACTCTCTTTGAATCTTCTTTATCATGCTAAAGAGGGAGCAGGAAAAAGCAAAAAATTTCAGAATTGCACCTTGCAATGCGGAGAAATTACTGTTTGTGCATTTACAATATTCATTGATTTTTTGCCATTTAAAAACATCATGTTATTCATATACCAGAAATGATTGAAGCTACTGACTGAATGAAAGGAGCTGGCATCCTCACTCTCTTTGAATCTTCTTTATCATGCTAAGAGGAGCAGGAAAAAGTAAAAAATTTCAGAATTGCACCTTGCAATGCGGAGAAATACTGTTTGTGCATTTACAATATTCAATGATTTTTGCCTTTGAAAACGTCCAGAAATGATTGAAGCTACTGACTGAACGAAAGGAGCTGGCATCTCACTCTCTTTGAATCTTCTTTATCATGCTAAGAGGAGCAGGAAAAAGCAAAAAATTTCAGAATTGCACCTTGCAATGCGGAGAAATTACTGTTTGTGCATTTACAATATTCATTGATTTTTGCCATTTGAAAAACATCATGTTATTCATATACCAGAAATGATTGAAGCTACTGACTGAATGAAAGGAGCTGGCATCTCACTCTCTTTGAATCTTCTTTATCATGCTAAGAGGAGCAGGAAAAAGCAAAAAATTTCAGAATTGCACCTTGCAATGCGGAGAAATTACTGTTTGTGCATTTACAATATTCATTGATTTTTGCCATTGAAAAACATCATGTTATTCATATACCAGAAATGATTGAAGCTACTGACTGAATGAAAGGAGCTGGCATCTCACTCTCTTTGAATCTTCTTTATCATGCTAAGAGGAGCAGGAAAAAGCAAAAAATTTCAGAATTGCACCTTGCAATGCGGAGAAATTACTGTTTGTGCATTTACAATATTCATTGATTTTTGCAATTGAAAAACGTCCAGAAATGATTGAAGCTACTGACTGAATGAAAGGAGCTGGCATCTCACTCTCTTTGAATCTTCTTTATCATGCTAAGAGGAGCAGGAAAAAGCAAAAAATTTCAGAATTGCACCTTGCAATGCGGAGAAATTACTGTTTGTGCATTTACAATATTCATTGATTTTTGCATTTGAAAAACATTATGTTATTCATATACCAGGAATGTTTGAAGCTACTGACTGAATGAAAGGAGCTGGCATCTCACTCTCTTTGAATCTTCTTTATCATGCTAAGAGGAGCAGGAAAAAGTAAAAAATTTCAGAATTGCACCTTGCAATGCGGAGAAATTACTGTTTGTGCATTTACAATATTCATTGATTTTTGCCATTGAAAAACGTCCAGAAATGATTGAAGCTACTGACTGAATGAAAGGAGCTGGCATCTCACTCTCTTTGAATCTTGTTTATCATGCTAAGAGGAGCAGGAAAAAGCAAAAAATTTCAGAATTGCACCTTGCAATGCGAAGAAATTACTGTTTGTGCATTTACAATATTCATTGATGTTTGCCATTGAAAAACGTCCAGAAATGATTGAAGCTACTGACTGAATGAAAGGAGCTGGCATCTCACTTTCTTTGAATCTTCTTTATTATGCTAAGAGGAGCAGGAAAAAGCAAAAAATTTCAGAATTGCACCTTGCAATGCGGAGAAATTACTGTTTGTGCATTTACAATATTCATTGATTTTTGCCATTGAAAAACATCATGTTATTCATATACCAGAAATGATTGAAGCTACTGACTGAATGAAAGGAGCTGGCATCTCACTCTCTTTGAATCTTCTTTATCATGCTAAGAGGAGCAGGAAAAAGTAAAAAATTTCAGAATTGCACCTTGCAATGCGGAGAAATTACTGTTTGTGCATTTACAATATTCAATGATTTTTGCCATTGAAAAACGTCCAGAAATGATTGAAGCTACTGACTGAATGAAAGGAGCTGGCATCTCACTCTCTGTGAATCTTCTTTATCATGCTAAGAGGAGCAGGAAAAAGCAAAAAACTTCAGAATTGCACCTTGCAATGCGGAGAAATTACTGTTTGTGCATTTACAATATTCATTGATTTTTGCCATTGAAAAACATCATGTTATTCATATACCAGAAATGATTGAAGCTACTGACTGAATGAAAGGAGCTGGCATCTCACTCTCTTTGAATCTTCTTTATCATGCTAAGAGGAGCAGGAAAAAGTAAAAAATTTCAGAATTGCACCTTGCAATGCGGAGAAATTACTGTTTGTGCATTTACAATATTCAATGATTTTTGCCTTTGAAAAACGTCCAGAAATGATTGAAGCTACTGACTGAACGAAAGGAGCTGGCATCTCACTCTCTTTGAATCTTCTTTATCATGCTAAGAGGAGCAGGAAAAAGCAAAAAATTTCAGAATTGCACCTTGCAATGCGGAGAAATTACTGTTTGTGCATTTACAATATTCATTGATTTTTGCCATTGAAAAACATCATGTTATTCATATACCAGAAATGTTTGAAGCTACTGACTGAATGAAAGGAGCTGGCATCTCACTCTCTTTGAATCTTCTTTATCATGCTAAGAGGAGCAGGAAAAAGTAAAAAATTTCAGAATTGCACCTTGCAATGCGGAGAAATTACTGTTTGTGCATTTACAATATTCATTGATTTTTGCCATTGAAAAACGTCCAGAAATGATTGAAGCTACTGACTGAATGAAAGGAGCTGGCATCTCACTCTCTTTGAATCTTGTTTATCATGCTAAGAGGAGCAGGAAAAAGCAAAAAATTTCAGAATTGCACCTTGCAATGCGAAGAAATTACTGTTTGTGCATTTACAATATTCATTGATGTTTGCCATTGAAAAACGTCCAGAAATGATTGAAGCTACTGACTGAATGAAAGGAGCTGGCATCTCACTTTCTTTGAATCTTCTTTATTATGCTAAGAGGAGCAGGAAAAAGCAAAAAATTTCAGAATTGCACCTTGCAATGCGGAGAAATTACTGTTTGTGCATTTACAATATTCATTGATTTTTGCCATTGAAAAACATCATGTTATTCATATACCAGAAATGATTGAAGCTACTGACTGAATGAAAGGAGCTGGCATCTCACTCTCTTTGAATCTTCTTTATCATGCTAAGAGGAGCAGGAAAAAGTAAAAAATTTCAGAATTGCACCTTGCAATGCGGAGAAATTACTGTTTGTGCATTTACAATATTCAATGATTTTTGCCATTGAAAAACGTCCAGAAATGATTGAAGCTACTGACTGAATGAAAGGAGCTGGCATCTCACTCTCTGTGAATCTTCTTTATCATGCTAAGAGGAGCAGGAAAAAGCAAAAAACTTCAGAATTGCACCTTGCAATGCGGAGAAATTACTGTTTGTGCATTTACAATATTCATTGATTTTTGCCATTGAAAAACATCATGTTATTCATATACCAGAAATGATTGAAGCTACTGACTGAATGAAAGGAGCTGGCATCTCACTCTCTTTGAATCTTCTTTATCATGCTAAGAGGAGCAGGAAAAAGTAAAAAATTTCAGAATTGCACCTTGCAATGCGGAGAAATTACTGTTTGTGCATTTACAATATTCAATGATTTTTGCCTTTGAAAAACGTCCAGAAATGATTGAAGCTACTGACTGAACGAAAGGAGCTGGCATCTCACTCTCTTTGAATCTTCTTTATCATGCTAAGAGGAGCAGGAAAAAGCAAAAAATTTCAGAATTGCACCTTGCAATGCGGAGAAATTACTGTTTGTGCATTTACAATATTCATTGATTTTTGCCATTGAAAAACGTCCAGAAATGATTGAAGCTACTGACTGAATGAAAGCAGCTGGCATCTCACTCTGAATTTTCTTTATCATGCTAAGAGGAGCAGGAAAAAGCAAAAAATTTCAGAATTGCACCTTGCAATGCGGAGAAATTACTGTTTGTGCATTTACAATATTCATTGATTTTTGCCATTGAAAAACGTCCAGAAATGATTGAAGCTACTGACTGAATGAAAGGAGCTGGCATCTCACTCTCTTTGAATCGTCTTTATCATGCTAAGAGGAGCAGGAAAAAGCAAAAAATTTCAGAATTGCACCTTGCAATGCGGAGAACTTACTGTTTGTGCATTTACAATATTCATTGATTTTTGCCATTGAAAAACATCATGTTATTCATATACCAGAAATGTTTGAAGCTACTGACTGAATGAAAGGAGCTGGCATCTCACTCTCTTTGAATCTTCTTTATCATGCTAAGAGGAGCAGGAAAAAGCAAAAAATTTCAGAATTGCACCTTGCAATGCGGAGAAATTACTGTTTGTGCATTTACAATATTCATTGATTTTTGCCATTGAAAAACATCATGTTATTCATATACCAGAAATGTTTGAAGCTACTGACTGAATGAAAGGAGCTGGCATCTCACTCTCTTTGAATCTTCTTTATCATGCTAAGAGGAGCAGGAAAAAGCAAAAAATTTCAGAATTGCACCTTGCAATGCGGAGAAATTACTGTTTGTGCATTTACAATATTCATTGATTTTTGCCATTGAAAAACGTCCAGAAATGATTGAAGCTACTGACTGAATGAAAGCAGCTGGCATCTCACTCTGAATTTTCTTTATCATGCTAAGAGGAGCAGGAAAAAGCAAAAAATTTCAGAATTGCACCTTGCAATGCGGAGAAATTACTGTTTGTGCATTTACAATATTCATTGATTTTTGCCATTGAAAAACGTCCAGAAATGATTGAAGCTACTGACTGAATGAAAGGAGCTGGCATCTCACTCTCTTTGAATCGTCTTTATCATGCTAAGAGGAGCAGGAAAAAGCAAAAAATTTCAGAATTGCACCTTGCAATGCGGAGAAATTACTGTTTGTGCATTTACAATATTCATTGATTTTTGCCATTGAAAAACATCATGTTATTCATATACCAGAAATGTTTGAAGCTACTGACTGAATGAAAGGAGCTGGCATCTCACTCTCTTTGAATCTTCTTTATCATGCTAAGAGGAGCAGGAAAAAGCAAAAAATTTCAGAATTGCACCTTGCAATGCGAAGAAATTACTGTTTGTGCATTTACAATATTCATTGATTTTTGCCATTGAAAAACATCATGTTATTCATATACCAGAAATGTTTGAAGCTGCTGACTGAATGAAAGGAGCTGGCATCTCACTCTCTTTGAATCTTCTTTATCATGCTTGGATTAGCAGGAAAAAGCAAAAAATTTCAGAATTGCACCTTGCAATGTGGAGATATTACTGTTTGTGCATTTACAATATTCATTGATTTTTGCCATTGAAAAACATGTTTTTCATATACCAGAAATGTTTGAAGCTACTGACTGAATGAAAGGAGCTGGCATCTCACTCTCTTTGAATCTTCTTTATCATGCTAGGATTAACAGGAAAAAGCAAAAAATTTCAGAATTGCACCTTGCAATGTGGAGATATTACTGTTTGTGCATTTACAATATTCATTGATTTTTGCCATTGAAAAACGTCCAGAAATGATTGAAGCTACTGACTGAATGAAAGCAGCTGGCATCTCACTGAATTTTCTTTATCATGCTAAGAGGAGCAGGAAAAAGCAAAAAATTTCAGAATTGCACCTTGCAATGCGGAGAAATTACTGTTTGTGCATTTACAATATTCATTGATTTTTGCCATTGAAAAACGTCCAGAAATGATTGAAGCTACTGACTGAATGAAAGGAGCTGGCATCTCACTCTCTTTGAATCGTCTTTATCATGCTAAGAGGAGCAGGAAAAAGCAAAAAATTTCAGAATTGCACATTGCAATGCGGAGAAATTACTGTTTGTGCATTTACAATATTCATTGATTTTTGCCATTGAAAAACATCATGTTATTCATATACCAGAAATGTTTGAAGCTACTGACTGAATGAAAGGAGCTGGCATCTCACTCTCTTTGAATCTTCTTTATCATGCTAAGAGGAGCAGGAAAAAGCAAAAAATTTCAGAATTGCACCTTGCAATGCGGAGAAATTACTGTTTGTGCATTTACAATATTCATTGATTTTTGCCATTGAAAAACATCATGTTATTCATATACCAGAAATGTTTGAAGCTACTGACTGAATGAAAGGAGCTGGCATCTCACTCTCTTTGAATCTTCTTTATCATGCTTGGATTAGCAGGAAAAAGCAAAAAATTTCAGAATTGCACCTTGCAATGTGGAGATATTACTGTTTGTGCATTTACAATATTCATTGATTTTTGCCATTGAAAAACATGTTTTTCATATACCAGAAATGTTTGAAGCTACTGACTGAATGAAAGGAGCTGGCATCTCACTCTCTTTGAATCTTCTTTATCATGCTAGGATTAGCAGGAAAAAGCAAAAAATTTCAGAATTGCACCTTGCAATGTGGAGATATTACTGTTTGTGCATTTACAATATTCATTGATTTTTGCCATTGAAAAACATGTTTTTCATATACCAGAAATGTTTGAAGCTACTGACTGAATGAAAGGAGCTGGCATCTCACTCTCTTTGAATCTTCTTTATCATGCTAGGATTAACAGGAAAAAGCAAAAAATTTCAGAATTGCACCTTGCAATGTGGAGATATTACTGTTTGTGCATTTACAATATTCATTGATTTTTGCCATTGAAAAACGTCCAGAAATGTTTGAAGCTACTGACTGAATGAAAGGAGCTGGCATCTCACTCTCTTTGAATCTTCTTTATCATGCTAGGATTAGCAGGAAAAAGCAAAAAATTTCAGAATTGCACCTTGCAATGTGGAGATATTGCTGTTTGTGCATTTACAATATTCATTGATTTTTGCCATTGAAAAACATGTTTTTCATATACAAGAAATGTTTGAAGCTACTGACTGAATGAAAGGAGCTGGCATCTCACTCTCTTTGAATCTTCTTTATCATGCTAGGATTAGCAGGAAAAAGCAAAAAATTTCAGAATTGCACCTTGCAATGTGGAGATATTACTGTTTGTGCATTTACAATATTCATTGATTTTTGCCATTGAAAAACGTCCAGAAATGTTTGAAGCTACTGACTGAATGAAAGGAGCTGGCATCTCACTCTCTTTGAATCTTCTTTATCATGCTAGGATTAGCAGGAAAAAGCAAAAAATTTCAGAATTGCACCTTGCAATGTGGAGATATTACTGTTTGTGCATTTACAATATTCATTGATTTTTGCCATTGAAAAACATGTTTTTCATATACCAGAAATGTTTGAAGCTACTGACGGAATGAAAGGAGCTGGCATCTCACTCTCTTTGAATCTTCTTTATCATGCTAGGATTAGCAGGAAAAAGCAAAAAATTTCAGAATTGCACCTTGCAATGTGGAGATATTACTGTTTGTGCATTTACAATATTCATTGATTTTTGCCATTGAAAAACATGTTTTTCATATACCAGAAATGTTTGAAGCTACTGACTGAATGAAAGGAGCTGGCATCTCACTGTCTTTGAATCTTCTTTATCATGCTAGGATTAACAGGAAAAAGCAAAAAATTTCAGAATTGCACCTTGCAATGTGGAGATATTACTGTTTGTGCATTTACAATATTCATTGATTTTGCCATTGAAAAACGTCCAGAAATGTTTGAAGCTACTGACTGAATGAAAGGAGCTGGCATCTCACTCTCTTTAAATCTTCTTTATCATGCTAGGATTAGCAGGAAAAAGCAAAAAAATTTCAGAATTGCACCTTGCAATGTGGAGATTTTACTGTTTGTGCATTTACAATATTCATTGATTTTTGCCATTGAAAAACATGTTTTTCATATACCAGAAATGTTTGAAGCTACTGACTGAATGAAAGGAGCTGGCATCTCACTCTCTTTGAATCTTCTTTATCATGCTAGGATAAGCAGGAAAAAGCAAAAAATTTCAGAATTGCACCTTGCAATGTGGAGATATTACTGTTTGTGCATTTACAATATTCATTGATTTTTGCCATTGAAAAACATGTTTTTCATATACCAGAAATGTTTGAAGCTACTGACTTGAATGAAAGGAGCTGGCATCTCACTCTCTTTGAATCTTCTTTATCATGCTAGGATTAACAGGAAAAAGCAAAAAATTTCAGAATTGCACCTTGCAATGTGGAGATATTACTGTTTGTGCATTTACAATATTCATTGATTTTTGCCATTGAAAAACGTCCAGAAATGTTTGAAGCTACTGACTGAATGAAAGGAGCTGGTATCTCACTCTCTTTGAATCTTCTTTATCATGCTAGGATTAGCAGGAAAAAGCAAAAAATTTCAGAATTGCACCTTGCAATGTGGAGATATTACTGTTTGTGCATTTACAATATTCATTGATTTTTGCCATTGAAAAACATGTTTTTCATATACAAGAAATGTTTGAAGCTACTGACTGAATGAAAGGAGCTGGCATCTCACTCTCTTTGAATCTTCTTTATCATGCTAGGATTAGCAGGAAAAAGCAAAAAATTTCAGAATTGCACCTTGCAATGTGGAGATATTACTGTTTGTGCATTTACAATATTCATTGATTTTTGCCATTGAAAAACGTCCAGAAATGTTTGAAGCTACTGACTGAATGAAATAAGCTGGCATCTCACTCTCTTTGAATCTTCTTTATCATGCTAGGATTAGCAGGAAAAAGCAAAAAATTTCAGAATTGCACCTTGCAATGTGGAGATATTACTGTTTGTGCATTTACAATATTCATTGATTTTGCCATTGAAAAACGTCCAGAAATGTTTGAAGCTACTGACTGAATGAAAGGAGCTGGCATCTCACTCTCTTTGAATCTTCTTTATCATGCTAGGATTAGCAGGAAAAAGCAAAAAATTTCAGAATTGCACCTTGCAATGTGGAGATATTACTGTTTGTGCATTTACAATATTCATTGATTTTTGCCATTGAAAAACATGTTTTTCATATACCAGAAATGTTTGAAGCTACTGACGGAATGAAAGGAGCTGGCATCTCACTCTCTTTGAATCTTCTTTATCATGCTAGGATTAGCAGGAAAAAGCAAAAAATTTCAGAATTGCACCTTGCAATGTGGAGATATTACTGTTTGTGCATTTACAATATTCATTGATTTTTGCCATTGAAAAACATGTTTTTCATATACCAGAAATGTTTGAAGCTACTGACTGAATGAAAGGAGCTGGCATCTCACTGTCTTTGAATCTTCTTTATCATGCTAGGATTAACAGGAAAAAGCAAAAAATTTCAGAATTGCACCCTGCAATGTGGAGATATTACTGTTTGTGCATTTACAATATTCATTGATTTTGCCATTGAAAAACGTCCAGAAATGTTTGAAGCTACTGACTGAATGAAAGGAGCTGGCATCTCACTCTCTTTGAATCTTCTTTATCATGCTAGGATAAGCAGGAAAAAGCAAAAAATTTCAGAATTGCACCTTGCAATGTGGAGATATTACTGTTTGTGCATTTACAATATTCATTGATTTTTGCCATTGAAAAACATGTTTTTCATATACCAGAAATGTTTGAAGCTACTGACGGAATGAAAGGAGCTGGCATCTCACTCTCTTTGAATCTTCTTTATCATGCTAGGATTAGCAGGAAAAAGCAAAAAATTTCAGAATTGCACCTTGCAATGTGGAGATATTACTGTTTGTGCATTTACAATATTCATTGATTTTTGCCATTGAAAAACATGTTTTTCATATACCAGAAATGTTTGAAGCTACTGACTGAATGAAAGGAGCTGGCATCTCACTGTCTTTGAATCTTCTTTATCATGCTAGGATTAACAGGAAAAAGCAAAAAATTTCAGAATTGCACCTTGCAATGTGGAGATATTACTGTTTGTGCATTTACAATATTCATTGATTTTGCCATTGAAAAACGTCCAGAAATGTTTGAAGCTACTGACTGAATGAAAGGAGCTGGCATCTCACTCTCTTTGAATCTTCTTTATCATGCTAGGATTAGCAGGAAAAAGCAAAAAAATTTCAGAATTGCACCCTGCAATGTGGAGATATTACTGTTTGTGCATTTACAATATTCATTGATTTTTGCCATTGAAAAACATGTTTTTCATATACCAGAAATGTTTGAAGCTACTGACTGAATGAAAGGAGCTGGCATCTCACTCTCTTTGAATCTTCTTTATCATGCTAGGATAAGCAGGAAAAAGCAAAAAATTTCAGAATTGCACCTTGCAATGTGGAGATATTACTGTTTGTGCATTTACAATATTCATTGATTTTTGCCATTGAAAAACATGTTTTTCATATACCAGAAATGTTTGAAGCTACTGACTGAATGAAAGGAGCTGGCATCTCACTCTCCTTGAATCTTCTTTATCATGCTAAGAGGAGCAGGAAAAAGCAAAAAATTTCAGAATTGCACCTTGCAATGCGGAGAAATTACTGTTTGTGCATTTACAATATTCATTGATTTTTGCCATTGAAAAACATCATGTTATTCATATACCAGAAATGTTTGAAGCTACTGACTGAATGAAAGGAGCTGGCATCTCACTCTCTTTGAATCTTCTTTATCATGCTAAGAGGAGCAGGAAAAAGCAAAAAATTTCAGAATTGCACCTTGCAATGCGGAGAAATTACTGTTTGTGCATTTACAATATTCATTGATTTTTGCCATTGAAAAACATCACGTTATTCATATACCAGAAATGATTGAAGCTACTGACTGAATGAAAGGAGCTGGCATCTCACTCTCTTTGAATCTTCTTTATCATGCTAAGAGGAGCAGGAAAAAGCAAAAAATTTCAGAGTTGCACCTTGCAATGCGGAGAAATTACTGTTTGTGCATTTACAATATTCATTGATTTTTGCAATTGAAAAACGTCCAGAAATGATTGAAGCTACTGACTGAATGAAAGGAGCTGGCATCTCACTCTCTTTGAATCTTCTTTATCATGCTAAGAGGAGCAGGAAAAAGCAAAAAATTTCAGAATTGCACCTTGCAATGCGGAGAAATTACTGTTTGTGCATTTACAATATTCATTGATTTTTGCCATTGAAAAACATCATGTTATTCATATACCAGGAATGTTTGAAGCTACTGACTGAATGAAAGGAGCTGGCATCTCACTCTCTTTGAATCTTCTTTATCATGCTAAGAGGAGCAGGAAAAAGCAAAAAATTTCAGAATTGCACCTTGCAATGCGGAGAAATTACTGTTTGTGCATTTAGAATATTCATTGATTTTTGCCATTGAAAAACGTCCAGAAATGATTGAAGCTACTGACTGAATGAAAGGAGCTGGCATCTCACTCTCTTTTAATCTTGTTTATCATGCTAAGAGGAGCAGGAAAAAGCAAAAAATTTCAGAATTGCACCTTGCAATGCGGAGAAATTACTGTTTGTGCATTTACAATATTCATTGATTTTTGCCATTGAAAAACGTCCAGAAATGATTGAAGCTACTGACTGAATGAAAGGAGCTGGCATCTCACTCTCTTTGAATCTTCTTTATCATGCTAAGAGGAGCAGGAAAAAGCAAAAAATTTCAGAATTGCACCTTGCAATGCGGAGAAATTACTGTTTGTGCATTTACAATATTCATTGATTTTTGCCATTGAAAAACATCATGTTATTCATATACCAGAAATGATTGAAGCTACTGACTGAATGAAAGGAGCTGGCATCTCACTCTCTTTGAATCTTCTTTATCATGCTAAGAGGAGCAGGAAAAAGTAAAAAATTTCAGAATTGCACCTTGCAATGCGGAGAAATTTCTGTTTGTGCATTTACAATATTCAATGATTTTTGCCATTGAAAAACGTCCAGAAATGATTGAAGCTACTGACTGAATGAAAGGAGCTGGCATCTCACTCTCTTTGAATCTTCTTTATCATGCTAAGAGGAGCAGGAAAAAGCAAAAAATTTCAGAATTGCACCTTGCAATGCGGAGAAATTACTGTTTGTGCATTTACAATATTCATTGATTTTTGCCATTGAAAAACATCATGTTATTCATATACCAGAAATGATTGAAGCTACTGACTGAATGAAAGGAGCTGGCATCTCACTCTCTTTGAATCTTCTTTATCATGCTAAGAGGAGCAGGAAAAAGTAAAAAATTTCAGAATTGCACCTTGCAATGCGGAGAAATTACTGTTTGTGCATTTACAATATTCAATGATTTTTGCCTTTGAAAAACGTCCAGAAATGATTGAAGCTACTGACTGAACGAAAGGAGCTGGCATCTCACTCTCTTTGAATCTTCTTTATCATGCTAAGAGGAGCAGGAAAAAGCAAAAAATTTCAGAATTGCACCTTGCAATGCGGAGAAATTACTGTTTGTGCATTTACAATATTCATTGATTTTTGCCATTGAAAAACATCATGTTATTCATATACCAGAAATGATTGATGCTACTGACTGAATGAAAGGAGCTGGCATCTCACTCTCTTTGAATCTTCTTTATCATGCTAAGAGGAGCAGGAAAAAGCAAAAAATTTCAGAATTGCACCTTGCAATGCGGAGAAATTACTGTTTGTGCATTTACAATATTCATTGATTTTTGCCATTGAAAAACATCATGTTATTCATATACCAGAAATGTTTGAAGCTACTGACTGAATGAAAGGAGCTGGCATCTCACTCTCTTTGAATCTTCTTTATCATGCTAAGAGGAGCAGGAAAAAGCAAAAAATTTCAGAATTGCACCTTGCAATGCGGAGAAATTACTGTTTGTGCATTTACAATATTCATTGATTTTTGCAATTGAAAAACGTCCAGAAATGATTGAAGCTACTGACTGAATGAAAGGAGCTGGCATCTCACTCTCTTTGAATCTTCTTTATCATGCTAAGAGGAGCAGGAAAAAGCAAAAAATTTCAGAATTGCACCTTGCAATGCGGAGAAATTACTGTTTGTGCATTTACAATATTCATTGATTTTTGCCATTGAAAAACATTATGTTATTCATATACCAGGAATGTTTGAAGCTACTGACTGAATGAAAGGAGCTGGCATCTCACTCTCTTTGAATCTTCTTTATCATGCTAAGAGGAGCAGGAAAAAGTAAAAAATTTCAGAATTGCACCTTGCAATGCGGAGAAATTACTGTTTGTGCATTTACAATATTCATTGATTTTTGCAATTGAAAAACGTCCAGAAATGATTGAAGCTACTGACTGAATGAAAGGAGCTGGCATCTCACTCTCTTTGAATCTTGTTTATCATGCTAAGAGGAGCAGGAAAAAGCAAAAAATTTCAGAATTGCACCTTGCAATGCGAAGAAATTACTGTTTGTGCATTTACAATATTCATTGATGTTTGCCATTGAAAAACGTCCAGAAATGATTGAAGCTACTGACTGAATGAAAGGAGCTGGCATCTCACTTTCTTTGAATCTTCTTTATTATGCTAAGAGGAGCAGGAAAAAGCAAAAAATTTCAGAATTGCACCTTGCAATGCGGAGAAATTACTGTTTGTGCATTTACAATATTCATTGATTTTTGCCATTGAAAAACATCATGTTATTCATATACCAGAAATGATTGAAGCTACTGACTGAATGAAAGGAGCTGGCATCTCACTCTCTTTGAATCTTCTTTATCATGCTAAGAGGAGCAGGAAAAAGTAAAAAATTTCAGAATTGCACCTTGCAATGCGGAGAAATTACTGTTTGTGCATTTACAATATTCAATGATTTTTGCCATTGAAAAACGTCCAGAAATGATTGAAGCTACTGACTGAATGAAAGGAGCTGGCATCTCACTCTCTGTGAATCTTCTTTATCATGCTAAGAGGAGCAGGAAAAAGCAAAAAACTTCAGAATTGCACCTTGCAATGCGGAGAAATTACTGTTTGTGCATTTACAATATTCATTGATTTTTGCCATTGAAAAACATCATGTTATTCATATACCAGAAATGATTGAAGCTACTGACTGAATGAAAGGAGCTGGCATCTCACTCTCTTTGAATCTTCTTTATCATGCTAAGAGGAGCAGGAAAAAGTAAAAAATTTCAGAATTGCACCTTGCAATGCGGAGAAATTACTGTTTGTGCATTTACAATATTCAATGATTTTTGCCTTTGAAAAACGTCCAGAAATGATTGAAGCTACTGACTGAACGAAAGGAGCTGGCATCTCACTCTCTTTGAATCTTCTTTATCATGCTAAGAGGAGCAGGAAAAAGCAAAAAATTTCAGAATTGCACCTTGCAATGCGGAGAAATTACTGTTTGTGCATTTACAATATTCATTGATTTTTGCCATTGAAAAACATCATGTTATTCATATACCAGAAATGTTTGAAGCTACTGACTGAATGAAAGGAGCTGGCATCTCACTCTCTTTGAATCTTCTTTATCATGCTAAGAGGAGCAGGAAAAAGTAAAAAATTTCAGAATTGCACCTTGCAATGCGGAGAAATTACTGTTTGTGCATTTACAATATTCATTGATTTTTGCCATTGAAAAACGTCCAGAAATGATTGAAGCTACTGACTGAATGAAAGGAGCTGGCATCTCACTCTCTTTGAATCTTGTTTATCATGCTAAGAGGAGCAGGAAAAAGCAAAAAATTTCAGAATTGCACCTTGCAATGCGAAGAAATTACTGTTTGTGCATTTACAATATTCATTGATGTTTGCCATTGAAAAACGTCCAGAAATGATTGAAGCTACTGACTGAATGAAAGGAGCTGGCATCTCACTTTCTTTGAATCTTCTTTATTATGCTAAGAGGAGCAGGAAAAAGCAAAAAATTTCAGAATTGCACCTTGCAATGCGGAGAAATTACTGTTTGTGCATTTACAATATTCATTGATTTTTGCCATTGAAAAACATCATGTTATTCATATACCAGAAATGATTGAAGCTACTGACTGAATGAAAGGAGCTGGCATCTCACTCTCTTTGAATCTTCTTTATCATGCTAAGAGGAGCAGGAAAAAGTAAAAAATTTCAGAATTGCACCTTGCAATGCGGAGAAATTACTGTTTGTGCATTTACAATATTCAATGATTTTTGCCATTGAAAAACGTCCAGAAATGATTGAAGCTACTGACTGAATGAAAGGAGCTGGCATCTCACTCTCTGTGAATCTTCTTTATCATGCTAAGAGGAGCAGGAAAAAGCAAAAAACTTCAGAATTGCACCTTGCAATGCGGAGAAATTACTGTTTGTGCATTTACAATATTCATTGATTTTTGCCATTGAAAAACATCATGTTATTCATATACCAGAAATGATTGAAGCTACTGACTGAATGAAAGGAGCTGGCATCTCACTCTCTTTGAATCTTCTTTATCATGCTAAGAGGAGCAGGAAAAAGTAAAAAATTTCAGAATTGCACCTTGCAATGCGGAGAAATTACTGTTTGTGCATTTACAATATTCAATGATTTTTGCCTTTGAAAAACGTCCAGAAATGATTGAAGCTACTGACTGAACGAAAGGAGCTGGCATCTCACTCTCTTTGAATCTTCTTTATCATGCTAAGAGGAGCAGGAAAAAGCAAAAAATTTCAGAATTGCACCTTGCAATGCGGAGAAATTACTGTTTGTGCATTTACAATATTCATTGATTTTTGCCATTGAAAAACGTCCAGAAATGATTGAAGCTACTGACTGAATGAAAGCAGCTGGCATCTCACTCTGAATTTTCTTTATCATGCTAAGAGGAGCAGGAAAAAGCAAAAAATTTCAGAATTGCACCTTGCAATGCGGAGAAATTACTGTTTGTGCATTTACAATATTCATTGATTTTTGCCATTGAAAAACGTCCAGAAATGATTGAAGCTACTGACTGAATGAAAGGAGCTGGCATCTCACTCTCTTTGAATCGTCTTTATCATGCTAAGAGGAGCAGGAAAAAGCAAAAAATTTCAGAATTGCACCTTGCAATGCGGAGAAATTACTGTTTGTGCATTTACAATATTCATTGATTTTTGCCATTGAAAAACATCATGTTATTCATATACCAGAAATGTTTGAAGCTACTGACTGAATGAAAGGAGCTGGCATCTCACTCTCTTTGAATCTTCTTTATCATGCTAAGAGGAGCAGGAAAAAGCAAAAAATTTCAGAATTGCACCTTGCAATGCGGAGAAATTACTGTTTGTGCATTTACAATATTCATTGATTTTTGCCATTGAAAAACATCATGTTATTCATATACCAGAAATGTTTGAAGCTACTGACTGAATGAAAGGAGCTGGCATCTCACTCTCTTTGAATCTTCTTTATCATGCTAAGAGGAGCAGGAAAAAGCAAAAAATTTCAGAATTGCACCTTGCAATGCGGAGAAATTACTGTTTGTGCATTTACAATATTCATTGATTTTTGCCATTGAAAAACGTCCAGAAATGATTGAAGCTACTGACTGAATGAAAGCAGCTGGCATCTCACTCTGAATTTTCTTTATCATGCTAAGAGGAGCAGGAAAAAGCAAAAAATTTCAGAATTGCACCTTGCAATGCGGAGAAATTACTGTTTGTGCATTTACAATATTCATTGATTTTTGCCATTGAAAAACGTCCAGAAATGATTGAAGCTACTGACTGAATGAAAGGAGCTGGCATCTCACTCTCTTTGAATCGTCTTTATCATGCTAAGAGGAGCAGGAAAAAGCAAAAAATTTCAGAATTGCACCTTGCAATGCGGAGAAATTACTGTTTGTGCATTTACAATATTCATTGATTTTTGCCATTGAAAAACATCATGTTATTCATATACCAGAAATGTTTGAAGCTACTGACTGAATGAAAGGAGCTGGCATCTCACTCTCTTTGAATCTTCTTTATCATGCTAAGAGGAGCAGGAAAAAGCAAAAAATTTCAGAATTGCACCTTGCAATGCGAAGAAATTACTGTTTGTGCATTTACAATATTCATTGATTTTTGCCATTGAAAAACATCATGTTATTCATATACCAGAAATGTTTGAAGCTGCTGACTGAATGAAAGGAGCTGGCATCTCACTCTCTTTGAATCTTCTTTATCATGCTTGGATTAGCAGGAAAAAGCAAAAAATTTCAGAATTGCACCTTGCAATGTGGAGATATTACTGTTTGTGCATTTACAATATTCATTGATTTTTGCCATTGAAAAACATGTTTTTCATATACCAGAAATGTTTGAAGCTACTGACTGAATGAAAGGAGCTGGCATCTCACTCTCTTTGAATCTTCTTTATCATGCTAGGATTAACAGGAAAAAGCAAAAAATTTCAGAATTGCACCTTGCAATGTGGAGATATTACTGTTTGTGCATTTACAATATTCATTGATTTTTGCCATTGAAAAACGTCCAGAAATGATTGAAGCTACTGACTGAATGAAAGCAGCTGGCATCTCACTGAATTTTCTTTATCATGCTAAGAGGAGCAGGAAAAAGCAAAAAATTTCAGAATTGCACCTTGCAATGCGGAGAAATTACTGTTTGTGCATTTACAATATTCATTGATTTTTGCCATTGAAAAACGTCCAGAAATGATTGAAGCTACTGACTGAATGAAAGGAGCTGGCATCTCACTCTCTTTGAATCGTCTTTATCATGCTAAGAGGAGCAGGAAAAAGCAAAAAATTTCAGAATTGCACATTGCAATGCGGAGAAATTACTGTTTGTGCATTTACAATATTCATTGATTTTTGCCATTGAAAAACATCATGTTATTCATATACCAGAAATGTTTGAAGCTACTGACTGAATGAAAGGAGCTGGCATCTCACTCTCTTTGAATCTTCTTTATCATGCTAAGAGGAGCAGGAAAAAGCAAAAAATTTCAGAATTGCACCTTGCAATGCGGAGAAATTACTGTTTGTGCATTTACAATATTCATTGATTTTTGCCATTGAAAAACATCATGTTATTCATATACCAGAAATGTTTGAAGCTACTGACTGAATGAAAGGAGCTGGCATCTCACTCTCTTTGAATCTTCTTTATCATGCTTGGATTAGCAGGAAAAAGCAAAAAATTTCAGAATTGCACCTTGCAATGTGGAGATATTACTGTTTGTGCATTTACAATATTCATTGATTTTTGCCATTGAAAAACATGTTTTTCATATACCAGAAATGTTTGAAGCTACTGACTGAATGAAAGGAGCTGGCATCTCACTCTCTTTGAATCTTCTTTATCATGCTAGGATTAGCAGGAAAAAGCAAAAAATTTCAGAATTGCACCTTGCAATGTGGAGATATTACTGTTTGTGCATTTACAATATTCATTGATTTTTGCCATTGAAAAACATGTTTTTCATATACCAGAAATGTTTGAAGCTACTGACTGAATGAAAGGAGCTGGCATCTCACTCTCTTTGAATCTTCTTTATCATGCTAGGATTAACAGGAAAAAGCAAAAAATTTCAGAATTGCACCTTGCAATGTGGAGATATTACTGTTTGTGCATTTACAATATTCATTGATTTTTGCCATTGAAAAACGTCCAGAAATGTTTGAAGCTACTGACTGAATGAAAGGAGCTGGCATCTCACTCTCTTTGAATCTTCTTTATCATGCTAGGATTAGCAGGAAAAAGCAAAAAATTTCAGAATTGCACCTTGCAATGTGGAGATATTGCTGTTTGTGCATTTACAATATTCATTGATTTTTGCCATTGAAAAACATGTTTTTCATATACAAGAAATGTTTGAAGCTACTGACTGAATGAAAGGAGCTGGCATCTCACTCTCTTTGAATCTTCTTTATCATGCTAGGATTAGCAGGAAAAAGCAAAAAATTTCAGAATTGCACCTTGCAATGTGGAGATATTACTGTTTGTGCATTTACAATATTCATTGATTTTTGCCATTGAAAAACGTCCAGAAATGTTTGAAGCTACTGACTGAATGAAAGGAGCTGGCATCTCACTCTCTTTGAATCTTCTTTATCATGCTAGGATTAGCAGGAAAAAGCAAAAAATTTCAGAATTGCACCTTGCAATGTGGAGATATTACTGTTTGTGCATTTACAATATTCATTGATTTTTGCCATTGAAAAACATGTTTTTCATATACCAGAAATGTTTGAAGCTACTGACGGAATGAAAGGAGCTGGCATCTCACTCTCTTTGAATCTTTTTTATCATGCTAGGATTAGCAGGAAAAAGCAAAAAATTTCAGAATTGCACCTTGCAATGTGGAGATATTACTGTTTGTGCATTTACAATATTCATTGATTTTTGCCATTGAAAAACATGTTTTTCATATACCAGAAATGTTTGAAGCTACTGACTGAATGAAAGGAGCTGGCATCTCACTGTCTTTGAATCTTCTTTATCATGCTAGGATTAACAGGAAAAAGCAAAAAATTTCAGAATTGCACCTTGCAATGTGGAGATATTACTGTTTGTGCATTTACAATATTCATTGATTTTGCCATTGAAAAACGTCCAGAAATGTTTGAAGCTACTGACTGAATGAAAGGAGCTGGCATCTCACTCTCTTTAAATCTTCTTTATCATGCTAGGATTAGCAGGAAAAAGCAAAAAAATTTCAGAATTGCACCTTGCAATGTGGAGATTTTACTGTTTGTGCATTTACAATATTCATTGATTTTTGCCATTGAAAAACATGTTTTTCATATACCAGAAATGTTTGAAGCTACTGACTGAATGAAAGGAGCTGGCATCTCACTCTCTTTGAATCTTCTTTATCATGCTAGGATAAGCAGGAAAAAGCAAAAAATTTCAGAATTGCACCTTGCAATGTGGAGATATTACTGTTTGTGCATTTACAATATTCATTGATTTTTGCCATTGAAAAACATGTTTTTCATATACCAGAAATGTTTGAAGCTACTGACTTGAATGAAAGGAGCTGGCATCTCACTCTCTTTGAATCTTCTTTATCATGCTAGGATTAACAGGAAAAAGCAAAAAATTTCAGAATTGCACCTTGCAATGTGGAGATATTACTGTTTGTGCATTTACAATATTCATTGATTTTTGCCATTGAAAAACGTCCAGAAATGTTTGAAGCTACTGACTGAATGAAAGGAGCTGGTATCTCACTCTCTTTGAATCTTCTTTATCATGCTAGGATTAGCAGGAAAAAGCAAAAAATTTCAGAATTGCACCTTGCAATGTGGAGATATTACTGTTTGTGCATTTACAATATTCATTGATTTTTGCCATTGAAAAACATGTTTTTCATATACAAGAAATGTTTGAAGCTACTGACTGAATGAAAGGAGCTGGCATCTCACTCTCTTTGAATCTTCTTTATCATGCTAGGATTAGCAGGAAAAAGCAAAAAATTTCAGAATTGCACCTTGCAATGTGGAGATATTACTGTTTGTGCATTTACAATATTCATTGATTTTTGCCATTGAAAAACGTCCAGAAATGTTTGAAGCTACTGACTGAATGAAATTAGCTGGCATCTCACTCTCTTTGAATCTTCTTTATCATGCTAGGATTAGCAGGAAAAAGCAAAAAATTTCAGAATTGCACCTTGCAATGTGGAGATATTACTGTTTGTGCATTTACAATATTCATTGATTTTGCCATTGAAAAACGTCCAGAAATGTTTGAAGCTACTGACTGAATGAAAGGAGCTGGCATCTCACTCTCTTTGAATCTTCTTTATCATGCTAGGATTAGCAGGAAAAAGCAAAAAATTTCAGAATTGCACCTTGCAATGTGGAGATATTACTGTTTGTGCATTTACAATATTCATTGATTTTTGCCATTGAAAAACATGTTTTTCATATACCAGAAATGTTTGAAGCTACTGACGGAATGAAAGGAGCTGGCATCTCACTCTCTTTGAATCTTCTTTATCATGCTAGGATTAGCAGGAAAAAGCAAAAAATTTCAGAATTGCACCTTGCAATGTGGAGATATTACTGTTTGTGCATTTACAATATTCATTGATTTTTGCCATTGAAAAACATGTTTTTCATATACCAGAAATGTTTGAAGCTACTGACTGAATGAAAGGAGCTGGCATCTCACTGTCTTTGAATCTTCTTTATCATGCTAGGATTAACAGGAAAAAGCAAAAAATTTCAGAATTGCACCCTGCAATGTGGAGATATTACTGTTTGTGCATTTACAATATTCATTGATTTTGCCATTGAAAAACGTCCAGAAATGTTTGAAGCTACTGACTGAATGAAAGGAGCTGGCATCTCACTCTCTTTGAATCTTCTTTATCATGCTAGGATAAGCAGGAAAAAGCAAAAAATTTCAGAATTGCACCTTGCAATGTGGAGATATTACTGTTTGTGCATTTACAATATTCATTGATTTTTGCCATTGAAAAACATGTTTTTCATATACCAGAAATGTTTGAAGCTACTGACGGAATGAAAGGAGCTGGCATCTCACTCTCTTTGAATCTTCTTTATCATGCTAGGATTAGCAGGAAAAAGCAAAAAATTTCAGAATTGCACCTTGCAATGTGGAGATATTACTGTTTGTGCATTTACAATATTCATTGATTTTTGCCATTGAAAAACATGTTTTTCATATACCAGAAATGTTTGAAGCTACTGACTGAATGAAAGGAGCTGGCATCTCACTGTCTTTGAATCTTCTTTATCATGCTAGGATTAACAGGAAAAAGCAAAAAATTTCAGAATTGCACCTTGCAATGTGGAGATATTACTGTTTGTGCATTTACAATATTCATTGATTTTGCCATTGAAAAACGTCCAGAAATGTTTGAAGCTACTGACTGATTGAAAGGAGCTGGCATCTCACTCTCTTTGAATCTTCTTTATCATGCTAGGATTAGCAGGAAAAAGCAAAAAAATTTCAGAATTGCACCCTGCAATGTGGAGATATTACTGTTTGTGCATTTACAATATTCATTGATTTTTGCCATTGAAAAACATGTTTTTCATATACCAGAAATGTTTGAAGCTACTGACTGAATGAAAGGAGCTGGCATCTCACTCTCTTTGAATCTTCTTTATCATGCTAGGATAAGCAGGAAAAAGCAAAAAATTTCAGAATTGCACCTTGCAATGTGGAGATATTACTGTTTGTGCATTTACAATATTCATTGATTTTTGCCATTGAAAAACATGTTTTTCATATACCAGAAATGTTTGAAGCTACTGACTTGAATGAAAGGAGCTGGCATCTCACTCTCTTTGAATCTTCTTTATCATGCTAGGATTAACAGGAAAAAGCAAAAAATTTCAGAATTGCGCCTTGCAATGTGGAGATATTACTGTTTGTGCATTTACAATATTCATTGATTTTTGCCATTGAAAAACGTCCAGAAATGTTTGAAGCTACTGACTGAATGAAAGGAGCTGGTATCTCACTCTCTTTGAATCTTCTTTATCATGCTAGGATTAGCAGGAAAAAGCAAAAAATTTCAGAATTGCACCTTGCAATGTGGAGATATTACTGTTTATGCATTTACAATATTCATTGATTTTTGCCATTGAAAAACATGTTTTTCATATACAAGAAATGTTTGAAGCTACTGACTGAATGAAAGGAGCTGGCATCTCACTCTCTTTGAATCTTCTTTATCATGCTAGGATTAGCAGGAAAAAGCAAAAAATTTCAGAATTGCACCTTGCAATGTGGAGATATTACTGTTTGTGCATTTACAATATTCATTGATTTTTGCCATTGAAAAACGTCCAGAAATGTTTGAAGCTACTGACTGAATGAAATTAGCTGGCATCTCACTCTCTTTGAATCTTCTTTATCATGCTAGGATTAGCAGGAAAAAGCAAAAAATTTCAGAATTGCACCTTGCAATGTGGAGATATTACTGTTTGTGCATTTACAATATTCATTGATTTTTGCCATTGAAAAACATGTTTTTCATATACCAGAAATGTTTGAAGCTACTGACTGAATGAAAGGAGCTGGTATCTCACTCTCTTTGAATCTTCTTTATCATGCTAGGATTAACAGGAAAAAGCAAAAAATTTCAGAATTGCACCTTGCAATGTGGAGATATTACTGTTTGTGCATTTACAATATTCATTGATTTTTGCCATTGAAAAACGTCCAGAAATGTTTGAAGCTACTGACTGAATGAAAGGAGCTGGCATCTCACTCTCTTTGAATCTTCTTTATCATGCTAGGATTAACAGGAAAAAGCTAAAAATTTCAGAATTGCACCTTGCAATGTGGAGATATTACTGTTTGTGCATTTACAATATTCATTGATTTTTACCATTGAAAAACATGTTTTTCATATACCAGAAATGTTTGAAGCTACTGACTGAATGAAAGGAGCTGGCATCTCACTCTCTTTGAATCTTCTTTATCATGCTAGGATTAGCAGGAAAAAGCAAAAAATTTCAGAATTGCACCTTGCAATGTGGAGATATTACTGTTTGTGCATTTACAATATTCATTGATTTTTGCCATTGAAAAACATGTTTTTCATATACCAGAAATGTTTGAAGCTACTGACTGAATGAAAGGAGCTGGCATCTCACTCTCTTTGAATCTTCTTTATCATGCTAGGATTAGCAGGAAAAAGCAAAAAATTTCAGAATTGCACCTTGCAATGTGGAGATATTACTGTTTGTGCATTTACAATATTCATTGATTTTTGCCATTGAAAAACATGTTTTTCATATACCAGAAATGTTTGAAGCTACTGACTGAATGAAAGGAGCTGGCATCTCACTCTCTTTGAATCTTCTTTATCATGCTAGGATTAGCAGGAAAAAGCAAAAAATTTCAGAATTGCACCTTGCAATGTGGAGATATTACTGTTTGTGCATTTACAATATTCATTGATTTTTGCCATTGAAAAACATGTTTTTCATATACCAGAAATGTTTGAAGCTACTGACTGAATGAAAGGAGCTGGCATCTCACTCTCTTTGAATCTTCTTTATCATGCTAGGATTAACAGGAAAAAACAAAAAATTTCAGAATTGCACCTTGCAATGTGGAGATATTACTGTTTGTGCATTTACAATATTCATTGATTTTTGCCATTGAAAAACATGTTTTTCATATACCAGAAATGTTTGAAGCTACTGACTGAATGAAAGGAGCTGGCATCTCACTCTCTTTGAATCTTCTTTATCATGCTAGGATTAACAGGAAAAAGCAAAAAATTTCAGAATTGCACCTTGCAATGTGGAGATATTACTGTTTGTGCATTTACAATATTCATTGATTTTTGCCATTGAAAAACGTCCAGAAATGTTTGAAGCTACTGACTGAATGAAAGGAGCTGGCATCTCACTCTCTTTGAATCTTCTTTATCATGCTAGGATTAGCAGGAAAAAGCAAAAAATTTCAGAATTGCACCTTGCAATGTGGAGATATTACTGTTTGTGCATTTACAATATTCATTGATTTTTGCCATTGAAAAACGTCCAGAAATGTTTGAAGCTACTGACTGAATGAAAGGAGCTGGCATCTCACTCTCTTTGAATCTTCTTTATCATGCTAGGATTAGCAGGAAAAAGCAAAAAATTTCAGAATTGCACCTTGCAATGTGGAGATATTACTGTTTGTGCATTTACAATATTCATTGATTTTTGCCATTGAAAAACATGTTTTTCATATACCAGAAATGTTTGAAGCTACTGACTGAATGAAAGGAGCTGGCATCTCACTCTCTTTGAATCTTCTTTATCATGCTAGGATTAGCAGGAAAAAGCAAAAAATTTCAGAATTGCACCTTGCAATGTGGAGATATTACTGTTTGTGCATTTACAATATTCATTGATTTTTGCCATTGAAAAACATGTTTTTCATATACCAGAAATGTTTGAAGCTACTGACTGAATGAAAGGAGCTGGCATCTCACTCTCTTTAAATCTTCTTTATCATGCTAGGATTAACAGGAAAAAGCAAAAAATTTCAGAATTGCACCTTGCAATGTGGAGATATTACTGTTTGTGCATTTACAATATTCATTGATTTTTGCCATTGAAAAACGTCCAGAAATGTTTGAAGCTACTGACTGAATGAAAGGAGCTGGCATCTCACTCTCTTTGAATCTTCTTTATCATGCTAGGATTAGCAGGAAAAAGCAAAAAATTTCAGAATTGCACCTTGCAATGCGGAGAAATTACTGTTTGTGCATTTACAATATTCATTGATTTTTGCCATTGAAAAACATCAATCATTTCTGGTATATGAATAACATGATATTTTTCAATGGCAAAAATCAATGAATTTTGTAAATGCACAAACAGTAATTTCTCCGCATTGCAAGGCGCAATTCTGAAATTTTTTGCTTTTTCCTGCTCCTCTTAGCATGATAAAGAAGATTCAAAGAGAGTGAGATGCCAGCTCCTTTCATTCAGTCAGTAGCTTCAATCATTTCTGGACATTTTTCAATGGCAAAAATCAATGAATATTGTACATGCACAAACAGTAATTTCTCCGCATTGCAAGGTGCAATTCTGAAATTTTTTGCTTTTTCCTGCTCCTCTTAGCATGATAAAGAAGATTCAAAGAGAGTGAGATGCCAGCTCCTTTCATTCAGTCAGTAGCTTCAATCATTTCTGGACGTTTTTCAATGGCAAAAATCAATGAATATTGTAAATGCACAAACAGTAATTTCTCCGCATTGCAAGGTGCAATTCTGAAATTTTTTGCTTTTTCCTGCTCCTCTTAGCATGATAAAGAAGATTCAAAGAGAGTGAGATGCCAGCTCCTTTCATTCAGTCAGTACCTTCAATCATTTCTGGACGTTTTTCAATGGCAAAAATCAATGAATATTGTAAATGCACAAACAGTAATTTCTCCGCATTGCAAGGTGCAATTCTGAAATTTTTTGCTTTTTCCTGCTCCTCTTAGCATGATAAAGAAGATTCAAAGAGAGTGAGATGCCAGCTCCTTTCATTCAGTCAGTAGCTTCAATCATTTCTGGACGCTTTTCAATGGCAAAATTCAATGAATATTGTAAATGCACAAACTGTAATTTCTCCGCATTGCAAGGTGCAATTCTGAAATTTTTTGCTTTTTCCTGCTCCTCTTAGCATGATAAAGAAGATTCAAAGAGAGTGAGATGCCAGCTCCTTTCATTCAGTCAGTAGCTTCAATCATTTCTGGTATATGAATAACATGATGTTTTTCAATAGCAAAAATCAATGAATATTGTAAATGCACAAACAGTAATTTCTCCGCATTGCAAGGTGCAATTCTGAAATTTTTTGCTTTTTCCTGCTCCTCTTAGCATGATAAAGAAGACTCAAAGAGAGTGAGATGCCAGCTCCTTTCATTCAGTCAGTAGCTTCAATCATTTCTGGACGTTTTTCAATGGCAAAAATCAATGAATATTGTAAATGCACAAACAGTAATTTCTCCGCATTGCAAGGTGCAATTCTGAAATTTTTTGCTTTTTCCTGCTCCTCTTAGCATGATAAACAAGATTCAAAGAGAGTGAGATGCCAGCTCCTTTCATTCAGTCAGTAGCTTCAATCATTTCTGGACGTTTTTCAATGGCAAAAATCATTGAATATTGTAAATGCACAAACAGTAATTTCTCCGCATTGCAAGGTGCAATTCTGAAATTTTTTGCTTTTTCCTGCTCCTCTTAGCATGATAAAGAAGATTCAAAGAGAGTGAGATGCCAGCTCCTTTCATTCAGTCAGTAGCTTCAAACATTTCTGGTATATGAATAACATGATGTTTTTCAATGGCAAAAATCAATGAATATTGTAAATGCACAAACAGTAATTTCTCCGCATTGCAAGGTGCAATTCTGAAATTTTTTGCTTTTTCCTGCTCCTCTTAGCATGATAAAGAAGATTCAAAGAGAGTGAGATGCCAGCTCCTTTCGTTCAGTCAGTAGCTTCAATCATTTCTGGACGTTTTTCAATGGCAAAAATCATTGAATATTATAAATGCACAAACAGTAATTTCTCCGCATTGCAAGGTGCAATTCTGAAATTTTTTACTTTTTCCTGCTCCTCTTAGCATGATAAAGAAGATTCAAAGAGAGTGAGATGCCAGCTCCTTTCATTCAGTCAGTAGCTTCAATCATTTCTGGTATATGAATAACATGATGTTTTTCAATGGCAAAAATCAATGAATATTGTAAATGCACAAACAGTAATTTCTCCGCATTGCAAGGTGCAATTCTGAAATTTTTTGCTTTTTCCTGCTCCTCTTAGCATGATAAAGAAGATTCAAAGAGAGTGAGATGCCAGCTCCTTTCATTCAGTCAGTAGCTTCAATCATTTCTGGACGTTTTTCAATGGCAAAAATCAATGAATATTGTAAATGCACAAACAGTAATTTCTCCGCATTGCAAGGTGCAATTCTGAAATTTTTTGCTTTTTCCTGCTCCTCTTAGCATGATAAAGAAGATTCAAAGAGAGTGAGATGCCAGCTCCTTTCATTCAGTCAGTAGCATCAAACATTTCTGGTATATGAATAACATGATGTTTTTCAATGGCAAAAATCAATGAATATTGTAAATGCACAAACAGTAATTTCTTCGCATTGCAAGGTGCAATTCTGAAATTTTTTGCTTTTTCCTGCTCCTCTTAGCATGATAAAGAAGATTCAAAGAGAGTGAGATGCCAGCTCCTTTCATTCAGTCAGTAGCTTCAAACATTTCTGGTATATGAATAACATGATGTTTTTCAATGGCGGCAAAAATCAATGAATATTGTAAATGCACAAACAGTAATTTTTCCGCATTGCAAGGTGCAATTCTGAAATTTTTTGCTTTTTCCTGCTCCTCTTAGCATGATAAAGAAGATTCAAAGAGAGTGAGATGCCAGCTCCTTTCATTCAGTCAGTAGCTTCAATCATTTCTGGACGTTTTTCAATGGCAAAAATCATTGAATATTGTAAATGCACAAACAGTAATTTCTCCGCATTGCAAGGTGCAATTCTGAAATTTTTTACTTTTTCCTGCTCCTCTTAGCATGATAAAGAAGATTCAAAGAGAGTGAGATGCCAGCTCCTTTCATTCAGTCAGTAGCTTCAATCATTTCTGGTATATGAATAACATGATGTTTTTCAATCGCAAAAATCAATGAATATTGTAAATGCACAAACAGTAATTTCTCCGCATTGCAAGGTGCAATTCTGAAATGTTTTGCTTTTTCCTGCTCCTCTTAGCATGATAAAGAAGATTCAAAGAGAGTGAGATGCCAGCTCCTTTCATTCAGTCAGTAGCTTCAATCATTTCTGGACGTTTTTCAATGGCAAAAATCAATGAATATTGTAAATGCACAAACAGTAATTTCTCCGCATTGCAAGGTGCAATTCTGAAATTTTTTGCTTTTTCCTGCTCCTCTTAGCATGACAAAGAAGATTCAAAGACAGTGAGATGCCAGATCCTTTCCTTCAGTCAGTAGCTTCAATCATTTCTGGTATATGAATAACATGATGTTTTTCAATGGCAAAAATCAATGAATATTGTAAATGCACAAACAGTAATTTCTCCGCATTGCAAGGCGCAATTCTGAAATTTTTTGCTTTTTCCTGCTCCTCTTAGCATGATAAAGAAGATTCAAAGAGAGTGAGATGCCAGCTCCTTTCATTCAGTCAGTAGCTTCAATCATTTCTGGACATTTTTCAATGGCAAAAATCAATGAATATTGTAAATGCACAAACAGTAATTTCTCCGCATTGCAAGGTGCAATTCTGAAATTTTTTGCTTTTTCCTGCTCCTCTTAGCATGATAAAGAAGATTCAAAGAGAGTGAGATGCCAGCTCCTTTCATTCAGTCAGTAGCTTCAATCATTTCTGGACGTTTTTCAATGGCAAAAATCAATGAATATTGTAAATGCACAAACAGTAATTTCTCCGCATTGCAAGGTGCAATTCTGAAATTTTTTGCTTTTTCCTGCTCCTCTTAGCATGATAAAGAAGATTCAAAGAGAGTGAGATGCCAGCTCCTTTCATTCAGTCAGTAGCTTCAATCATTTCTGGACGTTTTTCAATGGCAAAAATCAATGAATATTGTAAATGCACAAACTGCAATTTCTCCGCATTGCAAGGTGCAATTCTGAATTTTTTTGCTTTTTCCTGCTCCTCTTAGCATGATAAAGAAGATTCAAAGAGAGTGAGATGCCAGCTCCTTTCATTCAGTCAGTAGCTTCAATCATTTCTGGTATATGAATAACATGATGTTTTTCAATGGCAAAAATCAATGAATATTGTAAATGCACAAACAGTAATTTCTCCGCATTGAAAGGTGCAATTCTGAAATTTTTTGCTTTTTCCTGCTCCTCTTAGCATGATAAAGAAGATTCAAAGAGAGTGAGATGCCAGCTCCTTTCATTCAGTCAGTAGCTTCAATCATTTCTGGACGTTTTTCAATGGCAAAAATCATTGAATATTGTAAATGCACAAACAGTAATTTCTCCGCATTGCAAGGTGCAATTCTGAAATTTTTTACTTTTTCCTGCTCCTCTTAGCATGATAAAGAAGATTCAAAGAGTGTGAGATGCCAGCTCCTTTCATTCAGTCAGTAGCTTCAATCATTTCTGGTATATGAATAACATGATGTTTTTCAATCGCAAAAATCAATGAATATTGTAAATGCACAAACAGTAATTTCTCCGCATTGCAAGGTGCAATTCTGAAATGTTTTGCTTTTTCCTGCTCCTCTTAGCATGATAAAGAAGATTCAAAGAGAGTGAGATGCCAGCTCCTTTCATTCAGTCAGTAGCTTCAATCATTTCTGGACGTTTTTCAATGGCAAAAATCAATGAATATTGTAAATGCACAAACAGTAATTTCTCCGCATTGCAAGGTGCAATTCTGAAATTTTTTGCTTTTTCCTGCTCCTCTTAGCATGACAAAGAAGATTCAAAGAGAGTGAGATGCCAGATCCTTTCCTTCAGTCAGTAGCTTCAATCATTTCTGGTATATGAATAACATGATGTTTTTCAATGGCAAAAATCAATGAATTTTGTAAATGCACAAACAGTAATTTCTCCGCATTGCAAGGCGCAATTCTGAAATTTTTTGCTTTTTCCTGCTCCTCTTAGCATGATAAAGAAGATTCAAAGAGAGTGAGATGCCAGCTCCTTTCATTCAGTCAGTAGCTTCAATCATTTCTGGACATTTTTCAATGGCAAAAATCAATGAATATTGTAAATGCACAAACAGTAATTTCTCCGCATTGCAAGGTGCAATTCTGAAATTTTTTGCTTTTTCCTGCTCCTCTTAGCATGATAAAGAAGATTCAAAGAGAGTGAGATGCCAGCTCCTTTCATTCAGTCAGTAGCTTCAATCATTTCTGGACGTTTTTCAATGGCAAAAATCAATGAATATTGTAAATGCACAAACAGTAATTTCTCCGCATTGCAAGGTGCAATTCTGAAATTTTTTGCTTTTTCCTGCTCCTCTTAGCATGATAAAGAAGATTCAAAGAGAGTGATATGCCAGCTCCTTTCATTCAGTCAGTAGCTTCAATCATTTCTGGACGTTTTTCAATGGCAAAAATCATTGAATATTGTAAATGCACAAACAGTAATTTCTCCGCATTGCAAGGTGCAATTCTGAAATTTTTTACTTTTTCCTGCTCCTCTTAGCATGATAAAGAAGATTCAAAGAGAGTGAGATGCCAGCTCCTTTCATTCAGTCAGTAGCTTCAATCATTTCTGGTATATGAATAACATGATGTTTTTCAATCGCAAAAATCAATGAATATTGTAAATGCACAAACAGTAATTTCTCCGCATTGCAAGGTGCAATTCTGAAATGTTTTGCTTTTTCCTGCTCCTCTTAGCATGATAAAGAAGATTCAAAGAGAGTGAGATGCCAGCTCCTTTCATTCAGTCAGTAGCTTCAATCATTTCTGGACGTTTTTCAATGGCAAAAATCAATGAATATTGTAAATGCACAAACAGTAATTTCTCCGCATTGCAAGGTGCAATTCTGAAATTTTTTGCTTTTTCCTGCTCCTCTTAGCATGACAAAGAAGATTCAAAGAGAGTGAGATGCCAGATCCTTTCCTTCAGTCAGTAGCTTCAATCATTTCTGGTATATGAATAACATGATGTTTTTCAATGGCAAAAATCAATGAATTTTGTAAATGCACAAACAGTAATTTCTCCGCATTGCAAGGCGCAATTCTGAAATTTTTTGCTTTTTCCTGCTCCTCTTAGCATGATAAAGAAGATTCAAAGAGAGTGAGATGCCAGCTCCTTTCATTCAGTCAGTAGCTTCAATCATTTCTGGACGCTTTTCAATGGCAAAATTCAATGAATATTGTAAATGCACAAACTGTAATTTCTCCGCATTGCAAGGTGCAATTCTGAAATTTTTTGCTTTTTCCTGCTCCTCTTAGCATGATAAAGAAGATTCAAAGAGAGTGAGATGCCAGCTCCTTTCATTCAGTCAGTAGCTTCAATCATTTCTGGTATATGAATAACATGATGTTTTTCAATAGCAAAAATCAATGAATATTGTAAATGCACAAACAGTAATTTCTCCGCATTGCAAGGTGCAATTCTGAAATTTTTTGCTTTTTCCTGCTCCTCTTAGCATGATAAAGAAGACTCAAAGAGAGTGAGATGCCAGCTCCTTTCATTCAGTCAGTAGCTTCAATCATTTCTGGACGTTTTTCAATGGCAAAAATCAATGAATATTGTAAATGCACAAACAGTAATTTCTCCGCATTGCAAGGTGCAATTCTGAAATTTTTTGCTTTTTCCTGCTCCTCTTAGCATGATAAAGAAGATTCAAAGAGAGTGAGATGCCAGCTCCTTTCATTCAGTCAGTAGCTTCAATCATTTCTGGACGTTTTTCAATGGCAAAAATCAATGAATATTGTAAATGCACAAACTATAATTTCTCCGCATTGCAAGGTGCAATTCTGAAATTTTTTGCTTTTTCCTGCTCCTCTTAGCATGATAAAGAAGATTCAAAGAGAGTGAGATGCCAGCTCCTTTCATTCAGTCAGTAGCTTCAATCATTTCTGGTATATGAATAACATGATGTTTTTCAATAGCAAAAATCAATGAATATTGTAAATGCACAAACAGTAATTTCTCCGCATTGCAAGGTGCAATTCTGAAATTTTTTGCTTTTTCCTGCTCCTCTTAGCATGATAAAGAAGATTCAAAGAGAGTGAGATGCCAGCTCCTTTCATTCAGTCAGTAGCTTCAATCATTTCTGGACGTTTTTCAATGGCAAAAATCAATGAATATTGTAAATGCACAAACTATAATTTCTCCGCATTGCAAGGTGCAATTCTGAAATTTTTTGCTTTTTCCTGCTCCTCTTAGCATGATAAAGAAGATTCAAAGAGAGTGAGATGCCAGCTCCTTTCATTCAGTCAGTAGCTTCAATCATTTCTGGTATATGAATAACATGATGTTTTTCAATAGCAAAAATCAATGAATATTGTAAATGCACAAACAGTAATTTCTCCGCATTGCAAGGTGCAATTCTGAAATGTTTTGCTTTTTCCTGCTCCTCTTAGCATGATAAAGAAGATTCAAAGAGAGTGAGATGCCAGCTCCTTTCATTCAGTCAGTAGCTTCAATCATTTCTGGACGTTTTTCAATGGCAAAAATCAATGAATATTGTAAATGCACAAACAGTAATTTCTCCGCATTGCAAGGTGCAATTCTGAAATTTTTTGCTTTTTCCTGCTCCTCTTAGCATGACAAAGAAGATTCAAAGAGAGTGAGATGCCAGATCCTTTCCTTCAGTCAGTAGCTTCAATCATTTCTGGTATATGAATAACATGATGTTTTTCAATGGCAAAAATCAATGAATTTTGTAAATGCACAAACAGTAATTTCTCCGCATTGCAAGGCGCAATTCTGAAATTTTTTGCTTTTTCCTGCTCCTCTTAGCATGATAAAGAAGATTCAAAGAGAGTGAGATGCCAGCTCCTTTCATTCAGTCAGTAGCTTCAATCATTTCTGGACATTTTTCAATGGCAAAAATCAATGAATATTGTAAATGCACAAACAGTAATTTCTCCGCATTGCAAGGTGCAATTCTGAAATTTTTTGCTTTTTCCTGCTCCTCTTAGCATGATAAAGAAGATTCAAAGAGAGTGAGATGCCAGCTCCTTTCATTCAGTCAGTAGCTTCAATCATTTCTGGACGTTTTTCAATGGCAAAAATCAATGAATATTGTAAATGCACAAACAGTAATTTCTCCGCATTGCAAGGTGCAATTCTGAAATTTTTTGCTTTTTCCTGCTCCTCTTAGCATGATAAAGAAGATTCAAAGAGAGTGATATGCCAGCTCCTTTCATTCAGTCAGTAGCTTCAATCATTTCTGGACGTTTTTCAATGGCAAAAATCATTGAATATTGTAAATGCACAAACAGTAATTTCTCCGCATTGCAAGGTGCAATTCTGAAATTTTTTACTTTTTCCTGCTCCTCTTAGCATGATAAAGAAGATTCAAAGAGAGTGAGATGCCAGCTCCTTTCATTCAGTCAGTAGCTTCAATCATTTCTGGTATATGAATAACATGATGTTTTTCAATCGCAAAAATCAATGAATATTGTAAATGCACAAACAGTAATTTCTCCGCATTGCAAGGTGCAATTCTGAAATGTTTTGCTTTTTCCTGCTCCTCTTAGCATGATAAAGAAGATTCAAAGAGAGTGAGATGCCAGCTCCTTTCATTCAGTCAGTAGCTTCAATCATTTCTGGACGTTTTTCAATGGCAAAAATCAATGAATATTGTAAATGCACAAACAGTAATTTCTCCGCATTGCAAGGTGCAATTCTGAAATTTTTTGCTTTTTCCTGCTCCTCTTAGCATGACAAAGAAGATTCAAAGAGAGTGAGATGCCAGATCCTTTCCTTCAGTCAGTAGCTTCAATCATTTCTGGTATATGAATAACATGATGTTTTTCAATGGCAAAAATCAATGAATTTTGTAAATGCACAAACAGTAATTTCTCCGCATTGCAAGGCGCAATTCTGAAATTTTTTGCTTTTTCCTGCTCCTCTTAGCATGATAAAGAAGATTCAAAGAGAGTGAGATGCCAGCTCCTTTCATTCAGTCAGTAGCTTCAATCATTTCTGGACGCTTTTCAATGGCAAAATTCAATGAATATTGTAAATGCACAAACTGTAATTTCTCCGCATTGCAAGGTGCAATTCTGAAATTTTTTGCTTTTTCCTGCTCCTCTTAGCATGATAAAGAAGATTCAAAGAGAGTGAGATGCCAGCTCCTTTCATTCAGTCAGTAGCTTCAATCATTTCTGGTATATGAATAACATGATGTTTTTCAATAGCAAAAATCAATGAATATTGTAAATGCACAAACAGTAATTTCTCCGCATTGCAAGGTGCAATTCTGAAATTTTTTGCTTTTTCCTGCTCCTCTTAGCATGATAAAGAAGACTCAAAGAGAGTGAGATGCCAGCTCCTTTCATTCAGTCAGTAGCTTCAATCATTTCTGGACGTTTTTCAATGGCAAAAATCAATGAATATTGTAAATGCACAAACAGTAATTTCTCCGCATTGCAAGGTGCAATTCTGAAATTTTTTGCTTTTTCCTGCTCCTCTTAGCATGATAAAGAAGATTCAAAGAGAGTGAGATGCCAGCTCCTTTCATTCAGTCAGTAGCTTCAATCATTTCTGGACGTTTTTCAATGGCAAAAATCAATGAATATTGTAAATGCACAAACTATAATTTCTCCGCATTGCAAGGTGCAATTCTGAAATTTTTTGCTTTTTCCTGCTCCTCTTAGCATGATAAAGAAGATTCAAAGAGAGTGAGATGCCAGCTCCTTTCATTCAGTCAGTAGCTTCAATCATTTCTGGTATATGAATAACATGATGTTTTTCAATAGCAAAAATCAATGAATATTGTAAATGCACAAACAGTAATTTCTCCGCATTGCAAGGTGCAATTCTGAAATTTTTTGCTTTTTCCTGCTCCTCTTAGCATGATAAAGAAGATTCAAAGAGAGTGAGATGCCAGCTCCTTTCATTCAGTCAGTAGCTTCAATCATTTCTGGACGTTTTTCAATGGCAAAAATCAATGAATATTGTAAATGCACAAACTATAATTTCTCCGCATTGCAAGGTGCAATTCTGAAATTTTTTGCTTTTTCCTGCTCCTCTTAGCATGATAAAGAAGATTCAAAGAGAGTGAGATGCCAGCTCCTTTCATTCAGTCAGTAGCTTCAATCATTTCTGGTATATGAATAACATGATGTTTTTCAATAGCAAAAATCAATGAATATTGTAAATGCACAAACAGTAATTTCTCCGCATTGCAAGGTGCAATTCTGAAATTTTTTGCTTTTTCCTGCTCCTCTTAGCATGATAAAGAAGATTCAAAGAGAGTGAGATGCCAGCTCCTTTCATTCAGTCAGTAGCTTCAATCATTTCTGGACGTTTTTCAATGGCAAAAATCATTGAATATTGTAAATGCACAAACAGTAATTTCTCCGCATTGCAAGGTGCAATTCTGAAATTTTTTACTTTTTCCTGCTCCTCTTAGCATGATAAAGAAGATTCAAAGAGTGTGAGATGCCAGCTCCTTTCATTCAGTCAGTAGCTTCAATCATTTCTGGTATATGAATAACATGATGTTTTTCAATCGCAAAAATCAATGAATATTGTAAATGCACAAACAGTAATTTCTCCGCATTGCAAGGTGCAATTCTGAAATGTTTTGCTTTTTCCTGCTCCTCTTAGCATGATAAAGAAGATTCAAAGAGAGTGAGATGCCAGCTCCTTTCATTCAGTCAGTAGCTTCAATCATTTCTGGACGTTTTTCAATGGCAAAAATCAATGAATATTGTAAATGCACAAACAGTAATTTCTCCGCATTGCAAGGTGCAATTCTGAAATTTTTTGCTTTTTCCTGCTCCTCTTAGCATGACAAAGAAGATTCAAAGAGAGTGAGATGCCAGATCCTTTCCTTCAGTCAGTAGCTTCAATCATTTCTGGTATATGAATAACATGATGTTTTTCAATGGCAAAAATCAATGAATTTTGTAAATGCACAAACAGTAATTTCTCCGCATTGCAAGGCGCAATTCTGAAATTTTTTGCTTTTTCCTGCTCCTCTTAGCATGATAAAGAAGATTCAAAGAGAGTGAGATGCCAGCTCCTTTCATTCAGTCAGTAGCTTCAATCATTTCTGGACATTTTTCAATGGCAAAAATCAATGAATATTGTAAATGCACAAACAGTAATTTCTCCGCATTGCAAGGTGCAATTCTGAAATTTTTTGCTTTTTCCTGCTCCTCTTAGCATGATAAAGAAGATTCAAAGAGAGTGAGATGCCAGCTCCTTTCATTCAGTCAGTAGCTTCAATCATTTCTGGACGTTTTTCAATGGCAAAAATCAATGAATATTGTAAATGCACAAACAGTAATTTCTCCGCATTGCAAGGTGCAATTCTGAAATTTTTTGCTTTTTCCTGCTCCTCTTAGCATGATAAAGAAGATTCAAAGAGAGTGATATGCTAGCTCCTTTCATTCAGTCAGTAGCTTCAATCATTTCTGGACGTTTTTCAATGGCAAAAATCATTGAATATTGTAAATGCACAAACAGTAATTTCTCCGCATTGCAAGGTGCAATTCTGAAATTTTTTACTTTTTCCTGCTCCTCTTAGCATGATAAAGAAGATTCAAAGAGAGTGAGATGCCAGCTCCTTTCATTCAGTCAGTAGCTTCAATCATTTCTGGTATATGAATAACATGATGTTTTTCAATCGCAAAAATCAATGAATATTGTAAATGCACAAACAGTAATTTCTCCGCATTGCAAGGTGCAATTCTGAAATGTTTTGCTTTTTCCTGCTCCTCTTAGCATGATAAAGAAGATTCAAAGAGAGTGAGATGCCAGCTCCTTTCATTCAGTCAGTAGCTTCAATCATTTCTGGACGTTTTTCAATGGCAAAAATCAATGAATATTGTAAATGCACAAACAGTAATTTCTCCGCATTGCAAGGTGCAATTCTGAAATTTTTTGCTTTTTCCTGCTCCTCTTAGCATGACAAAGAAGATTCAAAGAGAGTGAGATGCCAGATCCTTTCCTTCAGTCAGTAGCTTCAATCATTTCTGGTATATGAATAACATGATGTTTTTCAATGGCAAAAATCAATGAATTTTGTAAATGCACAAACAGTAATTTCTCCGCATTGCAAGGCGCAATTCTGAAATTTTTTGCTTTTTCCTGCTCCTCTTAGCATGATAAAGAAGATTCAAAGAGAGTGAGATGCCAGCTCCTTTCATTCAGTCAGTAGCTTCAATCATTTCTGGACGCTTTTCAATGGCAAAATTCAATGAATATTGTAAATGCACAAACTGTAATTTCTCCGCATTGCAAGGTGCAATTCTGAAATTTTTTGCTTTTTCCTGCTCCTCTTAGCATGATAAAGAAGATTCAAAGAGAGTGAGATGCCAGCTCCTTTCATTCAGTCAGTAGCTTCAATCATTTCTGGTATATGAATAACATGATGTTTTTCAATAGCAAAAATCAATGAATATTGTAAATGCACAAACAGTAATTTCTCCGCATTGCAAGGTGCAATTCTGAAATTTTTTGCTTTTTCCTGCTCCTCTTAGCATGATAAAGAAGACTCAAAGAGAGTGAGATGCCAGCTCCTTTCATTCAGTCAGTAGCTTCAATCATTTCTGGACGTTTTTCAATGGCAAAAATCAATGAATATTGTAAATGCACAAACAGTAATTTCTCCGCATTGCAAGGTGCAATTCTGAAATTTTTTGCTTTTTCCTGCTCCTCTTAGCATGATAAAGAAGATTCAAAGAGAGTGAGATGCCAGCTCCTTTCATTCAGTCAGTAGCTTCAATCATTTCTGGACGTTTTTCAATGGCAAAAATCAATGAATATTGTAAATGCACAAACTATAATTTCTCCGCATTGCAAGGTGCAATTCTGAAATTTTTTGCTTTTTCCTGCTCCTCTTAGCATGATAAAGAAGATTCAAAGAGAGTGAGATGCCAGCTCCTTTCATTCAGTCAGTAGCTTCAATCATTTCTGGTATATGAATAACATGATGTTTTTCAATAGCAAAAATCAATGAATATTGTAAATGCACAAACAGTAATTTCTCCGCATTGCAAGGTGCAATTCTGAAATTTTTTGCTTTTTCCTGCTCCTCTTAGCATGATAAAGAAGATTCAAAGAGAGTGAGATGCCAGCTCCTTTCATTCAGTCAGTAGCTTCAATCATTTCTGGACGTTTTTCAATGGCAAAAATCAATGAATATTGTAAATGCACAAACTATAATTTCTCCGCATTGCAAGGTGCAGTTCTGAAATTTTTTGCTTTTTCCTGCTCCTCTTAGCATGATAAAGAAGATTCAAAGAGAGTGAGATGCCAGCTCCTTTCATTCAGTCAGTAGCTTCAATCATTTCTGGTATATGATTAACATGATGTTTTTCAATAGCAAAAATCAATGAATATTGTAAATGCACAAACAGTAATTTCTCCGCATTGCAAGGTGCAATTCTGAAATTTTTTGCTTTTTCCTGCTCCTCTTAGCATGATAAAGAAGATTCAAAGAGAGTGAGATGCCAGCTCCTTTCATTCAGTCAGTAGCTTCAATCATTTCTGGACGTTTTTCAATGGCAAAAATCAATGAATATTGTAAATGCACAAACAGTAATTTCTCCGCATTGCAAGGTGCAATTCTGAAATTTTTTGCTTTTTCCTGCTCCTCTTAGCATGATAAACAAGATTCAAAGAGAGTGAGATGCCAGCTCCTTTCATTCAGTCAGTAGCTTCAATCATTTCTGGACGTTTTTCAATGGCAAAAATCATTGAATATTGTAAATGCACAAACAGTAATTTCTCCGCATTGCAAGGTGCAATTCTGAAATTTTTTGCTTTTTCCTGCTCCTCTTAGCATGATAAAGAAGATTCAAAGAGAGTGAGATGCCAGCTCCTTTCATTCAGTCAGTAGCTTCAAACATTTCTGGTATATGAATAACATGATGTTTTTCAATGGCAAAAATCAATGAATATTGTAAATGCACAAACAGTAATTTCTCCGCATTGCAAGGTGCAATTCTGAAATTTTTTGCTTTTTCCTGCTCCTCTTAGCATGATAAAGAAGATTCAAAGAGAGTGAGATGCCAGCTCCTTTCGTTCAGTCAGTAGCTTCAATCATTTCTGGACGTTTTTCAATGGCAAAAATCATTGAATATTATAAATGCACAAACAGTAATTTCTCCGCATTGCAAGGTGCAATTCTGAAATTTTTTACTTTTTCCTGCTCCTCTTAGCATGATAAAGAAGATTCAAAGAGAGTGAGATGCCAGCTCCTTTCATTCAGTCAGTAGCTTCAATCATTTCTGGTATATGAATAACATGATGTTTTTCAATGGCAAAAATCAATGAATATTGTAAATGCACAAACAGTAATTTCTCCGCATTGCAAGGTGCAATTCTGAAATTTTTTGCTTTTTCCTGCTCCTCTTAGCATGATAAAGAAGATTCAAAGAGAGTGAGATGCCAGCTCCTTTCATTCAGTCAGTAGCTTCAATCATTTCTGGACGTTTTTCAATGGCAAAAATCAATGAATATTGTAAATGCACAAACAGTAATTTCTCCGCATTGCAAGGTGCAATTCTGAAATTTTTTGCTTTTTCCTGCTCCTCTTAGCATGATAAAGAAGATTCAAAGAGAGTGAGATGCCAGCTCCTTTCATTCAGTCAGTAGCATCAAACATTTCTGGTATATGAATAACATGATGTTTTTCAATGGCAAAAATCAATGAATATTGTAAATGCACAAACAGTAATTTCTTCGCATTGCAAGTTGCAATTCTGAAATTTTTTGCTTTTTCCTGCTCCTCTTAGCATGATAAAGAAGATTCAAAGAGAGTGAGATGCCAGCTCCTTTCATTCAGTCAGTAGCTTCAAACATTTCTGGTATATGAATAACATGATGTTTTTCAATGGCGGCAAAAATCAATGAATATTGTAAATGCACAAACAGTAATTTCTCCGCATTGCAAGGTGCAATTCTGAAATTTTTTGCTTTTTCCTGCTCCTCTTAGCATGATAAAGAAGATTCAAAGAGAGTGAGATGCCAGCTCCTTTCATTCAGTCAGTAGCTTCAATCATTTCTGGACGTTTTTCAATGGCAAAAATCATTGAATATTGTAAATGCACAAACAGTAATTTCTCCGCATTGCAAGGTGCAATTCTGAAATTTTTTACTTTTTCCTGCTCCTCTTAGCATGATAAAGAAGATTCAAAGAGAGTGAGATGCCAGCTCCTTTCATGCAGTCAGTAGCTTCAATCATTTCTGGTATATGAATAACATGATGTTTTTCAATCGCAAAAATCAATGAATATTGTAAATGCACAAACAGTAATTTCTCCGCATTGCAAGGTGCAATTCTGAAATGTTTTGCTTTTTCCTGCTCCTCTTAGCATGATAAAGAAGATTCAAAGAGAGTGAGATGCCAGCTCCTTTCATTCAGTCAGTAGCTTCAATCATTTCTGGACGTTTTTCAATGGCAAAAATCAATGAATATTGTAAATGCACAAACAGTAATTTCTCCGCATTGCAAGGTGCAATTCTGAAATTTTTTGCTTTTTCCTGCTCCTCTTAGCATGACAAAGAAGATTCAAAGAGAGTGAGATGCCAGATCCTTTCCTTCAGTCAGTAGCTTCAATCATTTCTGGTATATGAATAACATGATGTTTTTCAATGGCAAAAATCAATGAATTTTGTAAATGCACAAACAGTAATTTCTCCGCATTGCAAGGCGCAATTCTGAAATTTTTTGCTTTTTCCTGCTCCTCTTAGCATGATAAAGAAGATTCAAAGAGAGTGAGATGCCAGCTCCTTTCATTCAGTCAGTAGCTTCAATCATTTCTGGACATTTTTCAATGGCAAAAATCAATGAATATTGTAAATGCACAAACAGTAATTTCTCCGCATTGCAAGGTGCAATTCTGAAATTTTTTGCTTTTTCCTGCTCCTCTTAGCATGATAAAGAAGATTCAAAGAGAGTGAGATGCCAGCTCCTTTCATTCAGTCAGTAGCTTCAATCATTTCTGGACGTTTTTCAATGGCAAAAATCAATGAATATTGTAAATGCACAAACAGTAATTTCTCCGCATTGCAAGGTGCAATTCTGAAATTTTTTGCTTTTTCCTGCTCCTCTTAGCATGATAAAGAAGATTCAAAGAGAGTGAGATGCCAGCTCCTTTCATTCAGTCAGTAGCTTCAATCATTTCTGGACGTTTTTCAATGGCAAAAATCAATGAATATTGTAAATGCACAAACTGCAATTTCTCCGCATTGCAAGGTGCAATTCTGAATTTTTTTGCTTTTTCCTGCTCCTCTTAGCATGATAAAGAAGATTCAAAGAGAGTGAGATGCCAGCTCCTTTCATTCAGTCAGTAGCTTCAATCATTTCTGGTATATGAATAACATGATGTTTTTCAATGGCAAAAATCAATGAATATTGTAAATGCACAAACAGTAATTTCTCCGCATTGCAAGGTGCAATTCTGAAATTTTTTGCTTTTTCCTGCTCCTCTTAGCATGATAAAGAAGATTCAAAGAGAGTGAGATGCCAGCTCCTTTCATTCAGTCAGTAGCTTCAATCATTTCTGGACGTTTTTCAATGGCAAAAATCATTGAATATTGTAAATGCACAAACAGTAATTTCTCCGCATTGCAAGGTGCAATTCTGAAATTTTTTACTTTTTCCTGCTCCTCTTAGCATGACAAAGAAGATTCAAAGAGAGTGAGATGCCAGCTCCTTTCATTCAGTCAGTAGCTTCAATCATTTCTGGTATATGAATAACATGATGTTTTTCGATCGCAAAAATCAATGAATATTGTAAATGCACAAACAGTAATTTCTCCGCATTGCAAGGTGCAATTCTGAAATGTTTTGCTTTTTCCTGCTCCTCTTAGCATGATAAAGAAGATTCAAAGAGAGTGAGATGCCAGCTCCTTTCATTCAGTCAGTAGCTTCAATCATTTCTGGACGTTTTTCAATGGCAAAAATCAATGAATATTGTAAATGCACAAACAGTAATTTCTCCGCATTGCAAGGTGCAATTCTGAAATTTTTTGCTTTTTCCTGCTCCTCTTAGCATGACAAAGAAGATTCAAAGAGAGTGAGATGCCAGATCCTTTCCTTCAGTCAGTAGCTTCAATCATTTCTGGTATATGAATAACATGATGTTTTTCAATGGCAAAAATCAATGAATTTTGTAAATGCACAAACAGTAATTTCTCCGCATTGCAAGGCGCAATTCTGAAATTTTTTGCTTTTTCCTGCTCCTCTTAGCATGATAAATAAGATTCAAAGAGAGTGAGATGCCAGCTCCTTTCATTCAGTCAGTAGCTTCAATCATTTCTGGACATTTTTCAATGGCAAAAATCAATGAATATTGTAAATGCACAAACAGTAATTTCTCCGCATTGCAAGGTGCAATTCTGAAATTTTTTGCTTTTTCCTGCTCCTCTTAGCATGATAAAGAAGATTCAAAGAGAGTGAGATGCCAGCTCCTTTCATTCAGTCAGTAGCTTCAATCATTTCTGGACGTTTTTCAATGGCAAAAATCAATGAATATTGTAAATGCACAAACAGTAATTTCTCCGCATTGCAAGGTGCAATTCTGAAATTTTTTGCTTTTTCCTGCTCCTCTTAGCATGATAAAGAAGATTCAAAGAGAGTGAGATGCCAGCTCCTTTCATTCAGTCAGTAGCTTCAATCATTTCTGGACGTTTTTCAATGGCAAAAATCATTGAATATTGTAAATGCACAAACAGTAATTTCTCCGCATTGCAAGGTGCAATTCTGAAATTTTTTACTTTTTCCTGCTCCTCTTAGCATGATAAAGAAGATTCAAAGAGAGTGAGATGCCAGCTCCTTTCATTCAGTCAGTAGCTTCAATCATTTCTGGTATATGAATAACATGATGTTTTTCAATCGCAAAAATCAATGAATATTGTAAATGCACAAACAGTAATTTCTCCGCATTGCAAGGTGCAATTCTGAAATGTTTTGCTTTTTACTGCTCCTCTTAGCATGATAAAGAAGATTCAAAGAGAGTGAGATGCCAGCTCCTTTCATTCAGTCAGTAGCTTCAATCATTTCTGGACGTTTTTCAATGGCAAAAATCAATGAATATTGTAAATGCACAAACAGTAATTTCTCCGCATTGCAAGGTGCAATTCTGAAATTTTTTGCTTTTTCCTGCTCCTCTTAGCATGACAAAGAAGATTCAAAGAGAGTGAGATGCCAGATCCTTTCCTTCAGTCAGTAGCTTCAATCATTTCTGGTATATGAATAACATGATGTTTTTCAATGGCAAAAATCAATGAATTTTGTAAATGCACAAACAGTAATTTCTCCGCATTGCAAGGCGCAATTCTGAAATTTTTTGCTTTTTCCTGCTCCTCTTAGCATGATAAAGAAGATTCAAAGAGAGTGAGATGCCAGCTCCTTTCATTCAGTCAGTAGCTTCAATCATTTCTGGACATTTTTCAATGGCAAAAATCAATGACTATTGTAAATGCACAAACAGTAATTTCTCCGCATTGCAAGGTGCAATTCTGAAATTTTTTGCTTTTTCCTGCTCCTCTTAGCATGATAAAGAAGATTCAAAGAGAGTGAGATGCCAACTCCTTTCATTCAGTCAGTAGCTTCAATCATTTCTGGACGTTTTTCAATGGCAAAAATCAATGAATATTGTAAATGCACAAACAGTAATTTCTCCGCATTGCAAGGTGCAATTCTGAAATTTTTTGCTTTTTCCTGCTCCTCTTAGCATGATAAAGAAGATTCAAAGAGAGTGAGATGCCAGCTCCTTTCATTCAGTCAGTAGCTTCAATCATTTCTGGACGTTTTTCAATGGCAAAAATCAATGAATATTGTAAATGCACAAACTGCAATTTCTCCGCATTGCAAGGTGCAATTCTGAAATTTTTTGCTTTTTCCTGCTCCTCTTAGCATGATAAAGAAGATTCACAGAGAGTGAGATGCCAGCTCCTTTCATTCAGTCAGTAGCTTCAATCATTTCTGGTATATGAATAACATGATGTTTTTCAATGGCAAAAATCAATGAATATTGTAAATGCACAAACAGTAATTTCTCCGCATTGCAAGGTGCAATTCTGAAATTTTTTGCTTTTTCCTGCTCCTCTTAGCATGATAAAGAAGATTCAAAGAGAGTGAGATGCCAGCTCCTTTCATTCAGTCAGTAGCTTCAATCATTTCTGGACGTTTTTCAATGGCAAAAATCAATGAATATTGTAAATGCACAAACTGCAATTTCTCCGCATTGCAAGGTGCAATTCTGAAATTTTTTGCTTTTTCCTGCTCCTCTTAGCATGATAAAGAAGATTCAAAGAGAGTGAGATGCCAGCTCCTTTCATTCAGTCAGTAGCTTCAATCATTTCTGGTATATGAATAACATGATGTTTTTCAATAGCAAAAATCAATGAATATTGTAAATGCACAAACAGTAATTTCTCCGCATTGCAAGGTGCAATTCTGAAATTTTTGGCTTTTTCCTGCTCCTCTTAGCATGATAAAGAAGATTCAAAGAGAGTGAGATGCCAGCTCCTTTCATTCAGTCAGTAGCTTCAATCATTTCTGGACGTTTTTCAATGGCAAAAATCATTGAATATTATAAATGCACAAACAGTAATTTCTCCGCATTGCAAGGTGCAATTCTGAAATTTTTTGCTTTTTCCTGCTCCTCTTAGCATGATAAAGAAGATTCAAAGAGAGTGAGGTGCCAGTTCCTTTCATTCAGTCAGTAGCTTCAAACATTTCTGGTATATGAATAACATGATGTTTTTCAATGGCAAAAATCAATGAATATTGTAAATGCACAAACAGTAATTTCTCCGCATTGCAAGGTGCAAGTCTGAAATTTTTTGCTTTTTCCTGCTCCTCTTAGCATGATAAAGAAGATTCAAAGAGAGTGAGATGCCAGCTCCTTTCATTCAGTCAGTAGCTTCAAACATTTCTGGTATATGAATAACATGATGTTTTTCAATGGCAAAAATCAATGAATATTGTAAATGCACAAACAGTAATTTCTCCGCATTGCAAGGTGCAAGTCTGAAATTTTTTGCTTTTTCCTGCTCCTCTTAGCATGATAAAGAAGATTCAAAGAGAGTGAGATGCCAGCTACTTTCATTCAGTCAGTAGCTTCAATCATTTCTGGACGTTTTTCAATGGTAAAAATCAATGAATATTGTAAATGCACAAACAGTAATTTCTCCACATTGCAAGGTGCAATTCTGAAATTTTTTGCTTTATCCTGCTCCTCTTAGCATGATAAAGAAGATTCAAAGAGATTGAGATGCCAGCTCCTTTCATTCAGTCAGTAGCTTCAAACATTTCTGGTATATGAATAACATGATGTTTTTCAATGGCAAAAATCAATGAATATTGTAAATGCACAAACAGTAATTTCTCCGCATTGCAAGGTGCAATTCTGAAATTTTTTGCTTTTTCCTGCTCCTCTTAGCATGATAAAGAAGATTCAAAGAGAGTGGGATGCCAGCTCCTTTCATTCAGTCAGTAGCTTCAAACATTTCTGGTATATGAATAACATGATGTTTTTCAATGGCAAAAATCAATGAATATTGTAAATGCACAAACAGTAATTTCTCCGCATTGCAAGGTGCAAGTCTGAAATTTTTTGCTTTTTCCTGCTCCTCTTAGCATGATAAAGAAGATTCAAAGAGAGTGAGATGCCAGCTACTTTCATTCAGTCAGTAGCTTCAATCATTTCTGGACGTTTTTCAATGGTAAAAATCAATGAATATTGTAAATGCACAAACAGTAATTTCTCCACATTGCAAGGTGCAATTCTGAAATTTTTTGCTTTTTCCTGCTCCTCTTAGCATGATAAAGAAGATTCAAAGAGAGTGAGATGCCAGCTCTTTCATTCAGTCAGTAGCTTCAAACATTTCTGGTATATGAATAACATGATGTTTTTCAATGGCAAAAATCAATGAATATTGTAAATGCACAAACAGTAATTTCTCCGCATTGCAAGGTGCAATTCTGAAATTTTTTGCTTTTTCCTGCTCCACTTAGCATGATAAAGAATATTCAAAGAGAGTGAGATGCCAGCTCCTTTCATTCAGTCAGTAGCTTCAATCATTTCTGGATGTTTTTCAATGGCAAAAATCAATGAATATTGTAAATGCACAAACTGTAATTTCTCCGCATTGCAAGGTGCAATTCTGAAATTTTTTGCTTTTTCCTGCTCCTCTTAGCATGATAAAGAAGATTCAAAGAGAGTGAGATGCCAGCTCCTTTCATTCAGTCAGTAGCTTCAATCATTTCTGGACGTTTTTCAATGGCAAAAATCAATGAATATTGTAAATGCACAAACAGTAATTTCTCCGCATTGCAAGGTGCAATTCTGAAATTTTTTGCTTTTTCCTGCTCCTCTTAGCATGATAAAGAAGATTCAAAGAGAGTGAGATGCCAGCTCCTTTCATTCAGTCAGTACCTTCAATCATTTCTGGACGTTTTTCAATGGCAAAAATCAATGAATATTGTAAATGCACAAACAGTAATTTTTCCGCATTGCAAGGTGCAATTCTGAAATTTTTTGCTTTTTCCCGCTCCTCTTAGCATGATAAAGAAGATTCAAAGAGAGTGAGGTGCCAGCTCCTTTCATTCAGTCAGTAGCTTCAAACATTTCTGGTATATGAATAACATGTTTTTCAATGGCAAAAATCAATGAATATTGTAAATGCACAAACAGTAATTTCTCCGCATTGCAAGGTGCAATTCTGAAATTTTTTGCTTTTTCCTGCTCCTCTTAGCATGATAAAGAAGATTCAAAGAGAGTGAGATGCCAGCTCCTTTCATTCAGTCAGTAGCTTCAATCATTTCTGGACGTTTTTAAATGGCAAAAATCAATGAATATTGTAAATGCACAAACAGTAATTTCTCCGCATTGCAAGGTGCAATTCTGAAATTTTTTGCTTTTTCCTGCTCCTCTTAGCATGATAAAGAAGATTCAAAGAGAGTGAGATGCCAGCTCCTTTCATTCAGTCAGTAGCTTCAAACATTTCTGGTATATGAATAACATGATGTTTTTCAATGGCAAAAATCAATGAATATTGTAAATGCACAAACAGTAATTTCTCCGCATTGCAAGGTGCAAGTCTGAAATTTTTTGCTTTTTCCTGCTCCTCTTAGCATGATAAAGAAGATTCAAAGAGAGTGAGATGCCAGCTACTTTCATTCAGTCAGTAGCTTCAATCATTTCTGGACGTTTTTCAATGGTAAAAATCAATGAATATTGTAAATGCACAAACAGTAATTTCTCCACATTGCAAGGTGCAATTCTAAAATTTTTTGCTTTTTCCTGCTCCTCTTAGCATGATAAAGAAGATTCAAAGAGAGTGAGATGCCAGCTCCTTTCATTCAGTCAGTAGCTTCAAACATTTCTGGTATATGAATAACATGATGTTTTTCAATGGCAAAAATCAATGAATATTGTAAATGCACAAACAGTAATTTCTCCGCATTGCAAGGTGCAATTCTGAAATTTTTTGCTTTTTCCTGCTCCTCTTAGCATGATTCAAAGAGAGTGAGATGCCAGCTCCTTTCATTCAGTCAGTAGCTTCAATCATTTCTGGACATTTTTCAATGGCAAAAATCAATGAATATTGTAAATGCACAAACAGTAATTTCTCCGCATTGCAAGGTGCAATTCTGAAATTTTTTGCTTTTTCCTGCTCCTCTTAGCATGATAAAGAAGATTCAAAGAGAGTGAGATGTCAGCTCCTTTCTTTCAGTCAGTAGCTTCAAACATTTCTGGTATATGAATAACATGATGTTTTTCAATGGCAAAAATCAATGAATATTGTAAATGCACAAACAGTAATTTCTCCGCATTGCAAGGTGCAATTCTGAAATTTTTTGCTTTTTCCTGCTCCTCTTAGCATGATAAAGAAGATTCAAAGAGAGTGAGATGCCAGCTCCTTTCATTCAGTCAGTAGCTTCAAACATTTCTGGTATATGAATAACATGATGTTTTTCAATGGCAAAAATCAATGAATATTGTAAATGCACAAATAGTAATTTCTCCGCATTGCAAGGTGCAAGTCTGAAATTTTTTGCTTTTTCCTGCTCCTCTTAGCATGATAAAGAAGATTCAAAGAGAGTGAGATGCCAGCTACTTTCATTCAGTCAGTAGCTTCAATCATTTCTGGATGTTTTTCAATGGTAAAAATCAATGAATATTGTAAATGCACAAACAGTAATTTCTCCACATTGCAAGGTGCAATTCTGAAATTTTTTGCTTTTTCCTGCTCCTCTTAGCATGATAAAGAAGATTCAAAGAGATTGAGATGCCAGCTCCTTTCATTCAGTCAGTAGCTTCAAACATTTCTTGTATATGAATAACATGATGTTTTTCAATGGCAAAAATCAATGAATATTGTAAATGCACAAACAGTAATTTCTCCGCATTGCAAGGTGCAATTCTGAAATTTTTTGCTTTTTCCTGCTCCTCTTAGCATGATAAAGAAGATTCAAAGAGAGTGAGATGCCAGCTCCTTTCATTCAGTCAGTAGCTTCAAACATTTCTGGTATATGAATAACATGATGTTTTTCAATGGCAAAAATCAATGAATATTGTAAATGCACAAACAGTAATTTCTCCGCATTGCAAGGTGCAAGTCTGAAATTTTTTGCTTTTTCCTGCTCCTCTTAGCATGATAAAGAAAATTCAAAGAGAGTGAGATGCCAGCTACTTTCATTCAGTCAGTAGCTTCAATCATTTCTGGACGTTTTTCAATGGTAAAAATCAATGAATATTGTAAATGCACAAACAGTAATTTCTCCACATTGCAAGGTGCAATTCTGAAATTTTTTGCTTTTTCCTGCTCCTCTTAGCATGATAAAGAAGATTCAAAGAGAGTGAGATGCCAGCTCCTTTCATTCAGTCAGTAGCTTCAAACATTTCTGGTATATAAATAACATGATGTTTTTCAATGGCAAAAATCAATGAATATTGTAAATGCACAAACAGTAATTTCTCCGCATTGCAAGGTGCAATTCTGAAATTTTTTGCTTTTTCCTGTTCCTCTTAGCATGATAAAGAAGATTCAAAGAGAGTGAGATGCCAGCTCCTTTCATTCAGTCAGTAGCTTCAATCATTTCTGGACGTTTCTCAATGGCAAAAATCAATGAATATTGTAAATGCACAAACTGTAATTTCTCCGCATTGCAAGGTGCAATTCTGAAATTTTTTGCTTTTTCCTGCTCCTCTTAGCATGATAAAGAAGATTCAAAGAGAGTGAGATGCCAGCTCCTTTCATTCAGTCAGTAGCTTCAATCATTTCTGGACGTTTTTCAATGGCAAAAATCAATGAATATTGTAAATGCACAAACAGTAATTTCTCCGCATTGCAAGGTGCAATTCTGAAATTTTTTGCTTTTTCCTGCTCCTCTTAGCATGATAAAGAAGATTCAAAGAGAGTGAGATGCCAGCTCCTTTCATTCAGTCAGTACCTTCAATCATTTCTGGACGTTTTTCAATGGCAAAAATCAATGAATATTGTAAATGCACAAACAGTAATTTCTCCGCATTGCAAGGTGCAATTCTGAAATTTTTTGCTTTTTCCCGCTCCTCTTAGCATGATAAAGAAGATTCAAAGAGAGTGAGGTGCCAGCTCCTTTCATTCAGTCAGTAGCTTCAAACATTTCTGGTATATGAATTACATGTTTTTCAATGGCAAAAATCAATGAATATTGTAAATGCACAAACAGTAATTTCTCCGCATTGCAAGGTGCAATTCTGAAATTTTTTGCTTTTTCCTGCTCCTCTTAGCATGATAAAGAAGATTCAAAGAGAGTGAGATGCCAGCTCCTTTCATTCAGTCAGTAGCTTCAATCATTTCTGGACGTTTTTCAATGGCAAAAATCAATGAATATTGTAAATGCACAAACAGTAATTTCTCCGCATTGCAAGGTGCAATTCTGAAATTTTTTGCTTTTTCCTGCTCCTCTTAGCATGATAAAGAAGATTCAAAGAGAGTGAGATGCCAGCTCCTTTCATTCAGTCAGTAGCTTCAATCATTTCTGGACGTTTTTCAATGGCAAAAATCAATGAATATTGTAAATGCACAAAAAGTAATTTCTCCGCATTGCAAGGTGCAATTCTGAAATTTTTTGCTTTTTCCTGCTCCTCTTAGCATGATAAAGAAGATTCAAAGAGAGTGAGATGCCAGCTCCTTTCATTCAGTCAGTAGCTTCAAACATTTCTGGTATATGAATAACATGATGTTTTTCAATGGCAAAAATCAATGAATATTGTAAATGCACAAACAGTAATTTCTCCGCATTGCAAGGTGCAAGTCTGAAATTTTTTGCTTTTTCCTGCTCCTCTTAGCATGATAAAAAAGATTCAAAGAGAGTGAGATGGCAGCTACTTTCATTCAGTCAGTAGCTTCAATCATTTCTGGACGTTTTTCAATGGTAAAAATCAATGAATATTGTAAATGCACAAACAGTAATTTCTCCACATTGCAAGGTGCAATTCTGAAATTTTTTGCTTTTTCCTGCTCCTCTTAGCATGATAAAGAAGATTCAAAGAGAGTGAGATGCCAGCTCCTTTCATTCAGTCAGTAGCTTCAAACATTTCTGGTATATGAATAACATGATGTTTTTCAATGGCAAAAATCAATGAATATTGTAAATGCACAAACAGTAATTTCTCCGCATTGCAAGGTGCAATTCTGAAATTTCTTGCTTTTTCCTGCTCCTCTTAGCATGATAAAGAAGATTCAAAGAGAGTGAGATGCCAGCTCCTTTCATTCAGTCAGTAGCTTCAATCATTTCTGGTATATGAATAACATGATGTTTTTCAATGGCAAAAATCAATGAATATTGTAAATGCACAAACAGTAATTTCTCCGCATTGCAAGGTGCAATTCTGAAATTTTTTGCTTTTTCCTGCTCCTCTTAGCATGATAAAGAAGATTCAAAGAGAGTGAGATGCCAGCTCCTTTCATTCAGTCAGTAGCTTCAATCATTTCTGGACTTTTTTCAACGGCAAAAATCAATGAATATTGTAAATGCACAAACAGTAATTTCTCCGCATTGCAAGGTGCAATTCTGAAATATTTTGCTTTTTCCTGCTCCTCTTAGCATGATAAAGAAGATTCAAAGAGAGTGAGATGCCAGCTCCTTTCATTCAGTCAGTAGCTTCAATCATTTCTGGACGTTTTTCAATGGCAAAAATCAATGTATATTGTAAATGCACAAACAGTAATTTCTCCGCATTGCAAGGTGCAATTCTGAAATTTTTTGCTTTTTCCTGCTCCTCTTAGCATGATAAAGAAGATTCAAAGAGAGTGAGATGCCAGCTCCTTTCATTCAGTCAGTAGCTTCAATCATTTCTGGACGTTTTTCAATGGCAAAAATCAATGAATATTGTAAATGCACAAACAGTAATTTCTCCGCATTGCAAGGTGCAATTCTGAAATTTTTTGCTTTTTCCTGCTCCTCTTAGCATGATAAAGAAGATTCAAAGAGAGTGAGATGCCAGCTCCTTTCATTCAGTCAGTAGCTTCAAACATTTCTGGTATATGAATAACATGATGTTTTTCAATGGCAAAAATCAATGAATTTTGTAAATGCACAAACAGCAATTTCTCCGCATTGCAAGGTGCAATTCTGAAATTTTTTGCTTTTTCCTGCTCCTCTTAGCATGATAAAGAAGATTCAAAGAGAGTGAGATGCCAGCTCCTTTCATTCAGTCAGTAGCTTCAATCATTTCTGGACGTTTTTCAATGGCAAAAATCAATGAATATTGTAAATGCACAAACAGTAATTTCTCCGCATTGCGAGGTGCAATTCTGAAATTTTTTGCTTTTTCCTGCTCCTCTTAGCATGATAAAGAAGATTCAAAGAGAGTGAGATGCCAGCTCCTTTCATTCAGTCAGTAGCTTCAATCATTTCTGGTATGTGAATAACATGATGTTTTTCAATGGCAAAAATCAATGAATATTGTAAATGCACAAACAGTAATTTCTCCGCATTGCAAGGTGCAATTCTGAAATGTTTTGCTTTTTCCTGCTCCTCTTAGCATGATAAAGAAGATTCAAAGAGAGTGAGATGCCAGCTCCTTTCATTCATTCAGTAGCTTCAATCATTTCTGGTATATGAATAACATGATGTTTTTCAATGGCAAAAATCAATGAATATTGTAAATGCACAAACAGTAATTTATTCGCATTGCAAGGTGCAATTCTGAAATTTTTTGGTTTTTCCTGCTCCTCTTAGCATGATAAAGAAGATTCAAAGAGAGTGAGATGCCAGCTCCTTTCATTCAGTCAGTAGCTTCAAACATTTCTGGTATATGAATAACATGATGTTTTTCAATGGCAAAAATCAATGAATATTGTAAATGCACAAACAGTAATTTCTCCGCATTGCAAGGTGCAATTCTGAAATTTTTTGCCTTTTCCTGCTCCTCTTAGCATGATAAAGAAGATTCAAAGAGAGTGAGATGCCAGCTCCTTTCATTCAGTCAGTAGCTTCAATCATTTCTGGACGTTTTTCAATGGCAAAAATCAATGAATATTGTAAATGCACAAACAGTAATTTCTCCGCATTGCAAGGTGCAATTCTGAAATTTTTTGCTTTTTCCTGCTCCTCTTAGCATGATAAAGAAGATTCAAAGAGAGTGAGATTCCAGCTCCTTTCATTCAGTCAGTAGCTTCAAACATTTCTGGTATATGAATAACATGATGTTTTTCAATGGCAAAAATCAATGAATATTGTAAATGCACAAACAGTAATTTCTCCGCATTGCAAGGTGCAATTCTGAAATTTTTTGCTTTTTCCTGCTCCTCTTAGCATGATAAAGAAGATTCAAAGAGAGTGAGATGCCAGCTCCTTTCATTCAGTCAGTAGCTTCAATCATTTCTGGACGTTTTTCAATGGCAAAAATCAATGAATATTGTAAATGCACAAACAGTAATTTCTCCGCATTGCAAGGTGCAATTCTGAAATTTTTTGCTTTTTCCTGCTCCTCTTAGCATGATAAAGAAGATTCAAAGAGAGTGAGATGCCAGCTCCTTTCATTCAGTCAGTAGCTTCAATCATTTCTGGTATATGAATAACATGGTTTTTCAATGGCAAAAATCAATGAATATTGTAAATGCACAAACAGTAATTTCTCCGCATTGCAAGGTGCAATTCTGAAATTTTTTGCTTTTTCCTGCTCCTCTTAGCATGATAAAGAAGATTCAAAGAGAGTGAGATGCCAGCTCCTTTCATTCAGTCAGTAGCTTCAATCATTTCTGGACGTTTTTCAATGGCAAAAATCAATGAATATTGTAAATGCACAAACAGTAATTTCTCCGCATTGCAAGGTGCAATTCTGAAATTTTTTGCTTTTTCCTGCTCCTCTTAGCATGATAAAGAAGATTCAAAGAGAGTGACATGCCAGCTCCTTTCATTCAGTCAGTAGCTTCAAACATTTCTGGTATATGAATAACATGATGTTTTTCAATGGCAAAAATCAATGAATATTGTAAATGCACAAACAGTAATTTCTCCGCATTGCAAGGTGCAATTCTGAAATTTTTTGCTTTTTCCTGCTCCTCTTAGCATGATAAAGAAGATTCAAAGAGAGTGAGATGCCAGCTCCTTTCATTCAGTCAGTAGCTTCAATCATTTCTGGACGTTTTTCAATGGCAAAAATCAATGAATATTGTAAATGCACAAACAGTAATTTCTCCGCATTGCAAGGTGCAATTCTGAAATTTTTTGCTTTTTCCTGCTCCTCTTAGCATGATAAAGAAGATTCAAAGAGAGTGAGATGCCAGCTCCTTTCATTCAGTCAGTAGCTTCAATCATTTCTGGACGTTTTTTAACGGCAAAAATCAATGAATATTGTAAATGCACAAACAGTAATTTCTCCGCATTGCAAGGTGCAATTCTGAAATTTTTTGCTTTTTCCTGCTCCTCTTAGCATGATAAAGAAGATTCAAAGAGAGTGAGATGCCAGCTCCTTTCATTCAGTCGGTAGGTTCAATCATTTCTGGACGTTTTTCAATGGCAAAAATCAATGAATATTGTAAATGCACAAACAGTAATTTCTCCGCATTGCAAGGTGCAATTCTGAAATTTTTTGCTTTTTCCTGCTCCTCTTAGCATGATAAAGAAGATTCAAAGAGAGTGAGATGCCAGCTCCTTTCATTCAGTCAGTAGCTTCAATCATTTCTGGACGTTTTTCAATGGCAAAAATCAATGAATATTGTAAATGCACAAACAGTAATTTCTCCGCATTGCAAGGTGCAATTCTGAAATTTTTTGCTTTTTCCTGCTCCTCTTAGCATGATAAAGAAGATTCAATGAGAGTGAGATGCCAGCTCCTTTCATTCAGTCAGTAGCTTCAATCATTTCTGGACGTTTTTCAATGGCAAAAATCAATGTATATTGTAAATGCACAAACAGTAATTTCTCCGCATTGCAAGGTGCAATTCTGAAATTTTTTGCTTTTTCCTGCTCCTCTTAGCATGATAAAGAAGATTCAAAGAGAGTGAGATGCCAGCTCCTTTCATTCAGTCAGTAGCTTCAATCATTTCTGGACGTTTTTCAATGGCAAAAATCAATGTATATTGTAAATGCACAAACAGTAATTTCTCCGCATTGCAAGGTGCAATTCTGAAATTTTTGCTTTTTCCTGCTCCTCTTAGCATGATAAAGAAGATTCAAAGAGAGTGAGATGCCAGCTCCTTTCATTCAGTCAGTAGCTTCAATCATTTCTGGACGTTTTTCAATGGCAAAAATCAATGAATATTGTAAATGCACAAACAGTAATTTCTCCGCATTGCAAGGTGCAATTCTGAAATTTTTTGCTTTTTCCTGCTCCTCTTAGCATGATAAAGAAGATTCAAAGAGAGTGACATGCCAGCTCCTTTCATTCAGTCAGTAGCTTCAAACATTTCTGGTATATGAATAACATGATGTTTTTCAATGGCAAAAATCAATGAATATTGTAAATGCACAAACAGTAATTTCTCCGCATTGCAAGGTGCAATTCTGAAATTTTTTGCTTTTTCCTGCTCCTCTTAGCATGATAAAGAAGATTCAAAGAGAGTGAGATGCCAGCTCCTTTCATTCAGTCAGTAGCTTCAATCATTTCTGGACGTTTTTCAATGGCAAAAATCAATGAATATTGTAAATGCACAAACAGTAATTTCTCCGCATTGCAAGGTGCAATTCTGAAATTTTTTGCTTTTTCCTGCTCCTCTTAGCATGATAAAGAAGATTCAAAGAGAGTGAGATGCCAGCTCCTTTCATTCAGTCAGTAGCTTCAATCATTTCTGGACGTTTTTCAACGGCAAAAATCAATGAATATTGTAAATGCACAAACAGTAATTTCTCCGCATTGCAAGGTGCAATTCTGAAATTTTTTGCTTTTTCCTGCTCCTCTTAGCATGATAAAGAAGATTCAAAGAGAGTGAGATGCCAGCTCCTTTCATTCAGTCGGTAGGTTCAATCATTTCTGGACGTTTTTCAATGGCAAAAATCAATGAATATTGTAAATGCACAAACAGTAATTTCTCCGCATTGCAAGGTGCAATTCTGAAATTTTTTGCTTTTTCCTGCTCCTCTTAGCATGATAAAGAAGATTCAAAGAGAGTGAGATGCCAGCTCCTTTCATTCAGTCAGTAGCTTCAATCATTTCTGGACGTTTTTCAATGGCAAAAATCAATGAATATTGTAAATGCACAAACAGTAATTTCTCCGCATTGCAAGGTGCAATTCTGAAATTTTTTGCTTTTTCCTGCTCCTCTTAGCATGATAAAGAAGATTCAAAGAGAGTGAGATGCCAGCTCCTTTCATTCAGTCAGTAGCTTCAATCATTTCTGGACGTTTTTCAATGGCAAAAATCAATGTATATTGTAAATGCACAAACAGTAATTTCTCCGCATTGCAAGGAGCAATTCTGAAATTTTTTGCTTTTTCCTGCTCCTCTTAGCATGATAAAGAAGATTCAAAGAGAGTGAGATGCCAGCTCCTTTCATTCAGTCAGTAGCTTCAATCATTTCTGGACGTTTTTCAATGGCAAAAATCAATGTATATTGTAAATGCACAAACAGTAATTTCTCCGCATTGCAAGGTGCAATTCTGAAATTTTTTGCTTTTTCCTGCTCCTCTTAGCATGATAAAGAAGATTCAAAGAGAGTGAGATGCCAGCTCCTTTCATTCAGTCAGTAGCTTCAATCATTTCTGGACGTTTTTCAATGGCAAAAATCAATGAATATTGTAAATGCACAAACAGTAATTTCTCCGCATTGCAAGGTGCAATTCTGAAATTTTTTGCTTTTTCCTGCTCCTCTTAGCATGATAAAGAAGATTCAAAGAGAGTGAGATGCCAGCTCCTTTCATTCAGTCAGTAGCTTCAAACATTTCTGGTATATGAATAACATGATGTTTTTCAATGGCAAAAATCAATGAATTTTGTAAATGCACAAACAGCAATTTCTCCGCATTGCAAGGTGCAATTCTGAAATTTTTTGCTTTTTCCTGCTCCTCTTAGCATGATAAAGAAGATTCAAAGAGAGTGAGATGCCAGCTCCTTTCATTCAGTCAGTAGCTTCAATCATTTCTGGACGTTTTTCAATGGCAAAAATCAATGAATATTGTAAATGCACAAACAGTAATTTCTCCGCATTGCAAGGTGCAATTCTGAAATTTTTTGCTTTTTCCTGCTCCTCTTAGCATGATAAAGAAGATTCAAAGAGAGTGAGATGCCAGCTCCTTTCATTCAGTCAGTAGCTTCAATCATTTCTGGTATATGAATAACATGATGTTTTTCAATGGCAAAAATCAATGAATATTGTAAATGCACAAACAGTAATTTATTCGCATTGCAAGGTGCAATTCTGAAATTTTTTGCTTTTTCCTGCTCCTCTTAGCATGATAAAGAAGATTCAAAGAGAGTGAGATGCCAGCTCCTTTCATTCAGTCAGTAGCTTCAAACATTTCTGGTATATGAATAACATGATGTTTTTCAATGGCAAAAATCAATGAATATTGTAAATGCACAAACAGTAATTTCTCCGCATTGCAAGGTGCAATTCTGAAATTTTTTGCCTTTTCCTGCTCCTCTTAGCATGATAAAGAAGATTCAAAGAGAGTGAGATGCCAGCTCCTTTCATTCAGTCAGTAGCTTCAATCATTTCTGGACGTTTTTCAATGGCAAAAATCAATGAATATTGTAAATGCACAAACAGTAATTTCTCCGCATGGCAAGGTGCAATTCTGAAATTTTTTGCTTTTTCCTGCTCCTCTTAGCATGATAAAGAAGATTCAAAGAGAGTGAGATGCCAGCTCCTTTCATTCAGTCAGTAGCTTCAAACATTTCTGGTATATGAATAACATGATGTTTTTCAATGGCAAAAATCAATGAATATTGTAAATGCACAAACAGTAATTTCTCCGCATTGCAAGGTGCAATTCTGAATTTTTTTGCTTTTTCCTGCTCCTCTTAGCATGATAAAGAAGATTCAAAGAGAGTGAGATGCCAGCTCCTTTCATTCAGTCAGTAGCTTCAATCATTTCTGGACGTTTTTCAATGGCAAAAATCAATGAATATTGTAAATGCACAAACAGTAATTTCTCCACATTGCAAGGTGCAATTCTGAAATTTTTTGCTTTTTCCTTCTCCTCTTAGCATGATAAAGAAGATTCAAAGAGAGTGAGATGCCAGCTCCTTTCATTCAGTCAGTAGCTTCAATCATTTCTGGTATATGAATAACATGATGTTTTTCAATGGCAAAAATCAATGAATATTGTAAATGCACAAACAGTAATTTCTCCGCATTGCAAGGTGCAATTCTGAAATTTTTTGCTTTTTCCTGCTCCTCTTAGCATGATAAAGAAGATTCAAAGAGAGTGAGATGCCAGCTCCTTTCATTCAGTCAGTAGCTTCAATCATTTCTGGACGTTTTTCAATGGCAAAAATCAATGAATATTGTAAATGCACAAACAGTAATTTCTCCGCATTGCAAGGTGCAATTCTGAAATTTTTTGCTTTTTCCTGCTCCTTTTAGCATGATAAAGAAGATTCAAAGAGAGTGACATGCCAGCTCCTTTCATTCAGTCAGTAGCTTCAAACATTTCTGGTATATGAATAACATGATGTTTTTCAATGGCAAAAATCAATGAATATTGTAAATGCACAAACAGTAATTTCTCCGCATTGCAAGGAGCAATTCTGAAATTTTTTGCATTTTCCTGCTCCTCTTAGCATGATAAAGAAGATTCAAAGAGAGTGAGATGCCAGCTCCTTTCATTCAGTCAGTAGCTTCAATCATTTCTGGACGTTTTTCAATGGCAAAAATCAATGAATATTGTAAATGCACAAACAGTAATTTCTCCGCATTGCAAGGTGCAATTCTGAAATTTTTTGCTTTTTCCTGCTCCTCTTAGCATGATAAAGAAGATTCAAAGAGAGTGAGATGCCAGCTCCTTTCATTCAGTCAGTAGCTTCAAACATTTCTGGACGTTTTTCAATGGCAAAAATCAATGAATATTGTAAATGCACAAACAGTAATTTCTCCGCATTGCAAGGTGCAATTCTGAAATTTTTTGCTTTTTCCTGCTCCTCTTAGCATGATAAAGAAGATTCAAAGAGAGTGAGATGCCAGCTCCTTTCATTCAGTCAGTAGCTTCAATCATTTCTGGTATATGAATAACATGATGTTTAACAATGGCAAAAATCAATGAATATTGTAAATGCACAAATAGTAATTTCTCCGCATTGCAAGGTGCAATTCTGAAATTTTTTGCTTTTTCCTGCTCCTCTTAGCATGATAAAGAAGATTCAAAGAGAGTGAGATGCCAGCTCCTTTCATTCAGTCAGTAGCTTCAATCATTTCTGGATGTTTTTCAATGGCAAAAATCAATGAATATTGTAAATGCACAAACAGTAATTTCTCCGCATTGCAAGGTGCAATTCTGAAATTTTTTGCTTTTTCCTGCTCCTCTTAGCATGATAAAGAAGATTCAAAGAGAGTGAGATGCCAGCTCCTTTCATTCAGTCAGTAGCTTCAATCATTTCTGGACGTTTTTCAACGGCAAAAATCAATGAATATTGTAAATGCACAAACAGTAATTTCTCCGCATTGCAAGGTGCAATTCTGAAATTTTTTGCTTTTTCCTGCTCCTCTTAGCATGATAAAGAAGATTCAAAGAGAGTGAGATGCCAGCTCCTTTCATTCAGTCAGTAGCTTCAATCATTTCTGGACGTTTTTCAATGGCAAAAATCAATGAATATTGTAAATGCACAAACAGTAATTTCTCCGCATTGCAAGGTGCAATTCTGAAATTTTTTGCTTTTTCCTGCTCCTCTTAGCATGATAAAGAAGATTCAAACAGAGTGAGATGCCAGCTCCTTTCATTCAGTCAGTAGCTTCAATCATTTCTGGACGTTTTTCAATGGCAAAAATCAATGAATATTGTAAATGCACAAACAGTAATTTCTCCGTATTGCAAGGTGCAATTCTGAAATTTTTTGCTTTTTCCTGCTCCTCTTAGCATGATAAAGAAGATTCAAAGAGAGTGAGATGCCAGCTCCTTTCATTCAGTCAGTAGCTTCAATCATTTCTGGACGTTTTTCAATGGCAAAAATCAATGAATATTGTAAATGCACAAGCAGTAATTTCTCCGCATTGCAAGGTGCAATTCTGAAATTTTTTGCTTTTTCCTGCTCCTCTTAGCATGATAAAGAAGATTCAAAGAGACTGAGATGCCAGCTCCTTTCATTCAGTCAGTAGCTTCAATCATTTCTGGACGTTTTTCAATGGCAAAAATCAATGAATATTGTAAATGCACAAACAGTAATTTCTCCGCATTGCAAGGTGCAATTCTGAAATTTTTTACTTTTTCCTGCTCATCTTAGCATGAAAAAGAAGATTCAAAGAGAGTGAGATGCCAGCTCCTTTCATTCAGTCAGTAGCTTCAATCATTTCTGGTATATGAATAACATGATGTTTTTCAATGGCAAAAATCAATGAATATTGTAAATGCACAAACAGTAATTTCTCCGCATTGCAAGGTGCAATTCTGAAATTTTTTGCTTTTTCCTGCTCCTCTTAGCATGATAAAGAAGATTCAAAGAGAGTGAGATGCCAGCTCCTTTCATTCAGTCAGTAGCTTCAATCATTTCTGGACGTTTTTCAAAGGCAAAAATCAATGAATATTGTAAATGCACAAACAGTAATTTCTCCGCATTGCAAGGTGCAATTCTGAAATTTTTTGCTTTTTCCTGCTCCTCTTAGCATGATAAAGAAGATTCAAAGAGAGTGAGATGCCAGCTCCTTTCATTCAGTCAGTAGCTTCAATCATTTCTGGTATATGAATAACATGATGTTTTTCAATGGCAAAAATCAATGAATATTGTAAATGCACAAACAGTAATTTCTCCGCATTGCAAGGTGCAATTCTGAAATTTTTTGCTTTTTCCTGCTCCTCTTAGCATGATAAAGAAGATTTAAAGAGAGTGAGATGCCAGCTCCTTTCATTCAGTCAGTAGCTTCAAACATTTCTGGACGTTTTTCAATGGCAAAAATCAATGAATATTGTAAATGCACAAACAGTAATTTCTCCGCATTGCAAGGTGCAATTCTGAAATTTTTTGCTTTTTCCTGCTCCTCTTAGCATGATAAAGAAGATTCAAAGAGAGTGAGATGCCAGCTCCTTTCATTCAGTCAGTAGCTTCAATCATTTCTGGTATATGAATAACATGATGTTTAACAATGGCAAAAATCAATGAATATTGTAAATGCACAAACAGTAATTTCTCCGCATTGCAAGGTGCAATTCTGAAATTTTTTGCTTTTTCCTGCTCCTCTTAGCATGATAAAGAAGATTCAAAGAGAGTGAGATGCCAGCTCCTTTCATTCAGTCAGTAGCTTCAATCATTTCTGGATGTTTTTCAATGGCAAAAATCAATGAATATTGTAAATGCACAAACAGTAATTTCTCCGCATTGCAAGGTGCAATTCTGAAATTTTTTGCTTTTTCCTGCTCCTCTTAGCATGATAAAGAAGATTCAAAGAGAGTGAGATGCCAGCTCCTTTCATTCAGTCAGTAGCTTCAATCATTTCTGGACGTTTTTCAACGGCAAAAATCAATGAATATTGTAAATGCACAAACAGTAATTTCTCCGCATTGCAAGGTGCAATTCTGAAATTTTTTGCTTTTTCCTGCTCCTCTTAGCATGATAAAGAAGATTCAAAGAGAGTGAGATGCCAGCTCCTTTCATTCAGTCAGTAGCTTCAATCATTTATGGACGTTTTTCAATGGCAAAAATCAATGAATATTGTAAATGCACAAACAGTAATTTCTCCGCATTGCAAGGTGCAATTCTGAAATTTTTTGCTTTTTCCTGCTCCTCTTAGCATGATAAAGAAGATTCAAAGAGAGTGAGATGCCAGCTCCTTTCATTCAGTCAGTAGCTTCAATCATTTCTGGACGTTTTTCAATGGCAAAAATCAATGAATATTGTAAATGCACAAACAGTAATTTCTCCGTATTGCAAGGTGCAATTCTGAAATTTTTTGCTTTTTCCTGCTCCTCTTAGCATGATAAAGAAGATTCAAAGAGAGTGAGATGCCAGCTCCTTTCATTCAGTCAGTAGCTTCAATCATTTCTGGACGTTTTTCAATGGCAAAAATCAATGAATATTGTAAATGCACAAGCAGTAATTTCTCCGCATTGCAAGGTGCAATTCTGAAATTTTTTGCTTTTTCCTGCTCCTCTTAGCATGATAAAGAAGATTCAAAGAGACTGAGATGCCAGCTCCTTTCATTCAGTCAGTAGCTTCAATCATTTCTGGACGTTTTTCAATGGCAAAAATCAATGAATATTGTAAATGCACAAACAGTAATTTCTCCGCATTGCAAGGTGCAATTCTGAAATTTTTTACTTTTTCCTGCTCCTCTTAGCATGAAAAAGAAGATTCAAAGAGAGTGAGATGCCAGCTCCTTTCATTCAGTCAGTAGCTTCAATCATTTCTGGTATATGAATAACATGATGTTTTTCAATGGCAAAAATCAATGAATATTGTAAATGCACAAACAGTAATTTCTCCGCATTGCAAGGTGCAATTCTGAATTTTTTTGCTTTTTCCTGCTCCTCTTAGCATGATAAAGAAGATTCAAAGAGAGTGAGATGCCAGCTCCTTTCATTCAGTCAGTAGCTTCAATCATTTCTGGACGTTTTTCAATGGCAAAAATCAATGAATATTGTAAATGCACAAACAGTAATTTCTCCGCATTGCAAGGTGCAATTCTGAAATTTTTTGCTTTTTCCTGCTCCTCTTAGCATGATAAAGAAGATTCAAAGAGAGTGAGATGCCAGCTCCTTTCATTCAGTCAGTAGCTTCAATCATTTCTGGTATATGAATAACATGATGTTTTTCAATGGCAAAAATAATGAATATTGTAAATGCACAAACAGTAATTTCTCCGCATTGCAAGGTGCAATTCTGAAATTTTTTGCTTTTTCCTGCTCCTCTTAGCATGATAAAGAAGATTCAAAGAGAGTGAGATGCCAGCTCCTTTCATTCAGTCAGTAGCTTCAATCATTTCTGGTATATGAATAACATGATGTTTTTCAATGGCAAAAATCAATGAATATTGTAAATGCACAAACAGTAATTTCTCCGCATTGCAAGGTGCAATTCTGAAATTTTTTGCCTTTTCCTGCTCCTCTTAGCATGATAAAGAAGATTCAAAGAGAGTGAGATGCCAGCTCCTTTCATTCAGTCAGTAGCTTCAATCATTTCTGGACGTTTTTCAATGGCAAAAATCAATGAATATTGTAAATGCACAAACAGTAATTTCTCCGCATTGCAAGGTGCAATTCTGAAATTTTTTGCTTTTTCCTGCTCCTCTTAGCATGATAAAGAAGATTCAAAGAGAGTGAGATGCCAGCTCCTTTCATTCAGTCAGTAGCTTCAAACATTTCTGGTATATGAATAACATGATGTTTTTCAATGGCAAAAATCAATGAATATTGTAAATGCACAAACAGTAATTTCTCCGCATTGCAAGGTGCAATTCTGAAATTTTTTGCTTTTTCCTGCTCCTCTTAGCATGATAAAGAAGATTCAAAGAGAGTGAGATGCCAGCTCCTTTCATTCAGTCAGTAGCTTCAATCATTTCTGGACGTTTTTCAATGGCAAAAATCAATGAATATTGTAAATGCACAAACAGTAATTTCTCCGCATTGCAAGGTGCAATTCTGAAATTTTTTGCTTTTTCCTGCTCCTCTTAGCATGATAAAGAAGATTCAAAGAGAGTGAGATGCCAGCTCCTTTCATTCAGTCAGTAGCTTCAATCATTTCTGGACGTTTTTCAATGGCAAAAATCAATGAATATTGTAAATGCACAAACTGCAATTTCTCCGCATTGCAAGGTGCAATTCTGAAATTTTTTGCTTTTTCCTGCTCCTCTTAGCATGATAAAGAAGATTCAAAGAGAGTGAGATGCCAGCTCCTTTCATTCAGTCAGTAGCTTCAATCATTTCTGGTATATGAATAACATGATGTTTTTCAATGGCAAAAATCAATGAATATTGTAAATGCACAAACAGTAATTTCTCCGCATTGCAAGGTGCAATTCTGAAATTTTTTGCTTTTTCCTGCTCCTCTTAGCATGATAAAGAAGATTCAAAGAGAGTGAGATGCCAGCTCCTTTCATTCAGTCAGTAGCTTCAATCATTTCTGGACGTTTTTCAATGGCAAAAATCATTGAATATTGTAAATGCACAAACAGTAATTTCTCCGCATTGCAAGGTGCAATTCTGAAATTTTTTACTTTTTCCTGCTCCTCTTAGCATGATAAAGAAGATTCAAAGAGAGTGAGATGCCAGCTCCTTTCATTCAGTCAGTAGCTTCAATCATTTCTGGTATATGAATAACATGATGTTTTTCAATCGCAAAAATCAATGAATATTGTAAATGCACAAACAGTAATTTCTCCGCATTGCAAGGTGCAATTCTGAAATGTTTTGCTTTTTCCTGCTCCTCTTAGCATGATAAAGAAGATTCAAAGAGAGTGAGATGCCAGCTCCTTTCATTCAGTCAGTAGCTTCAATCATTTCTGGACGTTTTTCAATGGCAAAAATCAATGAATATTGTAAATGCACAAACAGTAATTTCTCCGCATTGCAAGGTGCAATTCTGAAATTTTTTGCTTTTTCCTGCTCCTCTTAGCATGACAAAGAAGATTCAAAGAGAGTGAGATGCCAGATCCTTTCCTTCAGTCAGTAGCTTCAATCATTTCTGGTATATGAATAACATGATGTTTTTCAATGGCAAAAATCAATGAATTTTGTAAATGCACAAACAGTAATTTCTCCGCATTGCAAGGCGCAATTCTGAAATTTTTTGCTTTTTCCTGCTCCTCTTAGCATGATAAAGAAGATTCAAAGAGAGTGAGATGCCAGCTCCTTTCATTCAGTCAGTAGCTTCAATCATTTCTGGACATTTTTCAATGGCAAAAATCAATGAATATTGTAAATGCACAAACAGTAATTTCTCCGCATTGCAAGGTGCAATTCTGAAATTTTTTGCTTTTTCCTGCTCCTCTTAGCATGATAAAGAAGATTCAAAGAGAGTGAGATGCCAGCTCCTTTCATTCAGTCAGTAGCTTCAATCATTTCTGGACGTTTTTCAATGGCAAAAATCAATGAATATTGTAAATGCACAAACAGTAATTTCTCCGCATTGCAAGGTGCAATTCTGAAATTTTTTGCTTTTTCCTGCTCCTCTTAGCATGATAAAGAAGATTCAAAGAGAGTGAGATGCCAGCTCCTTTCATTCAGTCAGTAGCTTCAATCATTTCTGGACGTTTTTCAATGGCAAAAATCATTGAATATTGTAAATGCACAAACAGTAATTTCTCCGCATTGCAAGGTGCAATTCTGAAATTTTTTACTTTTTCCTGCTCCTCTTAGCATGATAAAGAAGATTCAAAGAGAGTGAGATGCCAGCTCCTTTCATTCAGTCAGTAGCTTCAATCATTTCTGGTATATGAATAACATGATGTTTTTCAATCGCAAAAATCAATGAATATTGTAAATGCACAAACAGTAATTTCTCCGCATTGCAAGGTGCAATTCTGAAATGTTTTGCTTTTTCCTGCTCCTCTTAGCATGATAAAGAAGATTCAAAGAGAGTGAGATGCCAGCTCCTTTCATTCAGTCAGTAGCTTCAATCATTTCTGGACGTTTTTCAATGGCAAAAATCAATGAATATTGTAAATGCACAAACAGTAATTTCTCCGCATTGCAAGGTGCAATTCTGAAATTTTTTGCTTTTTCCTGCTCCTCTTAGCATGATAAAGAAGATTCAAAGAGAGTGAGATGCCAGCTCCTTTCATTCAGTCAGTAGCTTCAATCATTTCTGGTATATGAATAACATGATGTTTTTCAATGGCAAAAATCAATGAATATTGTAAATGCACAAACAGTAATTTCTCCGCATTGCAAGGTGCAATTCTGAAATTTTTTGCTTTTTCCTGCTCCTCTTAGCATGATAAAGAAGATTCAAAGAGAGTGAGATGCCAGCTCCTTTCATTCAGTCAGTAGCTTCAATCATTTCTGGACGTTTTTCAATGGCAAAAATCATTGAATATTGTAAATGCACAAACAGTAATTTCTCCGCATTGCAAGGTGCAATTCTGAAATTTTTTACTTTTTCCTGCTCCTCTTAGCATGATAAAGAAGATTCAAAGAGAGTGAGATGCCAGCTCCTTTCATTCAGTCAGTAGCTTCAATCATTTCTGGTATATGAATAACATGATGTTTTTCAATCGCAAAAATCAATGAATATTGTAAATGCACAAACAGTAATTTCTCCGCATTGCAAGGTGCAATTCTGAAATGTTTTGCTTTTTCCTGCTCCTCTTAGCATGATAAAGAAGATTCAAAGAGAGTGAGATGCCAGCTCCTTTCATTCAGTCAGTAGCTTCAATCATTTCTGGACGTTTTTCAATGGCAAAAATCAATGAATATTGTAAATGCACAAACAGTAATTTCTCCGCATTGCAAGGTGCAATTCTGAAATTTTTTGCTTTTTCCTGCTCCTCTTAGCATGACAAAGAAGATTCAAAGAGAGTGAGATGCCAGATCCTTTCCTTCAGTCAGTAGCTTCAATCATTTCTGGTATATGAATAACATGATGTTTTTCAATGGCAAAAATCAATGAATTTTGTAAATGCACAAACAGTAATTTCTCCGCATTGCAAGGCGCAATTCTGAAATTTTTTGCTTTTTCCTGCTCCTCTTAGCATGATAAAGAAGATTCAAAGAGAGTGAGATGCCAGCTCCTTTCATTCAGTCAGTAGCTTCAATCATTTCTGGACATTTTTCAATGGCAAAAATCAATGAATATTGTAAATGCACAAACAGTAATTTCTCCGCATTGCAAGGTGCAATTCTGAAATTTTTTGCTTTTTCCTGCTCCTCTTAGCATGATAAAGAAGATTCAAAGAGAGTGAGATGCCAGCTCCTTTCATTCAGTCAGTAGCTTCAATCATTTCTGGACGTTTTTCAATGGCAAAAATCAATGAATATTGTAAATGCACAAACAGTAATTTCTCCGCATTGCAAGGTGCAATTCTGAAATTTTTTGCTTTTTCCTGCTCCTCTTAGCATGATAAAGAAGATTCAAAGAGAGTGAGATGCCAGCTCCTTTCATTCAGTCAGTAGCTTCAATCATTTCTGGACGTTTTTCAATGGCAAAAATCATTGAATATTGTAAATGCACAAACAGTAATTTCTCCGCATTGCAAGGTGCAATTCTGAAATTTTTTACTTTTTCCTGCTCCTCTTAGCATGATAAAGAAGATTCAAAGAGAGTGAGATGCCAGCTCCTTTCATTCAGTCAGTAGCTTCAATCATTTCTGGTATATGAATAACATGATGTTTTTCAATCGCAAAAATCAATGAATATTGTAAATGCACAAACAGTAATTTCTCCGCATTGCAAGGTGCAATTCTGAAATGTTTTGCTTTTTCCTGCTCCTCTTAGCATGATAAAGAAGATTCAAAGAGAGTGAGATGCCAGCTCCTTTCATTCAGTCAGTAGCTTCAATCATTTCTGGACGTTTTTCAATGGCAAAAATCAATGAATATTGTAAATGCACAAACAGTAATTTCTCCGCATTGCAAGGTGCAATTCTGAAATTTTTTGCTTTTTCCTGCTCCTCTTAGCATGACAAAGAAGATTCAAAGAGAGTGAGATGCCAGATCCTTTCCTTCAGTCAGTAGCTTCAATCATTTCTGGTATATGAATAACATGATGTTTTTCAATGGCAAAAATCAATGAATTTTGTAAATGCACAAACAGTAATTTCTCCGCATTGCAAGGCGCAATTCTGAAATTTTTTGCTTTTTCCTGCTCCTCTTAGCATGATAAAGAAGATTCAAAGAGAGTGAGATGCCAGCTCCTTTCATTCAGTCAGTAGCTTCAATCATTTCTGGACATTTTTCAATGGCAAAAATCAATGAATATTGTAAATGCACAAACAGTAATTTCTCCGCATTGCAAGGTGCAATTCTGAAATTTTTTGCTTTTTCCTGCTCCTCTTAGCATGATAAAGAAGATTCAAAGAGAGTGAGATGCCAGCTCCTTTCATTCAGTCAGTAGCTTCAATCATTTCTGGACGTTTTTCAATGGCAAAAATCAATGAATATTGTAAATGCACAAACAGTAATTTCTCCGCATTGCAAGGTGCAATTCTGAAATTTTTTGCTTTTTCCTGCTCCTCTTAGCATGATAAAGAAGATTCAAAGAGAGTGAGATGCCAGCTCCTTTCATTCAGTCAGTAGCTTCAATCATTTCTGGACGTTTTTCAATGGCAAAAATCAATGAATATTGTAAATGCACAAACTGCAATTTCTCCGCATTGCAAGGTGCAATTCTGAAATTTTTTGCTTTTTCCTGCTCCTCTTAGCATGATAAAGAAGATTCAAAGAGAGTGAGATGCCAGCTCCTTTCATTCAGTCAGTAGCTTCAATCATTTCTGGTATATGAATAACATGATGTTTTTCAATGGCAAAAATCAATGAATATTGTAAATGCACAAACAGTAATTTCTCCGCATTGCAAGGTGCAATTCTGAAATTTTTTGCTTTTTCCTGCTCCTCTTAGCATGATAAAGAAGATTCAAAGAGAGTGAGATGCCAGCTCCTTTCATTCAGTCAGTAGCTTCAATCATTTCTGGACGTTTTTCAATGGCAAAAATCAATGAATATTGTAAATGCACAAACTGCAATTTCTCCGCATTGCAAGGTGCAATTCTGAAATTTTTTGCTTTTTCCTGCTCCTCTTAGCATGATAAAGAAGATTCAAAGAGAGTGAGATGCCAGCTCCTTTCATTCAGTCAGTAGCTTCAATCATTTCTGGTATATGAATAACATGATGTTTTTCAATAGCAAAAATCAATGAATATTGTAAATGCACAAACAGTAATTTCTCCGCATTGCAAGGTGCAATTCTGAAATTTTTGGCTTTTTCCTGCTCCTCTTAGCATGATAAAGAAGATTCAAAGAGAGTGAGATGCCAGCTCCTTTCATTCAGTCAGTAGCTTCAATCATTTCTGGACGTTTTTCAATGGCAAAAATCAATGAATATTGTAAATGCACAAACAGTAATTTCTCCGCATTGCAAGGTGCAATTCTGAAATTTTTTGCTTTTTCCTGCTCCTCTTAGCATGATAAACAAGATTCAAAGAGAGTGAGATGCCAGCTCCTTTCATTCAGTCAGTAGCTTCAATCATTTCTGGACGTTTTTCAATGGCAAAAATCATTGAATATTGTAAATGCACAAACAGTAATTTCTCCGCATTGCAAGGTGCAATTCTGAAATTTTTTACTTTTTCCTGCTCCTCTTAGCATGATAAAGAAGATTCAAAGAGAATGAGATGCCAGCTCCTTTCATTCAGTCAGTAGCTTCAATCATTTCTGGTATATGAATAACATGATGTTTTTCAATGGCAAAAATCAATGAATATTGTAAATGCACAAACAGTAATTTCTCCGCATTGCAAGGTGCAATTCTGAAATTTTTTGCCTTTTCCTGCTCCTCTTAGCATGATAAAGAAGATTCAAAGAGAGTGAGATACCAGCTCCTTTCATTCAGTCAGTAGCTTCAATCATTTCTGGACGTTTTTCAATGGCAAAAATCAATGAATATTGTAAATGCACAAACAGTAATTTCTCCGCATTGCAAGGTGCAATTCTGAAATTTTTTGCTTTTTCCTGCTCTAGCATGATAAAGAAGATTCAAAGAGAGTGAGATGCCAGCTCCTTTCATTCAGTCAGTAGCTTCAAACATTTCTGGTATATGAATAACATGATGTTTTTCAATGGCAAAAATCAATGAATATTGTAAATGCACAAACAGTAATTTCTCCGCATTGCAAGGTGCAATTCTGAAATTTTTTGCTTTTTCCTGCTCCTCTTAGCATGATAAAGAAGATTCAAAGAGAGTGAGATGCCAGCTCCTTTCATTCAGTCAGTAGCTTCAATCATTTCTGGACGTTTTTCAATGGCAAAAATCAATGAATATTGTAAATGCACAAACAGTAATTTCTCCGCATTGCAAGGTGCAATTCTGAAATTTTTTGCTTTTTCCTGCTCCTCTTAGCATGATAAAGAAGATTCAAAGAGAGTGAGATGCCAGCTCCTTTCATTCAGTCAGTAGCTTCAATCATTTCTGGACGTTTTTCAATGGCAAAAATCAATGAATATTGTAAATGCACAAACTGCAATTTCTCCGCATTGCAAGGTGCAATTCTGAAATTTTTTGCTTTTTCCTGCTCCTCTTAGCATGATAAAGAAGATTCAAAGAGAGTGAGATGCCAGCTCCTTTCATTCAGTCAGTAGCTTCAATCATTTCTGGTATATGAATAACATGATGTTTTTCAATGGCAAAAATCAATGAATATTGTAAATGCACAAACAGTAATTTCTCCGCATTGCAAGGTGCAATTCTGAAATTTTTTGCTTTTTCCTGCTCCTCTTAGCATGATAAAGAAGATTCAAAGAGAGTGAGATGCCAGCTCCTTTCATTCAGTCAGTAGCTTCAATCATTTCTGGACGTTTTTCAATGGCAAAAATCATTGAATATTGTAAATGCACAAACAGTAATTTCTCCGCATTGCAAGGTGCAATTCTGAAATTTTTTACTTTTTCCTGCTCCTCTTAGCATGATAAAGAAGATTCAAAGAGAGTGAGATGCCAGCTCCTTTCATTCAGTCAGTAGCTTCAATCATTTCTGGTATATGAATAACATGATGTTTTTCAATCGCAAAAATCAATGAATATTGTAAATGCACAAACAGTAATTTCTCCGCATTGCAAGGTGCAATTCTGAAATGTTTTGCTTTTTCCTGCTCCTCTTAGCATGATAAAGAAGATTCAAAGAGAGTGAGATGCCAGCTCCTTTCATTCAGTCAGTAGCTTCAATCATTTCTGGACGTTTTTCAATGGCAAAAATCAATGAATATTGTAAATGCACAAACAGTAATTTCTCCGCATTGCAAGGTGCAATTCTGAAATTTTTTGCTTTTTCCTGCTCCTCTTAGCATGACAAAGAAGATTCAAAGAGAGTGAGATGCCAGATCCTTTCCTTCAGTCAGTAGCTTCAATCATTTCTGGTATATGAATAACATGATGTTTTTCAATGGCAAAAATCAATGAATTTTGTAAATGCACAAACAGTAATTTCTCCGCATTGCAAGGCGCAATTCTGAAATTTTTTGCTTTTTCCTGCTCCTCTTAGCATGATAAAGAAGATTCAAAGAGAGTGAGATGCCAGCTCCTTTCATTCAGTCAGTAGCTTCAATCATTTCTGGACATTTTTCAATGGCAAAAATCAATGAATATTGTAAATGCACAAACAGTAATTTCTCCGCATTGCAAGGTGCAATTCTGAAATTTTTTGCTTTTTCCTGCTCCTCTTAGCATGATAAAGAAGATTCAAAGAGAGTGAGATGCCAGCTCCTTTCATTCAGTCAGTAGCTTCAATCATTTCTGGACGTTTTTCAATGGCAAAAATCAATGAATATTGTAAATGCACAAACAGTAATTTCTCCGCATTGCAAGGTGCAATTCTGAAATTTTTTGCTTTTTCCTGCTCCTCTTAGCATGATAAAGAAGATTCAAAGAGAGTGAGATGCCAGCTCCTTTCATTCAGTCAGTAGCTTCAATCATTTCTGGACGTTTTTCAATGGCAAAAATCAATGAATATTGTAAATGCACAAACTGCAATTTCTCCGCATTGCAAGGTGCAATTCTGAAATTTTTTGCTTTTTCCTGCTCCTCTTAGCATGATAAAGAAGATTCAAAGAGAGTGAGATGCCAGCTCCTTTCATTCAGTCAGTAGCTTCAATCATTTCTGGTATATGAATAACATGATGTTTTTCAATGGCAAAAATCAATGAATATTGTAAATGCACAAACAGTAATTTCTCCGCATTGCAAGGTGCAATTCTGAAATTTTTTGCTTTTTCCTGCTCCTCTTAGCATGATAAAGAAGATTCAAAGAGAGTGAGATGCCAGCTCCTTTCATTCAGTCAGTAGCTTCAAACATTTCTGGACGTTTTTCAATGGCAAAAATCAATGAATATTGTAAATGCACAAACTGCAATTTCTCCGCATTGCAAGGTGCAATTCTGAAATTTTTTGCTTTTTCCTGCTCCTCTTAGCATGATAAAGAAGATTCAAAGAGAGTGAGATGCCAGCTCCTTTCATTCAGTCAGTAGCTTCAATCATTTCTGGTATATGAATAACATGATGTTTTTCAATAGCAAAAATCAATGAATATTGTAAATGCACAAACAGTAATTTCTCCGCATTGCAAGGTGCAATTCTGAAATTTTTGGCTTTTTCCTGCTCCTCTTAGCATGATAAAGAAGATTCAAAGAGAGTGAGATGCCAGCTCCTTTCATTCAGTCAGTAGCTTCAATCATTTCTGGACGTTTTTCAATGGCAAAAATCAATGAATATTGTAAATGCACAAACAGTAATTTCTCCGCATTGCAAGGTGCAATTCTGAAATTTTTTGCTTTTTCCTGCTCCTCTTAGCATGATAAACAAGATTCAAAGAGAGTGAGATGCCAGCTCCTTTCATTCAGTCAGTAGCTTCAATCATTTCTGGACGTTTTTCAATGGCAAAAATCATTGAATATTGTAAATGCACAAACAGTAATTTCTCCGCATTGCAAGGTGCAATTCTGAAATTTTTTACTTTTTCCTGCTCCTCTTAGCATGATAAAGAAGATTCAAAGAGAATGAGATGCCAGCTCCTTTCATTCAGTCAGTAGCTTCAATCATTTCTGGTATATGAATAACATGATGTTTTTCAATCGCAAAAATCAATGAATATTGTAAATGCACAAACAGTAATTTCTCCGCATTGCAAGGAGCAATTCTGAAATTTTTTGCTTTTTCCTGCTCCTCTTAGCATGATAAAGAAGATTCAAAGAGAGTGAGATGCCAGCTCCTTTCATTCAGTCAGTAGCTTCAATCATTTCTGGACGTTTTTCAATGGCAAGAATCAATGAATATTGTAAATGCACAAACAGTAATTTCTCCGCATTGCAAGGTGCAATTCTGAAATTTTTTGCTTTTTCCTGCTCCTCTTAGCATGATAAAGAAGATTCAAAGAGAGTGAGATGCCAGCTCCTTTCCTTCAGTCAGTAGCTTCAATCATTTCTGGTATATGAATAACATGATGTTTTTCAATGGCAAAAATCAATGAATTTTGTAAATGCACAAACAGTAATTTCTCCGCATTGCAAGGCGCAATTCTGAAATTTTTTGCTTTTTCCTGCTCCTCTTAGCATGATAAAGAAGATTCAAAGAGAGTGAGATGCCAGCTCCTTTCATTCAGTCAGTAGCTTCAATCATTTCTGGACATTTTTCAATGGCAAAAATCAATGAATATTGTAAATGCACAAACAGTAATTTCTCCGCATTGCAAGGTGCAATTCTGAAATTTTTTGCTTTTTCCTGCTCCTCTTAGCATAATAAAGAAGATTCAAAGAGAGTGAGATGCCAGCTCCTTTCATTCAGTCAGTAGCTTCAATCATTTCTGGACGTTTTTCAATGGCAAAAATCAATGAATATTGTAAATGCACAAACAGTAATTTCTCCGCATTGCAAGGTGCAATTCTGAAATTTTTTGCTTTTTCCTGCTCCTCTTAGCATGATAAAGAAGATTCAAAGAGAGTGAGGTGCCAGCTCCTTTCATTCAGTCAGGAGCTTCAAACATTTCTGGTATATGAATAACATGTTTTTCAATGGCAAAAATCAATGAATATTGTAAATGCACAAACAGTAATTTCTCCGCATTGCAAGGTGCAATTCTGAAATTTTTTGCTTTTTCCTGCTCCTCTTAGCATGATAAAGAAGATTCAAAGAGAGTGAGATGCCAGCTCCTTTCATTCAGTCAGTAGCTTCAATCATTTCTGGACGTTTTTCAATGGCAAAAATCAACGAATATTGTAAATGCACAAACAGTAATTTCTCCGCATTGCAAGGTGCAATTCTGAAATTTTTTGCTTTTTCCTGCTCCTCTTAGCATGATAAAGAAGCTTCAAAGAGAGTGAGATGCCAGCTCCTTTCATTCAGTCAGTAGCTTCAATCATTTCTGGACGTTTTTCAATGGCAAAAATCAATGAATATTGTAAATGCACAAACTGTAATTTCTCCGCATTGCAAGGTGCAATTCTGAAATTTTTTGCTTTTTCCTGCTCCTCTTAGCATGATAAAGAAGATTCAAAGAGAGTGAGATGCCAGCTCCATTCATTGAGTCAGTAGCTTCAATCATTTCTGGACGTTTTTCAATGGCAAAAATCAATGAATATTGTAAATGCACAAACAGTAATTTCTCCGCATTGCAAGGTGCAATTCTGAAATTTTTTGCTTTTTCCTGCTCCTCTTAGAATGATAAAGAAGATTCAAAGAGAGTGAGATGCCAGCTCCTTTCATTCAGTCAGTACCTTCAATCATTTCTGTACGTTTTTCAATGGCAAAAATCAATGAATATTGTAAATGCACAAACAGTAATTTCTCCGCATTGCAAGGTGCAATTCTGAAATTTTTTGCTTTTTCCTGCTCCTCTTAGCATGATAAAGAAGATTCAAAGAGAGTGAGATGCCAGTTCCTTTCATTCAGTCAGTAGCTTCAAACATTTCTGGTATATGAATAACATGATGTTTTTCAATGGCAAAAATCAATGAATATTGTAAATGCACAAACAGTAATTTCTCCGCATTGCAAGGTGCAAGTCTGAAATTTTTTGCTTTTTCCTGCTCCTCTTAGCATGATAAAGAAGATTCAAAGAGAGTGAGATGCCAGCTCCTTTCATTCAGTCAGTAGCTTCAAACATTTCTGGTATATGAATAACATGATGTTTTTCAATGGCAAAAATCAATGAATATTGTAAATGCACAAACAGTAATTTCTCCGCATTGCAAGGTGCAAGTCTGAAATTTTTTGCTTTTTCCTGCTCCTCTTAGCATGATAAAGAAGATTCAAAGAGAGTGAGATGCCAGCTACTTTCATTCAGTCAGTAGCTTCAATCATTTCTGGACGTTTTTCAATGGTAAAAATCAATGAATATTGTAAATGCACAAACAGTAATTTCTCCACATTGCAAGGTGCAATTCTGAAATTTTTTGCTTTATCCTGCTCCTCTTAGCATGATAAAGAAGATTCAAAGAGATTGAGATGCCAGCTCCTTTCATTCAGTCAGTAGCTTCAAACATTTCTGGTATATGAATAACATGATGTTTTTCAATGGCAAAAATCAATGAATATTGTAAATGCACAAACAGTAATTTCTCCGCATTGCAAGGTGCAATTCTGAAAGTTTTTGCTTTTTCCTGCTCCTCTTAGCATGATAAAGAAGATTCAAAGAGAGTGAGATGCCAGCTCCTTTCATTCAGTCAGTAGCTTCAAACATTTCTGGTATATGAATAACATGATGTTTTTCAATGGCAAAAATCAATGAATATTGTAAATGCACAAACAGTAATTTCTCCGCATTGCAAGGTGCAAGTCTGAAATTTTTTGCTTTTTCCTGCTCCTCTTAGCATGATAAAGAAGATTCAAAGAGAGTGAGATGCCAGCTACTTTCATTCAGTCAGTAGCTTCAATCATTTCTGGACGTTTTTCAATGGTAAAAATCAATGATTATTGTAAATGCACAAACAGTAATTTCTCCACATTGCAAGGTGCAATTCTGAAATTTTTTGCTTTTTCCTGCTCCTCTTAGCATGATAAAGAAGATTCAAAGAGAGTGAGATGCCAGCTCCTTTCATTCAGTCAGTAGCTTCAAACATTTCTGGTATATGAATAACATGATGTTTTTCAATGGCAAAAATCAATGAATATTGTAAATGCACAAACAGTAATTTCTCCGCATTGCAAGGTGCAATTCTGAAATTTTTTGCTTTTTCCTGCTCCTCTTAGCATGATAAAGAAGATTCAAAGAGAGTGAGATGCCAGCTCCTTTCATTCAGTCAGTAGCTTCAATCATTTCTGGATGTTTTTCAATGGCAAAAATCAATGAATATTGTAAATGCACAAACTGTAATTTCTCCGCATTGCAAGGTGCAATTCTGAAATTTTTTGCTTTTTCCTGCTCCTCTTAGCATGATAAAGAAGATTCAAAGAGAGTGAGATGCCAGCTCCTTTCATTCAGTCAGTAGCTTCAATCATTTCTGGACGTTTTTCAATGGCAAAAATCAATGAATATTGTAAATGCACAAACAGTAATTTCTCCGCATTGCAAGGTGCAATTCTGAAATTTTTTGCTTTTTCCTGCTCCTCTTAGCATGATAAAGAAGATTCAAAGAGAGTGAGATGCCAGCTCCTTTCATTCAGTCAGTACCTTCAATCATTTCTGGACATTTTTCAATGGCAAAAATCAATGAATATTGTAAATGCACAAACAGTAATTTTTCCGCATTGCAAGGTGCAATTCTGAAATTTTTTGCTTTTTCCCGCTCCTCTTAGCATGATAAAGAAGATTCAAAGAGAGTGAGGTGCCAGCTCCTTTCATTCAGTCAGTAGCTTCAAACATTTCTGGTATATGAATAACATGTTTTTCAATGGCAAAAATCAATGAATATTGTAAATGCACAAACAGTAATTTTTCCGCATTGCAAGGTGCAATTCTGAAATTTTTTGCTTTTTCCCGCTCCTCTTAGCATGATAAAGAAGATTCAAAGAGAGTGAGATGCCAGCTCCTTTCATTCAGTCAGTAGCTTCAATCATTTCTGGACGTTTTTCAATGGCAAAAATCAATGAATATTGTAAATGCACAAACAGTAATTTCTCCGCATTGCAAGGTGCAATTCTGAAATTTTTTGCTTTTTCCTGCTCCTCTTAGCATGATAAAGAAGATTCAAAGAGAGTGAGATGCCAGCTCCTTTCATTCAGTCAGTAGCTTCAATCATTTCTGGACGTTTTTCAATGGCAAAAATCAATGAATATTGTAAATGCACAAACAGTAATTTCTCCGCATTGCAAGGTGCAATTCTGAAATTTTTTGCTTTTTCCTGCTCCTCTTAGCATGATAAAGAAGATTCAAAGAGAGTGAGATGCCAGCTCCTTTCATTCAGTCAGTAGCTTCAAACATTTCTGGTATATGAATAACATGATGTTTTTCAATGGCAAAAATCAATGAATATTGTAAATGCACAAATAGTAATTTCTCCGCATTGCAAGGTGCAAGTCTGAAATTTTTTGCTTTTTCCTGCTCCTCTTAGCATGATAAAGAAGATTCAAAGAGAGTGAGATGCCAGCTACTTTCATTCAGTCAGTAGCTTCAATCATTTCTGGACGTTTTTCAATGGTAAAAATCAATGAATATTGTAAATGCACAAACAGTAATTTCTCCACATTGCAAGGTGCAATTCTGAAATTTTTTGCTTTTTCCTGCTCCTCTTAGCATGATAAAGAAGATTCAAAGAGATTGAGATGCCAGCTCCTTTCATTCAGTCAGTAGCTTCAAACATTTCTTGTATATGAATAACATGATGTTTTTCAATGGCAAAAATCAATGAATATTGTAAATGCACAAACAGTAATTTCTCCGCATTGCAAGGTGCAATTATGAAATTTTTTGCTTTTTCCTGCTCCTCTTAGCATGATAAAGAAGATTCAAAGAGAGTGAGATGCCAGCTCCTTTCATTCAGTCAGTAGCTTCAATCATTTCTGGACATTTTTCAATGGCAAAAATCAATGAATATTGTAAATGCACAAACAGTAATTTCTCCGCATTGCAAGGTGCAATTCTGAAATTTTTTGCTTTTTCCTGCTCCTCTTAGCATGATAAAGAAGATTCAAAGAGAGTGAGATGCCAGCTCCTTTCATTCAGTCAGTAGCTTCAATCATTTCTGGACGTTTTTCAATGGCAAAAATCAATGAATATTGTAAATGCACAAACAGTAATTTCTCCGCATTGCAAGGTGCAATTCTGAAATTTTTTGCTTTTTCCTGCTCCTCTTAGCATGATAAAGAAGATTCAAAGAGAGTGAGATGCCAGCTCCTTTCATTCAGTCAGTAGCTTCAATCATTTCTGGACGTTTTTCAATGGCAAAAATCAATGAATATTGTAAATGCACAAACTGCAATTTCTCCGCATTGCAAGGTGCAATTCTGAAATTTTTTGCTTTTTCCTGCTCCTCTTAGCATGATAAAGAAGATTCAAAGAGAGTGAGATGCCAGCTCCTTTCATTCAGTCAGTAGCTTCAATCATTTCTGGTATATGAATAACATGATGTTTTTCAATGGCAAAAATCAATGAATATTGTAAATGCACAAACAGTAATTTCTCCGCATTGCAAGGTGCAATTCTGAAATTTTTTGCTTTTTCCTGCTCCTCTTAGCATGATAAAGAAGATTCAAAGAGAGTGAGATGCCAGCTCCTTTCATTCAGTCAGTAGCTTCAAACATTTCTGGACGTTTTTCAATGGCAAAAATCAATGAATATTGTAAATGCACAAACTGCAATTTCTCCGCATTGCAAGGTGCAATTCTGAAATTTTTTGCTTTTTCCTGCTCCTCTTAGCATGATAAAGAAGATTCAAAGAGAGTGAGATGCCAGCTCCTTTCATTCAGTCAGTAGCTTCAATCATTTCTGGTATATGAATAACATGATGTTTTTCAATAGCAAAAATCAATGAATATTGTAAATGCACAAACAGTAATTTCTCCGCATTGCAAGGTGCAATTCTGAAATTTTTGGCTTTTTCCTGCTCCTCTTAGCATGATAAAGAAGATTCAAAGAGAGTGAGATGCCAGCTCCTTTCATTCAGTCAGTAGCTTCAATCATTTCTGGACGTTTTTCAATGGCAAAAATCAATGAATATTGTAAATGCACAAACAGTAATTTCTCCGCATTGCAAGGTGCAATTCTGAAATTTTTTGCTTTTTCCTGCTCCTCTTAGCATGATAAACAAGATTCAAAGAGAGTGAGATGCCAGCTCCTTTCATTCAGTCAGTAGCTTCAATCATTTCTGGACGTTTTTCAATGGCAAAAATCATTGAATATTGTAAATGCACAAACAGTAATTTCTCCGCATTGCAAGGTGCAATTCTGAAATTTTTTACTTTTTCCTGCTCCTCTTAGCATGATAAAGAAGATTCAAAGAGAATGAGATGCCAGCTCCTTTCATTCAGTCAGTAGCTTCAATCATTTCTGGTATATGAATAACATGATGTTTTTCAATCGCAAAAATCAATGAATATTGTAAATGCACAAACAGTAATTTCTCCGCATTGCAAGGAGCAATTCTGAAATTTTTTGCTTTTTCCTGCTCCTCTTAGCATGATAAAGAAGATTCAAAGAGAGTGAGATGCCAGCTCCTTTCATTCAGTCAGTAGCTTCAATCATTTCTGGACGTTTTTCAATGGCAAGAATCAATGAATATTGTAAATGCACAAACAGTAATTTCTCCGCATTGCAAGGTGCAATTCTGAAATTTTTTGCTTTTTCCTGCTCCTCTTAGCATGATAAAGAAGATTCAAAGAGAGTGAGATGCCAGCTCCTTTCCTTCAGTCAGTAGCTTCAATCATTTCTGGTATATGAATAACATGATGTTTTTCAATGGCAAAAATCAATGAATTTTGTAAATGCACAAACAGTAATTTCTCCGCATTGCAAGGCGCAATTCTGAAATTTTTTGCTTTTTCCTGCTCCTCTTAGCATGATAAAGAAGATTCAAAGAGAGTGAGATGCCAGCTCCTTTCATTCAGTCAGTAGCTTCAATCGTTTCTGGACATTTTTCAATGGCAAAAATCAATGAATATTGTAAATGCACAAACAGTAATTTCTCCGCATTGCAAGGTGCAATTCTGAAATTTTTTGCTTTTTCCTGCTCCTCTTAGCATAATAAAGAAGATTCAAAGAGAGTGAGATGCCAGCTCCTTTCATTCAGTCAGTAGCTTCAATCATTTCTGGACGTTTTTCAATGGCAAAAATCAATGAATATTGTAAATGCACAAACAGTAATTTCTCCGCATTGCAAGGTGCAATTCTGAAATTTTTTGCTTTTTCCTGCTCCTCTTAGCATGATAAAGAAGATTCAAAGAGAGTGAGGTGCCAGCTCCTTTCATTCAGTCAGGAGCTTCAAACATTTCTGGTATATGAATAGCATGTTTTTCAATGGCAAAAATCAATGAATATTGTAAATGCACAAACAGTAATTTCTCCGCATTGCAAGGTGCAATTCTGAAATTTTTTGCTTTTTCCTGCTCCTCTTAGCATGATAAAGAAGATTCAAAGAGAGTGAGATGCCAGCTCCTTTCATTCAGTCAGTAGCTTCAATCATTTCTGGACGTTTTTCAATGGCAAAAATCAACGAATATTGTAAATGCACAAACAGTAATTTCTCCGCATTGCAAGGTGCAATTCTGAAATTTTTTGCTTTTTCCTGCTCCTCTTAGCATGATAAAGAAGCTTCAAAGAGAGTGAGATGCCAGCTCCTTTCATTCAGTCAGTAGCTTCAATCATTTCTGGACGTTTTTCAATGGCAAAAATCAATGAATATTGTAAATGCACAAACTGTAATTTCTCCGCATTGCAAGGTGCAATTCTGAAATTTTTTGCTTTTTCCTGCTCCTCTTAGCATGATAAAGAAGATTCAAAGAGAGTGAGATGCCAGTTCCTTTCATTCAGTCAGTAGCTTCAAACATTTCTGGTATATGAATAACATGATGTTTTTCAATGGCAAAAATCAATGAATATTGTAAATGCACAAACAGTAATTTCTCCGCATTGCAAGGTGCAAGTCTGAAATTTTTTGCTTTTTCCTGCTCCTCTTAGCATGATAAAGAAGATTCAAAGAGAGTGAGATGCCAGCTCCTTTCATTCAGTCAGTAGCTTCAAACATTTCTGGTATATGAATAACATGATGTTTTTCAATGGCAAAAATCAATGAATATTGTAAATGCACAAACAGTAATTTCTCCGCATTGCAAGGTGCAAGTCTGAAATTTTTTGCTTTTTCCTGCTCCTCTTAGCATGATAAAGAAGATTCAAAGAGAGTGAGATGCCAGCTACTTTCATTCAGTCAGTAGCTTCAATCATTTCTGGACGTTTTTCAATGGTAAAAATCAATGAATATTGTAAATGCACAAACAGTAATTTCTCCACATTGCAAGGTGCAATTCTGAAATTTTTTGCTTTATCCTGCTCCTCTTAGCATGATAAAGAAGATTCAAAGAGATTGAGATGCCAGCTCCTTTCATTCAGTCAGTAGCTTCAAACATTTCTGGTATATGAATAACATGATGTTTTTCAATGGCAAAAATCAATGAATATTGTAAATGCACAAACAGTAATTTCTCCGCATTGCAAGGTGCAATTCTGAAATTTTTTGCTTTTTCCTGCTCCTCTTAGCATGATAAAGAAGATTCAAAGAGAGTGAGATGCCAGCTCCTTTCATTCAGTCAGTAGCTTCAAACATTTCTGGTATATGAATAACATGATGTTTTTCAATGGCAAAAATCAATGAATATTGTAAATGCACAAACAGTAATTTCTCCGCATTGCAAGGTGCAAGTCTGAAATTTTTTGCTTTTTCCTGCTCCTCTTAGCATGATAAAGAAGATTCAAAGAGAGTGAGATGCCAGCTACTTTCATTCAGTCAGTAGCTTCAATCATTTCTGGACGTTTTTCAATGGTAAAAATCAATGATTATTGTAAATGCACAAACAGTAATTTCTCCACATTGCAAGGTGCAATTCTGAAATTTTTTGCTTTTTCCTGCTCCTCTTAGCATGATAAAGAAGATTCAAAGAGAGTGAGATGCCAGCTCCTTTCATTCAGTCAGTAGCTTCAAACATTTCTGGTATATGAATAACATGATGTTTTTCAATGGCAAAAATCAATGAATATTGTAAATGCACAAACAGTAATTTCTCCGCATTGCAAGGTGCAATTCTGAAATTTTTTGCTTTTTCCTGCTCCTCTTAGCATGATAAAGAAGATTCAAAGAGAGTGAGATGCCAGCTCCTTTCATTCAGTCAGTAGCTTCAATCATTTCTGGATGTTTTTCAATGGCAAAAATCAATGAATATTGTAAATGCACAAACTGTAATTTCTCCGCATTGCAAGGTGCAATTCTGAAATTTTTTGCTTTTTCCTGCTCCTCTTAGCATGATAAAGAAGATTCAAAGAGAGTGAGATGCCAGCTCCTTTCATTCAGTCAGTAGCTTCAATCATTTCTGGACGTTTTTCAATGGCAAAAATCAATGAATATTGTAAATGCACAAACAGTAATTTCTCCGCATTGCAAGGTGCAATTCTGAAATTTTTTGCTTTTTCCTGCTCCTCTTAGCATGATAAAGAAGATTCAAAGAGAGTGAGATGCCAGCTCCTTTCATTCAGTCAGTACCTTCAATCATTTCTGGACGTTTTTCAATGGCAAAAATCAATGAATATTGTAAATGCACAAACAGTAATTTTTCCGCATTGCAAGGTGCAATTCTGAAATTTTTTGCTTTTTCCCGCTCCTCTTAGCATGATAAAGAAGATTCAAAGAGAGTGAGGTGCCAGCTCCTTTCATTCAGTCAGTAGCTTCAAACATTTCTGGTATATGAATAACATGTTTTTCAATGGCAAAAATCAATGAATATTGTAAATGCACAAACAGTAATTTTTCCGCATTGCAAGGTGCAATTCTGAAATTTTTTGCTTTTTCCCGCTCCTCTTAGCATGATAAAGAAGATTCAAAGAGAGTGAGATGCCAGCTCCTTTCATTCAGTCAGTAGCTTCAATCATTTCTGGACGTTTTTCAATGGCAAAAATCAATGAATATTGTAAATGCACAAACAGTAATTTCTCCGCATTGCAAGGTGCAATTCTGAAATTTTTTGCTTTTTCCTGCTCCTCTTAGCATGATAAAGAAGATTCAAAGAGAGTGAGATGCCAGCTCCTTTCATTCAGTCAGTAGCTTCAATCATTTCTGGACGTTTTTCAATGGCAAAAATCAATGAATATTGTAAATGCACAAACAGTAATTTCTCCGCATTGCAAGGTGCAATTCTGAAATTTTTTGCTTTTTCCTGCTCCTCTTAGCATGATAAAGAAGATTCAAAGAGAGTGAGATGCCAGCTCCTTTCATTCAGTCAGTAGCTTCAAACATTTCTGGTATATGAATAACATGATGTTTTTCAATGGCAAAAATCAATGAATATTGTAAATGCACAAATAGTAATTTCTCCGCATTGCAAGGTGCAAGTCTGAAATTTTTTGCTTTTTCCTGCTCCTCTTAGCATGATAAAGAAGATTCAAAGAGAGTGAGATGCCAGCTACTTTCATTCAGTCAGTAGCTTCAATCATTTCTGGACGTTTTTCAATGGTAAAAATCAATGAATATTGTAAATGCACAAACAGTAATTTCTCCACATTGCAAGGTGCAATTCTGAAATTTTTTGCTTTTTCCTGCTCCTCTTAGCATGATAAAGAAGATTCAAAGAGATTGAGATGCCAGCTCCTTTCATTCAGTCAGTAGCTTCAAACATTTCTTGTATATGAATAACATGATGTTTTTCAATGGCAAAAATCAATGAATATTGTAAATGCACAAACAGTAATTTCTCCGCATTGCAAGGTGCAATTCTGAAATTTTTTGCTTTTTCCTGCTCCTCTTAGCATGATAAAGAAGATTCAAAGAGAGTGAGATGCCAGCTCCTTTCATTCAGTCAGTAGCTTCAAACATTTCTGGTATATGAATAACATGATGTTTTTCAATGGCAAAAATCAATGAATATTGTAAATGCACAAACAGTAATTTCTCCGCATTGCAAGGTGCAAGTCTGAAATTTTTTGCTTTTTCCTGCTCCTCTTAGCGTGATAAAGAAAATTCAAAGAGAGTGAGATGCCAGCTACTTTCATTCAGTCAGTAGCTTCAATCATTTCTGGACGTTTTTCAATGGTAAAAATCAATGAATATTGTAAATGCACAAACAGTAATTTCTCCACATTGCAAGGTGCAATTCTGAAATTTTTTGCTTTTTCCTGCTCCTCTTAGCATGATAAAGAAGATTCAAAGAGAGTGAGATGCCAGCTCCTTTCATTCAGTCAGTAGCTTCAAACATTTCTGGTATATAAATAACATGATGTTTTTCAATGGCAAAAATCAATGAATATTGTAAATGCACAAACAGTAATTTCTCCGCATTGCAAGGTGCAATTCTGAAATTTTTTGCTTTTTCCTGTTCCTCTTAGCATGATAAAGAAGATTCAAAGAGAGTGAGATGCCAGCTCCTTTCATTCAGTCAGTAGCTTCAATCATTTCTGGACGTTTCTCAATGGCAAAAATCAATGAATATTGTAAATGCACAAACTGTAATTTCTCCGCATTGCAAGGTGCAATTCTGAAATTTTTTGCTTTTTCCTGCTCCTCTTAGCATGATAAAGAAGATTCAAAGAGAGTGAGATGCCAGCTCCTTTCATTCAGTCAGTAGCTTCAATCATTTCTGGACGTTTTTCAATGGCAAAAATCAATGAATATTGTAAATGCACAAACAGTAATTTCTCCGCATTGCAAGGTGCAATTCTGAAATTTTTTGCTTTTTCCTGCTCCTCTTAGCATGATAAAGAAGATTCAAAGAGAGTGAGATGCCAGCTCCTTTCATTCAGTCAGTACCTTCAATCATTTCTGGACGTTTTTCAATGGCAAAAATCAATGAATATTGTAAATGCACAAACAGTAATTTCTCCGCATTGCAAGGTGCAATTCTGAAACTTTTTGCTTTTTCCCGCTCCTCTTAGCATGATAAAGAAGATTCAAAGAGAGTGAGGTGCCAGCTCCTTTCATTCAGTCAGTAGCTTCAAACATTTCTGGTATATGAATTACATGTTTTTCAATGGCAAAAATCAATGAATATTGTAAATGCACAAACAGTAATTTCTCCGCATTGCAAGGTGCAATTCTGAAATTTTTTGCTTTTTCCTGCTCCTCTTAGCATGATAAAGAAGATTCAAAGAGAGTGAGATGCCAGCTCCTTTCATTCAGTCAGTAGCTTCAATCATTTCTGGACGTTTTTCAATGGCAAAAATCAATGAATATTGTAAATGCACAAACAGTAATTTCTCCGCATTGCAAGGTGCAATTCTGAAATTTTTTGCTTTTTCCTGCTCCTCTTAGCATGATAAAGAAGATTCAAAGAGAGTGAGATGCCAGCTCCTTTCATTCAGTCAGTAGCTTCAATCATTTCTGGACGTTTTTCAATGGCAAAAGTCAATGAATATTGTAAATGCACAAAAAGTAATTTCTCCGCATTGCAAGGTGCAATTCTGAAATTTTTTGCTTTTTCCTGCTCCTCTTAGCATGATAAAGAAGATTCAAAGAGAGTGAGATGCCAGCTCCTTTCATTCAGTCAGTAGCTTCAAACATTTCTGGTATATGAATAACATGATGTTTTTCAATGGCAAAAATCAATGAATATTGTAAATGCACAAACAGTAATTTCTCCGCATTGCAAGGTGCAAGTCTGAAATTTTTTGCTTTTTCCTGCTCCTCTTAGCATGATAAAAAAGATTCAAAGAGAGTGAGATGGCAGCTACTTTCATTCAGTCAGTAGCTTCAATCATTTCTGGACGTTTTTCAATGGTAAAAATCAATGAATATTGTAAATGCACAAACAGTAATTTCTCCACATTGCAAGGTGCAATTCTGAAATTTTTTGCTTTTTCCTGCTCCTCTTAGCATGATAAAGAAGATTCAAAGAGAGTGAGATGCCAGCTCCTTTCATTCAGTCAGTAGCTTCAATCATTTCTGGTATATGAATAACATGATGTTTTTCAATGGCAAAAATCAATGAATATTGTAAATGCACAAACAGTAATTTCTCCGCATTGCAAGGTGCAATTCTGAAATTTTTTGCTTTTTCCTGCTCCTCTTAGCATGATAAAGAAGATTCAAAGAGAGTGAGATGCCAGCTCCTTTCATTCAGTCAGTAGCTTCAATCATTTCTGGACTTTTTTCAACGGCAAAAATCAATGAATATTGTAAATGCACAAACAGTAATTTCTCCGCATTGCAACGTGCAATTCTGAAATTTTTTGCTTTTTCCTGCTCCTCTTAGCATGATAAAGAAGATTCAAAGAGAGTGAGATGCCAGCTCCTTTCATTCAGTCAGTAGCTTCAATCATTTCTGGACGTTTTTCAATGGCAAAAATCAATGTATATTGTAAATGCACAAACAGTAATTTCTCCGCATTGCAAGGTGCAATTCTGAAATTTTTTGCTTTTTCCTGCTCCTCTTAGCATGATAAAGAAGATTCAAAGAGAGTGAGATGCCAGCTCCTTTCATTCAGTCAGTAGCTTCAATCATTTCTGGACGTTTTTCAATGGCAAAAATCAATGAATATTGTAAATGCACAAACTGTAATTTCTCCGCATTGCAAGGTGCAATTCTGAAATTTTTTGCTTTTTCCTGCTCCTCTTAGCATGATAAAGAAGATTCAAAGAGAGTGAGATGCCAGCTCCATTCATTGAGTCAGTAGCTTCAATCATTTCTGGACGTTTTTCAATGGCAAAAATCAATGAATATTGTAAATGCACAAACTGTAATTTCTCCGCATTGCAAGGTGCAATTCTGAAATTTTTTGCTTTTTCCTGCTCCTCTTAGAATGATAAAGAAGATTCAAAGAGAGTGAGATGCCAGCTCCTTTCATTCAGTCAGTACCTTCAATCATTTCTGGACGTTTTTCAATGGCAAAAATCAATGAATATTGTAAATGCACAAACAGTAATTTCTCCGCATTGCAAGGTGCAATTCTGAAATTTTTTGCTTTTTCCTGCTCCTCTTAGCATGATAAAGAAGATTCAAAGAGAGTGAGATGCCAGTTCCTTTCATTCAGTCAGTAGCTTCAAACATTTCTGGTATATGAATAACATGATGATTTTCAATGGCAAAAATCAATGAATATTGTAAATGCACAAACAGTAATTTCTCCGCATTGCAAGGTGCAAGTCTGAAATTTTTTGCTTTTTCCTGCTCCTCTTAGCATGATAAAGAAGATTCAAAGAGAGTGAGATGCCAGCTCCTTTCATTCAGTCAGTAGCTTCAAACATTTCTGGTATATGAATAACATGATGTTTTTCAATGGCAAAAATCAATGAATATTGTAAATGCACAAACAGTAATTTCTCCGCATTGCAAGGTGCAAGTCTGAAATTTTTTGCTTTTTCCTGCTCCTCTTAGCATGATAAAGAAGATTCAAAGAGAGTGAGATGCCAGCTACTTTCATTCAGTCAGTAGCTTCAATCATTTCTGGACGTTTTTCAATGGTAAAAATCAATGAATATTGTAAATGCACAAACAGTAATTTCTCCACATTGCAAGGTGCAATTCTGAAATTTTTTGCTTTATCCTGCTCCTCTTAGCATGATAAAGAAGATTCAAAGAGATTGAGATGCCAGCTCCTTTCATTCAGTCAGTAGCTTCAAACATTTCTGGTATATGAATAACATGATGTTTTTCAATGGCAAAAATCAATGAATATTGTAAATGCACAAACAGTAATTTCTCCGCATTGCAAGGTGCAATTCTGAAATTTTTTGCTTTTTCCTGCTCCTCTTAGCATGATAAAGAAGATTCAAAGAGAGTGAGATGCCAGCTCCTTTCATTCAGTCAGTAGCTTCAAACATTTCTGGTATATGAATAACATGATGTTTTTCAATGGCAAAAATCAATGAATATTGTAAATGCACAAACAGTAATTTCTCCGCATTGCAAGGTGCAAGTCTGAAATTTTTTGCTTTTTCCTGATCCTCTTAGCATGATAAAGAAGATTCAAAGAGAGTGAGATGCCAGCTACTTTCATTCAGTCAGTAGCTTCAATCATTTCTGGACGTTTTTCAATGGTAAAAATCAATGAATATTGTAAATGCACAAACAGTAATTTCTCCACATTGCAAGGTGCAATTCTGAAATTTTTTGCTTTTTCCTGCTCCTCTTAGCATGATAAAGAAGATTCAAAGAGAGTGAGATGCCAGCTCCTTTCATTCAGTCAGTAGCTTCAAACATTTCTGGTATATGAATAACATGATGTTTTTCAATGGCAAAAATCAATGAATATTGTAAATGCACAAACAGTAATTTCTCCGCATTGCAAGGTGCAATTCTGAAATTTTTTGCTTTTTCCTGCTCCTCTTAGCATGATAAAGAAGATTCAAAGAGAGTGAGATGCCAGCTCCTTTCATTCAGTCAGTAGCTTCAATCATTTCTGGATGTTTTTCAATGGCAAAAATCAATGAATATTGTAAATGCACAAACTGTAATTTCTCCGCATTGCAAGGTGCAATTCTGAAATGTTTTGCAATGGTAAAAATCAATGAATATTGTAAATGCACAAACAGTAATTTCTCCACATTGCAAGGTGCAATTCTGAAATTTTTTGCTTTTTCCTGCTCCTCTTAGCATGATAAAGAAGATTCAAAGAGAGTGAGATGCCAGCTCCTTTCATTCAGTCAGTAGCTTCAAACATTTCTGGTATATGAATAACATGATGTTTTTCAATGGCAAAAATCAATGAATATTGTAAATGCACAAACAGTAATTTCTCCGCATTGCAAAGTGCAATTCTGAAATTTTTTGCTTTTTCCTGCTCCTCTTAGCATGATAAAGAAGATTCAAAGAGAGTGAGATGCCAGCTCCTTTCATTCAGTCAGTAGCTTCAATCATTTCTGGATGTTTTTCAATGGCAAAAATCAATGAATATTGTAAATGCACAAACTGTAATTTCTCCGCATTGCAAGGTGCAATTCTGAAATTTTTTGCTTTTTCCTGCTCCTCTTAGCATGATAAAGAAGATTCAAAGAGAGTGAGATGCCAGCTCCTTTCATTCAGTCAGTAGCTTCAATCATTTCTGGACGTTTTTCAGTGGCAAAAATCAATGAATATTGTAAATGCACAAACAGTAATTTCTCCGCATTGCAAGGTGCAATTCTGAAATTTTTTGCTTTTTCCTGCTCCTCTTAGCATGATAAAGAAGATTCAAAGAGAGTGAGATGCCAGCTCCTTTCATTCAGTCAGTACCTTCAATCATTTCTGGACGTTTTTCAATGGCAAAAATCAATGAATATTGTAAATGCACAAACAGTAATTTCTCCGCATTGCAAGGTGCAAGTCTGAAATTTTTTGCTTTTTCCTGCTCCTCTTAGCATGATAAAGAAGATTCAAAGAGAGTGAGATGCCAGCTACTTTCATTCAGTCAGTAGCTTCAATCATTTCTGGACGTTTTTCAATGGTAAAAGTCAATGAATATTGTAAATGCACAAAAAGTAATTTCTCCGCATTGCAAGGTGCAATTCTGAAATTTTTTGCTTTTTCCTGCTCCTCTTAGCATGATAAAGAAGATTCAAAGAGAGTGAGATGCCAGCTCCTTTCATTCAGTCAGTAGCTTCAAACATTTCTGGTATATGAATAACATGATGTTTTTCAATGGCAAAAATCAATGAATATTGTAAATGCACAAACAGTAATTTCTCCGCATTGCAAGGTGCAAGTCTGAAATTTTTTGCTTTTTCCTGCTCCTCTTAGCATGATAAAAAAGATTCAAAGAGAGTGAGATGGCAGCTACTTTCATTCAGTCAGTAGCTTCAATAATTTCTGGACGTTTTTCAATGGTAAAAATCAATGAATATTGTAAATGCACAAACAGTAATTTCTCCACATTGCAAGGTGCAATTCTGAAATTTTTTGCTTTTTCCTGCTCCTCTTAGCATGATAAAGAAGATTCAAAGAGAGTGAGATGCCAGCTCCTTTCATTCAGTCAGTAGCTTCAATCATTTCTGGTATATGAATAACATGATGTTTTTCAATGGCAAAAATCAATGAATATTGTAAATGCACAAACAGTAATTTCTCCGCATTGCAAGGTGCAATTCTGAAATTTTTTGCTTTTTCCTGCTCCTCTTAGCATGATAAAGAAGATTCAAAGAGAGTGAGATGCCAGCTCCTTTCATTCAGTCAGTAGCTTCAATCATTTCTGGACTTTTTTCAACGGCAAAAATCAATGAATATTGTAAATGCACAAACAGTAATTTCTCCGCATTGCAACGTGCAATTCTGAAATTTTTTGCTTTTTCCTGCTCCTCTTAGCATGATAAAGAAGATTCAAAGAGAGTGAGATGCCAGCTCCTTTCATTCAGTCAGTAGCTTCAATCATTTCTGGACGTTTTTCAATGGCAAAAATCAATGTATATTGTAAATGCACAAACAGTAATTTCTCCGCATTGCAAGGTGCAATTCTGAAATTTTTTGCTTTTTCCTGCTCCTCTTAGCATGATAAAGAAGATTCAAAGAGAGTGAGATGCCAGCTCCTTTCATTCAGTCAGTAGCTTCAATCATTTCTGGACGTTTTTCAATGGCAAAAATCAATGAATATTGTAAATGCACAAACTGTAATTTCTCCGCATTGCAAGGTGCAATTCTGAAATTTTTTGCTTTTTCCTGCTCCTCTTAGCATGATAAAGAAGATTCAAAGAGAGTGAGATGCCAGCTCCATTCATTGAGTCAGTAGCTTCAATCATTTCTGGACGTTTTTCAATGGCAAAAATCAATGAATATTGTAAATGCACAAACAGTAATTTCTCCGCATTGCAAGGTGCAATTCTGAAATTTTTTGCTTTTTCCTGCTCCTCTTAGAATGATAAAGAAGATTCAAAGAGAGTGAGATGCCAGCTCCTTTCATTCAGTCAGTACCTTCAATCATTTCTGGACGTTTTTCAATGGCAAAAATCAATGAATATTGTAAATGCACAAACAGTAATTTCTCCGCATTGCAAGGTGCAATTCTGAAATTTTTTGCTTTTTCCTGCTCCTCTTAGCATGATAAAGAAGATTCAAAGAGAGTGAGATGCCAGTTCCTTTCATTCAGTCAGTAGCTTCAAACATTTCTGGTATATGAATAACATGATGTTTTTCAATGGCAAAAATCAATGAATATTGTAAATGCACAAACAGTAATTTCTCCGCATTGCAAGGTGCAAGTCTGAAATTTTTTGCTTTTTCCTGCTCCTCTTAGCATGATAAAGAAGATTCAAAGAGAGTGAGATGCCAGCTCCTTTCATTCAGTCAGTAGCTTCAAACATTTCTGGTATATGAATAACATGATGTTTTTCAATGGCAAAAATCAATGAATATTGTAAATGCACAAACAGTAATTTCTCCGCATTGCAAGGTGCAAGTCTGAAATTTTTTGCTTTTTCCTGCTCCTCTTAGCATGATAAAGAAGATTCAAAGAGAGTGAGATGCCAGCTACTTTCATTCAGTCAGTAGCTTCAATCATTTCTGGACGTTTTTCAATGGTAAAAATCAATGAATATTGTAAATGCACAAACAGTAATTTCTCCACATTGCAAGGTGCAATTCTGAAATTTTTTGCTTTATCCTGCTCCTCTTAGCATGATAAAGAAGATTCAAAGAGATTGAGATGCCAGCTCCTTTCATTCAGTCAGTAGCTTCAAACATTTCTGGTATATGAATAACATGATGTTTTTCAATGGCAAAAATCAATGAATATTGTAAATGCACAAACAGTAATTTCTCCGCATTGCAAGGTGCAATTCTGAAATTTTTTGCTTTTTCCTGCTCCTCTTAGCATGATAAAGAAGATTCAAAGAGAGTGAGATGCCAGCTCCTTTCATTCAGTCAGTAGCTTCAAGCATTTCTGGTATATGAATAACATGATGTTTTTCAATGGCAAAAATCAATGAATATTGTAAATGCACAAACAGTAATTTCTCCGCATTGCAAGGTGCAAGTCTGAAATTTTTTGCTTTTTCCTGATCCTCTTAGCATGATAAAGAAGATTCAAAGAGAGTGAGATGCCAGCTACTTTCATTCAGTCAGTAGCTTCAATCATTTCTGGACGTTTTTCAATGGTAAAAATCAATGAATATTGTAAATGCACAAACAGTAATTTCTCCACATTGCAAGGTGCAATTCTGAAATTTTTTGCTTTTTCCTGCTCCTCTTAGCAATGATAAAGAAGATTCAAAGAGAGTGAGATGCCAGCTCCTTTCATTCAGTCAGTAGCTTCAAACATTTCTGGTATATGAATAACATGATGTTTTTCAATGGCAAAAATCAATGAATATTGTAAATGCACAAACAGTAATTTCTCCGCATTGCAAGGTGCAATTCTGAAATTTTTTGCTTTTTCCTGCTCCTCTTAGCATGATAAAGAAGATTCAAAGAGAGTGAGATGCCAGCTCCTTTCATTCAGTCAGTAGCTTCAATCATTTCTGGATGTTTTTCAATGGCAAAAATCAATGAATATTGTAAATGCACAAACTGTAATTTCTCCGCATTGCAAGGTGCAATTCTGAAATGTTTTGCAATGGTAAAAATCAATGAATATTGTAAATGCACAAACAGTAATTTCTCCACATTGCAAGGTGCAATTCTGAAATTTTTTGCTTTTTCCTGCTCCTCTTAGCATGATAAAGAAGATTCAAAGAGAGTGAGATGCCAGCTCCTTTCATTCAGTCAGTAGCTTCAAACATTTCTGGTATATGAATAACATGATGTTTTTCAATGGCAAAAATCAATGAATATTGTAAATGCACAAACAGTAATTTCTCCGCATTGCAAGGTGCAATTCTGAAATTTTTTGCTTTTTCCTGCTCCTCTTAGCATGATAAAGAAGATTCAAAGAGAGTGAGATGCCAGCTCCTTTCATTCAGTCAGTAGCTTCAATCATTTCTGGATGTTTTTCAATGGCAAAAATCAATGAATATTGTAAATGCACAAACTGTAATTTCTCCGCATTGCAAGGTGCAATTCTGAAATTTTTTGCTTTTTCCTGCTCCTCTTAGCATGATAAAGAAGATTCAAAGAGAGTGAGATGCCAGCTCCTTTCATTCAGTCAGTAGCTTCAATCATTTCTGGACGTTTTTCAGTGGCAAAAATCAATGAATATTGTAAATGCACAAACAGTAATTTCTCCGCATTGCAAGGTGCAATTCTGAAATTTTTTGCTTTTTCCTGCTCCTCTTAGCATGATAAAGAAGATTCAAAGAGAGTGAGATGCCAGCTCCTTTCATTCAGTCAGTACCTTCAATCATTTCTGGACGTTTTTCAATGGCAAAAATCAATGAATATTGTAAATGCACAAACAGTAATTTCTCCGCATTGCAAGGTGCAAGTCTGAAATTTTTTGCTTTTTCCTGCTCCTCTTAGCATGATAAAGAAGATTCAAAGAGAGTGAGATGCCAGCTACTTTCATTCAGTCAGTAGCTTCAATCATTTCTGGACGTTTTTCAATGGTAAAAATCAATGAATATTGTAAATGCACAAACAGTAATTTCTCCACATTGCAAGGTGCAATTCTGAAATTTTTTGCTTTTTCCTGCTCCTCTTAGCATGATAAAGAAGATTCAAAGAGAGTGAGATGCCAGCTCCTTTCATTCAGTCAGTAGCTTCAAACATTTCTGGTATATGAATAACATGATGTTTTTCAATGGCAAAAATCAATGAATATTGTAAATGCACAAACAGTAATTTCTCCACATTGCAAGGTGCAATTCTGAAATTTTTTGCTTTTTCCTGCTCCTCTTAGCATGATAAAGAAGATTCAAAGAGTGAGATGCCAGCTCCTTTCATTCAGTCAGTAGCTTCAAACATTTCTGGTATATGAATAACATGATGTTTTTCAATGGCAAAAATCAATGAATATTGTAAATGCACAAACAGTAATTTCTCCGCATTGCAAGGTGCAATTCTGAAATTTTTTGCTTTTTCCTGCTCCTCTTAGCATGATAAAGAAGATTCAAAGAGAGTGAGATGCCAGCTCCTTTCATTCAGTCAGTAGCTTCAATCATTTCTGGACGTTTTTCAATGGCAAAAATCAATGAATATTGTAAATGCACAAACAGTAATTTCTCCGCATTGCAAGGTGCAATTCTGAAATTTTTTGCTTTTTCCTGCTCCTCTTAGCATGATAAAGAAGATTCAAAGAGAGTGAGATGTCAGCTCCTTTCATTCAGTCAGTAGCTTCAAACATTTCTGGTATATGAATAACATGATGTTTTTCAATGGCAAAAATCAATGAATATTGTAAATGCACAAACAGTAATATCTCCACATTGCAAGGTGCAATTCTGAAATTTTTTGCTTTTTCCTGTTAATCCTAGCATGATAAAGAAGATTCAAAGAGAGTGAGATGTCAGCTCCTTTCATTCAGTCAGTAGCTTCAAACATTTCTGGTATATGAAAAACATGTTTTTCAATGGCAAAAATCAATGAATATTGTAAATGCACAAACAGTAATATCTCCACATTGCACGGTGCAATTCTGAAATTTTTAGCTTTTTCCTGTTAATCCTAGCATGATAAAGAAGATTCAAAGAGAGTGAGATGCCAGCTCCTTTCATTCAGTCAGTAGCTTAAAACATTTCTGGTATATGAAAAACATGTTTTTCAATGGCAAAAATCAATGAATATTGTAAATGCACAAACAGTAATATCTCCACATTGCAAGGTGCAATTCTGAAATTTTTTGCTTTTTCCTGTTAATCCTAGCATGATAAAGAAGATTCAAAGAGAGTGAGATGCCAGCTCCTTTCATTCAGTCAGTAGCTTCAAACATTTCTGGTATATGAAAAACATGTTTTTCAATGGCAAAAATCAATGAATATTGTAAATGCACAAACAGTAATTTCTCCGCATTGCAAGGTGCAAGTCTGAAATTTTTTGCTTTTTCCTGCTCCTCTTAGCATGATAAAGAAGATTCAAAGAGAGTGAGATGCCAGCTCCTTTCATTCAGTCAGTAGCTTCAATCATTTCTGGACGTTTTTCAATGGCAAAAATCAATGAATATTGTAAATGCACAAACAGTAATTTCTCCGCATTGCAAGGTGCAATTCTGAAATTTTTTGCTTTTTCCTGCTCCTCTTAGCATGATAAAGAAGATTCAAAGAGAGTGAGATGCCAGCTCCTTTCATTCAGTCAGTAGCTTCAAACATTTCTGGTATATGAATAACATGATGTTTTTCAATGGCAAAAATCAATGAATATTGTAAATGCACAAACAGTAATTTCTCCGCATTGCAAGGTGCAAGTCTGAAATTTTTTGCTTTTTCCTGCTCCTCTTAGCATGATAAAGAAGATTCAAAGAGAGTGAGATGCCAGTTACTTTCATGCAGTCAGTAGCTTCAATCATTTCTGGACGTTTTTCAATGGTAAAAATCAATGAATATTGTAAATGCACAAACAGTAATTTCTCCACATTGCAAGGTGCAATTCTGAAATTTTTTGCTTTTTCCTGCTCCTCTTAGCATGATAAAGAAGATTCAAAGAGAGTGAGATGCCAGCTCCTTTCATTCAGTCAGTAGCTTCAAACATTTCTGGTATATGAATAACATGATGTTTTTCAATGGCAAAAATCAATGAATATTGTAAATGCACAAACAGTAATTTCTCCGCATTGCAAGGTGCAATTCTGAAATTTTTTGCTTTTTCCTGCTCCTCTTAGCATGATAAAGAAGATTCAAAGAGAGTGAGATGCCAGCTCCTTTCATTCAGTCAGTAGCTTCAATCATTTCTGGATGTTTTTCAATGGCAAAAATCAATGAATATTGTAAATGCACAAACAGTAATTTCTCCGCATTGCAAGGTGCAATTCTGAAATTTTTTGCTTTTTCCTGCTCCTCTTAGCATGATAAAGAAGATTCAAAGAGAGTGAGATGTCAGCTCCTTTCATTCAGTCAGTAGCTTCAAACATTTCTGGTATATGAATAACATGATGTTTTTCAATGGCAAAAATCAATGAATATTGTAAATGCACAAACAGTAATTTCTCCGCATTGCAAGGTGCAATTCTGAAATTTTTTGCTTTTTCCTGCTCCTCTTAGCATGATAAAGAAGATTCAAAGAGAGTGAGATGCCAGCTCCTTTCATTCAGTCAGTAGCTTCAATCATTTCTGGATGTTTTTCAATGGCAAAAATCAATGAATATTGTAAATGCACAAACAGTAATTTCTCCGCATTGCAAGGTGCAATTCTGAAATTTTTTGCTTTTTCCTGCTCCTCTTAGCATGATAAAGAAGATTCAAAGAGAGTGAGATGCCAGCTCCTTTCATTCAGTCAGTAGCTTCAAACATTTCTGGTATATGAATAACATGATGTTTTTCAATGGCAAAAATCAATGAATATTGTAAATGCACAAACAGTAATTTCTCCGCATTGCAAGGTGCAAGTCTGAAATTTTTTTGCTTTTTCCTGCTCCTCTTAGCATGATAAAGAAGATTCAAAGAGAGTGAGATGCCAGCTACTTTCATTCAGTCAGTAGCTTCAATCATTTCTGGACGTTTTTCAATGGTAAAAATCAATGAATATTGTAAATGCACAAACAGTAATTTCTCCACATTGCAAGGTGCAATTCTGAAATTTTTTGCTTTTTCCTGCTCCTCTTAGCATGATAAAGAAGATTCAAAGAGAGTGAGATGCCAGCTCCTTTCATTCAGTCAGTAGCTTCAAACATTTCTGGTATATGAATAACATGATGTTTTTCAATGGCAAAAATCAATGAATATTGTAAATGCACAAACAGTAATTTCTCCACATTGCAAGGTGCAATTCTGAAATTTTTTGCTTTTTCCTGCTCCTCTTAGCATGATAAAGAAGATTCAAAGAGAGTGAGATGCCAGCTCCTTTCATTCAGTCAGTAGCTTCAAACATTTCTGGTATATGAATAACATGATGTTTTTCAATGGCAAAAATCAATGAATATTGTAAATGCACAAACAGTAATTTCTCCGCATTGCAAGGTGCAATTCTGAAATTTTTTGCTTTTTCCTGCTCCTCTTAGCATGATAAAGAAGATTCAAAGAGAGTGAGATGCCAGCTCCTTTCATTCAGTCAGTAGCTTCAATCATTTCTGGACGTTTTTCAATGGCAAAAATCAATGAATATTGTAAATGCACAAACAGTAATTTCTCCGCATTGCAAGGTGCAATTCTGAAATTTTTTGCTTTTTCCTGCTCCTCTTAGCATGATAAAGAAGATTCAAAGAGAGTGAGATGTCAGCTCCTTTCATTCAGTCAGTAGCTTCAAACATTTCTGGTATATGAATAACATGATGTTTTTCAATGGCTAAAATCAATGAATATTGTAAATGCACAAACAGTAATTTCTCCGCATTGCAAGGTGCAATTCTGAAATTTTTTGCTTTTTCCTGCTCCTCTTAGCATGATAAAGAAGATTCAAAGAGAGTGAGATGCCAGCTCCTTTCATTCAGTCAGTAGCTTCAATCATTTCTGGACGTTTTTCAATGGCAAAAATCAATGAATATTGTAAATGCACAAACAGTAATTTCTCCGCATTGCAAGGTGCAATTCTGAAATTTTTTGCTTTTTCCTGCTCCTCTTAGCATGATAAAGAAGATTCAAAGAGAGTGAGATGCCAGCTCCTTTCATTCAGTCAGTAGCTTCAATCATTTCTGGACGTTTTTCAATGGCAAAAATCAATGAATATTGTAAATGCACAAACAGTAATTTCTCCGCATTGCAAGGTGCAATTCTGAAATTTTTTGCTTTTTCCTGCTCCTCTTAGCATGATAAAGAAGATTCAAAGAGAGTGAGATGCCAGCTCCTTTCATTCAGTGAGTAGCTTCAAACATTTCTGGAATATGAATAACATGATGTTTTTCAATGGCAAAAATCAATGAATATTGTAAATGCACAAACAGTAATTTCTCCGCATTGCAAGGTGCAAGTCTGAAATTTTTTGCTTTTTCCTGCTCCTCTTAGCATGATAAAGAAGATTCAAAGAGAGTGAGATGCCAGCTACTTTCATTCAGTCAGTAGCTTCAATCATTTCTGGACGTTTTTCAATGGTAAAAATCAATGAATATTGTAAATGCACAAACAGTAATTTCTCCACATTGCAATGTGCAATTCTAAAATTTTTTGCTTTTTCCTGCTCCTCTTAGCATGATAAAGAAGATTCAAAGAGAGTGAGATGCCAGCTCCTTTCATTCAGTCAGTAGCTTCAAACATTTCTGGTATATGAATAACATGATGTTTTTCAATGGCAAAAATCAATGAATATTGTAAATGCACAAACAGTAATTTCTCCGCATTGCAAGGTGCAATTCTGAAATTTTTTGCTTTTTCCTGCTCCTCTTAGCATGATAAAGAAGATTCAAAGAGAGTGAGATGCCAACTCCTTTCATTCAGTCAGTAGCTTCAAACATTTCTGGTATATGAATAACATGATGTTTTTCAATGGCAAAAATCAATGAATATTGTAAATGCACAAACAGTAATTTCTCCGCATTGCAAGGTGCAATTCTGAAATTTTTTGCTTTTTCCTGCTCCTCTTAGCATGATAAAGAAGATTCAAAGAGAGTGAGGTGCCAGCTCCTTTCATTCAGTCAGTAGCTTCAAACATTTCTGGTATATGAATAACATGTTTTTCAATGGCAAAAATCAATGAATATTGTAAATGCACAAACAGTAATTTCTCCGCATTGCAAGGTGCAATTCTGAAATTTTTTGCTTTTTCCTGCTCCTCTTAGCATGATAAAGAAGATTCAAAGAGAGTGAGATGCCAGCTCCTTTCATTCAATCAGTAGCTTCAATCATTTCTGGACGTTTTTCAATGGCAAAAATCAATGAATATTGTAAATGCACAAACAGTAATTTCTCCGCATTGCAAGGTGCAATTCTGAAATTTTTTGCTTTTTCCTGCTCCTCTTAGCATGATAAAGAAGATTCAAAGAGAGTGAGATGCCAGATCCTTTCATTCAGTCAGTAGCTTCAATCATTTCTGGACGTTTTTCAATGGCAAAAATCAATGAATATTGTAAATGCACAAACAGTAATTTCTCCGCATTGCAAGGTGCAATTCTGAAATTTTTTGCTTTTTCCTGCTCCTCTTAGCATGATAAAGAATATTCAAAGAGAGTGAGATGCCAGCTCCTTTGATTCAGTCAGTAGCTTCAAACATTTCTGGTATATGAATAACATGATGTTTTTCAATGGCAAAAATCAATGAATATTGTAAATGCACAAACAGTAATTTCTCCGCATTGCAAGGTGCAAGTCTGAAATTTTTTGCTTTTTCCTGCTCCTCTTAGCATGATAAAGAAGATTCAAAGAGAGTGAGATGCCAGCTACTTTCATTCAGTCAGTAGCTTCAATCATTTCTGGACGTTTTTCAATGGTAAAAATCAATGAATATTGTAAATGCACAAACAGTAATTTCTCCACATTGCAAGGTGCAATTCTGAAATTTTTTGCTTTTTCCTGCTCCTCTTAGCATGATAAAGAAGATTCAAAGAGAGTGAGATGCCAGCTCCTTTCATTCAGTCAGTAGCTTCAAACATTTCTGGTATATGAATAACATGATGTTTTTCAATGGCAAAAATCAATGAATATTGTAAATGCACAAACAGTAATTTCTCCGCATTGCAAGGTGCAAGTCTGAAATTTTTTGCTTTTTCCTGCTCCTCTTAGCATGATAAAGAAGATTCAAAGAGAGTGAGATGCCAGCTACTTTCATTCAGTCAGTAGCTTCAATCATTTCTGGACGTTTTTCAATGGTAAAAATCAATGAATATTGTAAATGCACAAACAGTAATTTCTCCACATTGCAAGGTGCAATTCTGAAATTTTTTGCTTTTTCCTGCTCCTCTTAGCATGATAAAGAAGATTCAAAGAGAGTGAGATGCCAGCTCCTTTCATTCAGTCAGTAGCTTCAAACATTTCTGGTATATGAATAACATGATGTTTTTCAATGGCAAAAATCAATGAATATTGTAAATGCACAAACAGTAATTTCTCCACATTGCAAGGTGCAATTCTGAAATTTTTTGCTTTTTCCTGCTCCTCTTAGCATGATAAAGAAGATTCAAAGAGAGTGAGATGCCAGCTCCTTTCATTCAGTCAGTAGCTTCAAACATTTCTGGTATATGAATAACATGATGTTTTTCAATGGCAAAAATCAATGAATATTGTAAATGCACAAACAGTAATTTCTCCGCATTGCAAGGTGCAATTCTGAAATTTTTTGCTTTTTCCTGCTCCTCTTAGCATGATAAAGAAGATTCAAAGAGAGTGAGATGCCAGCTCCTTTCATTCAGTCAGTAGCTTCAATCATTTCTGGATGTTTTTCAATGGCAAAAATCAATGAATATTGTAAATGCACAAACAGTAATTTCTCCGCATTGCAAGGTGCAATTCTGAAATTTTTTGCTTTTTCCTGCTCCTCTTAGCATGATAAAGAGGATTCAAAGAGAGTGAGATGTCAGCTCCTTTCATTCAGTCAGTAGCTTCAAACATTTCTGGTATATGAATAACATGATGTTTTTCAATGGCAAAAATCAATGAATATTGTAAATGCACAAACAGTAATTTCTCCGCATTGCAAGGTGCAATTCTGAAATTTTTTGCTTTTTCCTGCTCCTCTTAGCATGATAAAGAAGATTCAAAGAGAGTGAGATGCCAGCTCCTTTCATTCAGTCAGTAGCTTCAATCATTTCTGGACGTTTTTCAATGGCAAAAATCAATGAATATTGTAAATGCACAAACAGTAATTTCTCCGCATTGCAAGGTGCAATTCTGAAATTTTTTGCTTTTTCCTGCTCCTCTTAGCATGATAAAGAAGATTCAAAGAGAGTGAGATGCCAGCTCCTTTCATTCAGTCAGTAGCTTCAAACATTTCTGGTATATGAATAACATGATGTTTTTCAATGGCAAAAATCAATGAATATTGTAAATGCACAAACAGTAATTTCTCCGCATTGCAAGGTGCAAGTCTGAAATTTTTTGCTTTTTCCTGCTCCTCTTAGCATGATAAAGAAGATTCAAAGAGAGTGAGATGCCAGCTCCTTTCATTCAGTCAGTAGCTTCAATCATTTCTGGATGTTTTTCAATGGCAAAAATCAATGAATATTGTAAATGCACAAACTGTAATTTCTCCGTATTGCAAGGTGCAATTCTGAAATTTTTTGCTTTTTCCTGCTCCTCTTAGCATGATAAAGAAGATTCAAAGAGAGTGAGATGCCAGCTCCTTTCATTCAGTCAGTAGCTTCAATCATTTCTGGACGTTTTTCAATGGCAAAAATCAATGAATATTGTAAATGCACAAACAGTAATTTCTCCGCATTGCAAGGTGCAATTCTGAAATTTTTTGCTTTTTCCTGCTCCTCTTAGCATGATAAAGAAGATTCAAAGAGAGTGAGATGACAGCTCCTTTCATTTAGTCAGTACCTTCAATCATTTCTGGACGTTTTTCAATGGCAAAAATCAATGAATAGTGTAAATGCACAAACAGTAATTTCTCCGCATTGCAAGGTGCAATTCTGAAATTTTTTGCTTTTTCCCGCTCCTCTTAGCATGATAAAGAAGATTGAAAGAGAGTGAGGTTCCAGCTCCTTTCATTCAGTCAGTAGCTTCAAACATTTCTGGTATATGAATAACATGTTTTTCAATGGCAAAAATCAATGAATATTGTAAATGCACAAACAGTAATTTCTCCGCATTGCAAGGTGCAATTCTGAAATTTTTTGATTTTTCCTGCTCCTCTTAGCATGATAAAGAAGATTCAAAGAGAGTGAGATGCCAGCTCCTTTCATTCAGTCAGTAGCTTCAATCATTTCTGGACGTTTTTCAATGGCAAAAATCAATGAATATTGTAAATGCACAAACAGTAATTTCTCCGCATTGCAAGGTGCAATTCTGAAATTTTTTGCTTTTTCCTGCTCCTCTTAGCATGATAAAGAAGATTCAAAGAGAGTGAGATGCCAGCTCCTTTCATTCAGTCAGTAGCTTCAAACATTTCTGGTATATGAATAACATGATGTTTTTCAATGGCAAAAATCAATGAATATTGTAAATGCACAAACAGTAATTTCTCCGCATTGCAAGGTGCAATTCTGAAATTTTTTGCTTTTTCCTGCTCCTCTTAGCATGATAAAGAAGATTCAAAGAGAGTGAGATGCCAGCTCCTTTCATTCAGTCAGTAGCTTCAAACATTTCTGGTATATGAATAACATGATGTTTTTCAATGGCAAAAATCAATGAATATTGTAAATGCACAAACAGTAATTTCTCCGCATTGCAAGGTGCAAGTCTGAAATTTTTTGCTTTTTCCTGCTCCTCTTAGCATGATAAAGAAGATTCAAAGAGAGTGAGATGCCAGCTACTTTCATTCAGTCAGTAGCTTCAATCATTTCTGGACGTTTTTCAATGGTAAAAATCAATGAATATTGTAAATGCACAAACAGTAATTTCTCCACATTGCAAGGTGCAATTCTGAAATTTTTTGCTTTTTCCTGCTCCTCTTAGCATGATAAAGAAGATTCAAAGAGAGTGAGATGCCAGCTCCTTTCATTCAGTCAGTAGCTTCAAACATTTCTGGTATATGAATAACATGATGTTTTTCAATGGCAAAAATCAATGAATATTGTAAATGCACAAACAGTAATTTCTCCGCATTGCAAGGTGCAATTCTGAAATTTTTTGCTTTTTCCTGCTCCTCTTAGCATGATAAAGAAGATTCAAAGAGAGTGAGATGCCAGCTCCTTTCATTCAGTCAGTAGCTTCAATCATTTCTGGATGTTTTTCAATGGCAAAAATCAATGAATATTGTAAATGCACAAACTGTAATTTCTCCGCATTGCAAGGTGCAATTCTGAAATTTTTTGCTTTTTCCTGCTCCTCTTAGCATGATAAAGAAGATTCAAAGAGAGTGAGATGCCAGCTCCTTTCATTCAGTCAGTAGCTTCAATCATTTCTGGACGTTTTTCAGTGGCAAAAATCAATGAATATTGTAAATGCACAAACAGTAATTTCTCCGTATTGCAAGGTGCAATTCTGAAATTTTTTGCTTTTTCCTGCTCCTCTTAGCATGATAAAGAAGATTCAAAGAGAGTGAGATGCCAGCTCCTTTCATTCAGTCAGTACCTTCAATCATTTCTGGACGTTTTTCAATGGCAAAAATCAATGAATATTGTAAATGCACAAACAGTAATTTCTCCGCATTGCAAGGTGCAAGTCTGAAATTTTTTGCTTTTTCCTGCTCCTCTTAGCATGATAAAGAAGATTCAAAGAGAGTGAGATGCCAGCTACTTTCATTCAGTCAGTAGCTTCAATCATTTCTGGACGTTTTTCAATGGTAAAAATCAATGAATATTGTAAATGCACAAACAGTAATTTCTCCACATTGCAAGGTGCAATTCTGAAATTTTTTGCTTTTTCCTGCTCCTCTTAGCATGATAAAGAAGATTCAAAGAGAGTGAGATGCCAGCTCCTTTCATTCAGTCAGTAGCTTCAAACATTTCTGGTATATGAATAACATGATGTTTTTCAATGGCAAAAATCAATGAATATTGTAAATGCACAAACAGTAATTTCTCCACATTGCAAGGTGCAATTCTGAAATTTTTTGCTTTTTCCTGCTCCTCTTAGCATGATAAAGAAGATTCAAAGAGAGTGAGATGCCAGCTCCTTTCATTCAGTCAGTAGCTTCAAACATTTCTGGTATATGAATAACATGATGTTTTTCAATGGCAAAAATCAATGAATATTGTAAATGCACAAACAGTAATTTCTCCGCATTGCAAGGTGCAATTCTGAAATTTTTTGCTTTTTCCTGCTCCTCTTAGCATGATAAAGAAGATTCAAAGAGAGTGAGATGCCAGCTCCTTTCATTCAGTCAGTAGCTTCAATCATTTCTGGACGTTTTTCAATGGCAAAAATCAATGAATATTGTAAATGCACAAACAGTAATTTCTCCGCATTGCAAGGTGCAATTCTGAAATTTTTTGCTTTTTCCTGCTCCTCTTAGCATGATAAAGAAGATTCAAAGAGAGTGAGATGTCAGCTCCTTTCATTCAGTCAGTAGCTTCAAACATTTCTGGTATATGAATAACATGATGTTTTTCAATGGCAAAAATCAATGAATATTGTAAATGCACAAACAGTAATTTCTCCGCATTGCAAGGTGCAATTCTGAAATTTTTTGCTTTTTCCTGCTCCTCTTAGCATGATAAAGAAGATTCAAAGAGAGTGAGATGCCAGCTCCTTTCATTCAGTCAGTAGCTTCAATCATTTCTGGACGTTTTTCAATGGCAAAAATCAATGAATATTGTAAATGCACAAACAGTAATTTCTCCGCATTGCAAGGTGCAATTCTGAAATTTTTTGCTTTTTCCTGCTCCTCTTAGCATGATAAAGAAGATTCAAAGAGAGTGAGATGCCAGCTCCTTTCATTCAGTCAGTAGCTTCAAACATTTCTGGTATATGAATAACATGATGTTTTTCAATGGCAAAAATCAATGAATATTGTAAATGCACAAACAGTAATTTCTCCGCATTGCAAGGTGCAATTCTGAAATTTTTTGCTTTTTCCTGCTCCTCTTAGCATGATAAAGAAGATTCAAAGAGAGTGAGATGCCAGCTCCTTTCATTCAGTCAGTAGCTTCAATCATTTCTGGACGTTTTTCAATGGCAAAAATCAATGAATATTGTAAATGCACAAACAGTAATTTCTCCGCATTGCAAGGTGCAATTCTGAAATTTTTTGCTTTTTCCTGCTCCTCTTAGCATGATAAAGAAGATTCAAAGAGAGTGAGATGACAGCTCCTTTCATTTAGTCAGTACCTTCAATCATTTCTGGACGTTTTTCAATGGCAAAAATCAATGAATATTGTAAATGCACAAACAGTAATTTCTCCGCATTGCAAGGTGCAATTCTGAAATTTTTTGCTTTTTCCCGCTCCTCTTAGCATGATAAAGAAGATTGAAAGAGAGTGAGGTGCCAGCTCCTTTCATTCAGTCAGTAGCTTCAAACATTTCTGGTATATGAATAACATGTTTTTCAATGGCAAAAATCAATGAATATGGTAAATGCACAAACAGTAATTTCTCCGCATTGCAAGGTGCAATTCTGAAATTTTTTGATTTTTCCTGCTCCTCTTAGCATGATAAAGAAGATTCAAAGAGAGTGAGATGCCAGCTCCTTTCATTCAGTCAGTAGCTTCAATCATTTCTGGACGTTTTTCAATGGCAAAAATCAATGAATATTGTAAATGCACAAACAGTAATTTCTCCGCATTGCAAGGTGCAATTCTGAAATTTTTTGCTTTTTCCTGCTCCTCTTAGCATGATAAAGAAGATTCAAAGAGAGTGAGATGCCAGCTCCTTTCATTCAGTCAGTAGCTTCAAACATTTCTGGTATATGAATAACATGATGTTTTTCAATGGCAAAAATCAATGAATATTGTAAATGCACAAACAGTAATTTCTCCGCATTGCAAGGTGCAATTCTGAAATTTTTTGCTTTTTCCTGCTCCTCTTAGCATGATAAAGAAGATTCAAAGAGAGTGAGATGCCAGCTCCTTTCATTCAGTCAGTAGCTTCAAACATTTCTGGTATATGAATAACATGATGTTTTTCAATGGCAAAAATCAATGAATATTGTAAATGCACAAACAGTAATTTCTCCGCATTGCAAGGTGCAAGTCTGAAATTTTTTGCTTTTTCCTGCTCCTCTTAGCATGATAAAGAAGATTCAAAGAGAGTGAGATGCCAGCTACTTTCATTCAGTCAGTAGCTTCAATCATTTCTGGACGTTTTTCAATGGTAAAAATCAATGAATATTGTAAATGCACAAACAGTAATTTCTCCACATTGCAAGGTGCAATTCTGAAATTTTTTGCTTTTTCCTGCTCCTCTTAGCATGATAAAGAAGATTCAAAGAGAGTGAGATGCCAGCTCCTTTCATTCAGTCAGTAGCTTCAAACATTTCTGGTATATGAATAACATGATGTTTTTCAATGGCAAAAATCAATGAATATTGTAAATGCACAAACAGTAATTTCTCCGCATTGCAAGGTGCAATTCTGAAATTTTTTGCTTTTTCCTGCTCCTCTTAGCATGATAAAGAAGATTCAAAGAGAGTGAGATGCCAGCTCCTTTCATTCAGTCAGTAGCTTCAATCATTTCTGGATGTTTTTCAATGGCAAAAATCAATGAATATTGTAAATGCACAAACTGTAATTTCTCCGCATTGCAAGGTGCAATTCTGAAATTTTTTGCTTTTTCCTGCTCCTCTTAGCATGATAAAGAAGATTCAAAGAGAGTGAGATGCCAGCTCCTTTCATTCAGTCAGTAGCTTCAATCATTTCTGGACGTTTTTCAGTGGCAAAAATCAATGAATATTGTAAATGCACAAACAGTAATTTCTCCGCATTGCAAGGTGCAATTCTGAAATTTTTTGCTTTTTCCTGCTCCTCTTAGCATGATAAAGAAGATTCAAAGAGAGTGAGATGCCAGCTCCTTTCATTCAGTCAGTACCTTCAATCATTTCTGGACGTTTTTCAATGGCAAAAATCAATGAATATTGTAAATGCACAAACAGTAATTTCTCCGCATTGCAAGGTGCAATTCTGAAATTTTTTGATTTTTCCTGCTCCTCTTAGCATGATAAAGAAGATTCAAAGAGAGTGAGATGCCAGCTCCTTTCATTCAGTCAGTAGCTTCAATCATTTCTGGACGTTTTTCAATGGCAAAAATCAATGAATATTGTAAATGCACAAACAGTAATTTCTCCGCATTGCAAGGTGCAATTCTGAAATTTTTTGCTTTTTCCTGCTCCTCTTAGCATGATAAAGAAGATTCAAAGAGAGTGAGATGCCAGCTCCTTTCATTCAGTCAGTAGCTTCAAACATTTCTGGTATATGAATAACATGATGTTTTTCAATGGCAAAAATCAATGAATATTGTAAATGCACAAACAGTAATTTCTCCGCATTGCAAGGTGCAATTCTGAAATTTTTTGCTTTTTCCTGCTCCTCTTAGCATGATAAAGAAGATTCAAAGAGAGTGAGATGCCAGCTCCTTTCATTCAGTCAGTAGCTTCAAACATTTCTGGTATATGAATAACATGATGTTTTTCAATGGCAAAAATCAATGAATATTGTAAATGCACAAACAGTAATTTCTCCGCATTGCAAGGTGCAAGTCTGAAATTTTTTGCTTTTTCCTGCTCCTCTTAGCATGATAAAGAAGATTCAAAGAGAGTGAGATGCCAGCTACTTTCATTCAGTCAGTAGCTTCAATCATTTCTGGACGTTTTTCAATGGTAAAAATCAATGAATATTGTAAATGCACAAACAGTAATTTCTCCACATTGCAAGGTGCAATTCTGAAATTTTTTGCTTTTTCCTGCTCCTCTTAGCATGATAAAGAAGATTCAAAGAGAGTGAGATGCCAGCTCCTTTCATTCAGTCAGTAGCTTCAAACATTTCTGGTATATGAATAACATGATGTTTTTCAATGGCAAAAATCAATGAATATTGTAAATGCACAAACAGTAATTTCTCCGCATTGCAAGGTGCAATTCTGAAATTTTTTGCTTTTTCCTGCTCCTCTTAGCATGATAAAGAAGATTCAAAGAGAGTGAGATGCCAGCTCCTTTCATTCAGTCAGTAGCTTCAATCATTTCTGGATGTTTTTCAATGGCAAAAATCAATGAATATTGTAAATGCACAAACTGTAATTTCTCCGCATTGCAAGGTGCAATTCTGAAATTTTTTGCTTTTTCCTGCTCCTCTTAGCATGATAAAGAAGATTCAAAGAGAGTGAGATGCCAGCTCCTTTCATTCAGTCAGTAGCTTCAATCATTTCTGGACGTTTTTCAGTGGCAAAAATCAATGAATATTGTAAATGCACAAACAGTAATTTCTCCGCATTGCAAGGTGCAATTCTGAAATTTTTTGCTTTTTCCTGCTCCTCTTAGCATGATAAAGAAGATTCAAAGAGAGTGAGATGCCAGCTCCTTTCATTCAGTCAGTACCTTCAATCATTTCTGGACGTTTTTCAATGGCAAAAATCAATGAATATTGTAAATGCACAAACAGTAATTTCTCCGCATTGCAAGGTGCCAGTCTGAAATTTTTTGCTTTTTCCTGCTCCTCTTAGCATGATAAAGAAGATTCAAAGAGAGTGAGATGCCAGCTACTTTCATTCAGTCAGTAGCTTCAATCATTTCTGGACGTTTTTCAATGGTAAAAATCAATGAATATTGTAAATGCACAAACAGTAATTTCTCCACATTGCAAGGTGCAATTCTGAAATTTTTTGCTTTTTCCTGCTCCTCTTAGCATGATAAAGAAGATTCAAAGAGAGTGAGATGCCAGCTCCTTTCATTCAGTCAGTAGCTTCAAACATTTCTGGTATATGAATAACATGATGTTTTTCAATGGCAAAAATCAATGAATATTGTAAATGCACAAACAGTAATTTCTCCACATTGCAAGGTGCAATTCTGAAATTTTTTGCTTTTTCCTGCTCCTCTTAGCATGATAAAGAAGATTCAAAGAGAGTGAGATGCCAGCTCCTTTCATTCAGTCAGTAGCTTCAAACATTTCTGGTATATGAATAACATGATGTTTTTCAATGGCAAAAATCAATGAATATTGTAAATGCACAAACAGTAATTTCTCCGCATTGCAAGGTGCAATTCTGAAATTTTTTGCTTTTTCCTGCTCCTCTTAGCATGATAAAGAAGATTCAAAGAGAGTGAGATGCCAGCTCCTTTCATTCAGTCAGTAGCTTCAATCATTTCTGGACGTTTTTCAATGGCAAAAATCAATGAATATTGTAAATGCACAAACAGTAATTTCTCCGCATTGCAAGGTGCAATTCTGAAATTTTTTGCTTTTTCCTGCTCCTCTTAGCATGATAAAGAAGATTCAAAGAGAGTGAGATGCCAGCTCCTTTCATTCAGTCAGTAGCTTCAATCATTTCTGGACGTTTTTCAATGGCAAAAATCAATGAATATTGTAAATGCACAAACAGTAATTTCTCCGCATTGCAAGGTGCAATTCTGAAATTTTTTGCTTTTTCCTGCTCCTCTTAGCATGATAAAGAAGATTCAAAGAGAGTGAGATGCCAGCTCCTTTCATTCAGTCAGTAGCTTCAAACATTTCTGGTATATGAATAACATGATGTTTTTCAATGGCAAAAATCAATGAATATTGTAAATGCACAAACAGTAATTTCTCCGCATTGCAAGGTGCAATTCTGAAATTTTTTGCTTTTTCCTGCTCCTCTTAGCATGATAAAGAAGATTCAAAGAGAGTGAGATGCCAGCTCCTTTCATTCAGTCAGTAGCTTCAATCATTTCTGGACGTTTTTCAATGGCAAAAATCAATGAATATTGTAAATGCACAAACAGTAATTTCTCCGCATTGCAAGGTGCAATTCTGAAATTTTTTGCTTTTTCCTGCTCCTCTTAGCATGATAAAGAAGATTCAAAGAGAGTGAGATGCCAGCTCCTTTCATTCAGTCAGTAGCTTCAAACATTTCTGGTATATGAATAACATGATGTTTTTCAATGGCAAAAATCAATGAATATTGTAAATGCACAAACAGTAATTTCTCCGCATTGCAAGGTGCAAGTCTGAAATTTTTTGCTTTTTCCTGCTCCTCTTAGCATGATAAAGAAGATTCAAAGAGAGTGAGATGCCAGCTCCTTTCATTCAGTCAGTAGCTTCAATCATTTCTGGATGTTTTTCAATGGCAAAAATCAATGAATATTGTAAATGCACAAACTGTAATTTCTCCGTATTGCAAGGTGCAATTCTGAAATTTTTTGCTTTTTCCTGCTCCTCTTAGCATGATAAAGAAGATTCAAAGAGAGTGAGATGCCAGCTCCTTTCATTCAGTCAGTAGCTTCAATCATTTCTGGACGTTTTTCAATGGCAAAAATCAATGAATATTGTAAATGCACAAACAGTAATTTCTCCGCATTGCAAGGTGCAATTCTGAAATTTTTTGCTTTTTCCTGCTCCTCTTAGCATGATAAAGAAGATTCAAAGAGAGTGAGATGACAGCTCCTTTCATTTAGTCAGTACCTTCAATCATTTCTGGACGTTTTTCAATGGCAAAAATCAATGAATATTGTAAATGCACAAACAGTAATTTCTCCGCATTGCAAGGTGCAATTCTGAAATTTTTTGCTTTTTCCCGCTCCTCTTAGCATGATAAAGAAGATTGAAAGAGAGTGAGGTGCCAGCTCCTTTCATTCAGTCAGTAGCTTCAAACATTTCTGGTATATGAATAACATGTTTTTCAATGGCTAAAAATCAATGAATATGGTAAATGCACAAACAGTAATTTCTCCGCATTGCAAGGTGCAATTCTGAAATTTTTTGATTTTTCCTGCTCCTCTTAGCATGATAAAGAAGATTCAAAGAGAGTGAGATGCCAGCTCCTTTCATTCAGTCAGTAGCTTCAATCATTTCTGGACGTTTTTCAATGGCAAAAATCAATGAATATTGTAAATGCACAAACAGTAATTTCTCCGCATTGCAAGGTGCAATTCTGAAATTTTTTGCTTTTTCCTGCTCCTCTTAGCATGATAAAGAAGATTCAAAGAGAGTGAGATGCCAGCTCCTTTCATTCAGTCAGTAGCTTCAAACATTTCTGGTATATGAATAACATGATGTTTTTCAATGGCAAAAATCAATGAATATTGTAAATGCACAAACAGTAATTTCTCCGCATTGCAAGGTGCAATTCTGAAATTTTTTGCTTTTTCCTGCTCCTCTTAGCATGATAAAGAAGATTCAAAGAGAGTGAGATGCCAGCTCCTTTCATTCAGTCAGTAGCTTCAAACATTTCTGGTATATGAATAACATGATGTTTTTCAATGGCAAAAATCAATGAATATTGTAAATGCACAAACAGTAATTTCTCCGCATTGCAAGGTGCAATTCTGAAATTTTTTGCTTTTTCCTGCTCCTCTTAGCATGATAAAGAAGATTCAAAGAGAGTGAGATGCCAGCTACTTTCATTCAGTCAGTAGCTTCAATCATTTCTGGACGTTTTTCAATGGTAAAAATCAATGAATATTGTAAATGCACAAACAGTAATTTCTCCACATTGCAAGGTGCAATTCTGAAATTTTTTGCTTTTTCCTGCTCCTCTTAGCATGATAAAGAAGATTCAAAGAGAGTGAGATGCCAGCTCCTTTCATTCAGTCAGTAGCTTCAAACATTTCTGGTATATGAATAACATGATGTTTTTCAATGGCAAAAATCAATGAATATTGTAAATGCACAAACAGTAATTTCTCCACATTGCAAGGTGCAATTCTGAAATTTTTTGCTTTTTCCTGCTCCTCTTAGCATGATAAAGAAGATTCAAAGAGAGTGAGATGCCAGCTCCTTTCATTCAGTCAGTAGCTTCAAACATTTCTGGTATATGAATAACATGATGTTTTTCAATGGCAAAAATCAATGAATATTGTAAATGCACAAACAGTAATTTCTCCGCATTGCAAGGTGCAATTCTGAAATTTTTTGCTTTTTCCTGCTCCTCTTAGCATGATAAAGAAGATTCAAAGAGAGTGAGATGCCAGCTCCTTTCATTCAGTCAGTAGCTTCAATCATTTCTGGACGTTTTTCAATGGCAAAAATCAATGAATATTGTAAATGCACAAACAGTAATTTCTCCGCATTGCAAGGTGCAATTCTGAAATTTTTTGCTTTTTCCTGCTCCTCTTAGCATGATAAAGAAGATTCAAAGAGAGTGAGATGCCAGCTCCTTTCATTCAGTCAGTAGCTTCAATCATTTCTGGACGTTTTTCAATGGCAAAAATCAATGAATATTGTAAATGCACAAACAGTAATTTCTCCGCATTGCAAGGTGCAATTCTGAAATTTTTTGCTTTTTCCTGCTCCTCTTAGCATGATAAAGAAGATTCAAAGAGAGTGAGATGCCAGCTCCTTTCATTCAGTCAGTAGCTTCAAACATTTCTGGTATATGAATAACATGATGTTTTTCAATGGCAAAAATCAATGAATATTGTAAATGCACAAACAGTAATTTCTCCGCATTGCAAGGTGCAATTCTGAAATTTTTTGCTTTTTCCTGCTCCTCTTAGCATGATAAAGAAGATTCAAAGAGAGTGAGATGCCAGCTCCTTTCATTCAGTCAGTAGCTTCAATCATTTCTGGACGTTTTTCAATGGCAAAAATCAATGAATATTGTAAATGCACAAACAGTAATTTCTCCGCATTGCAAGGTGCAATTCTGAAATTTTTTGCTTTTTCCTGCTCCTCTTAGCATGATAAAGAAGATTCAAAGAGAGTGAGATGCCAGCTCCTTTCATTCAGTCAGTAGCTTCAAACATTTCTGGTATATGAATAACATGATGTTTTTCAATGGCAAAAATCAATGAATATTGTAAATGCACAAACAGTAATTTCTCCGCATTGCAAGGTGCAAGTCTGAAATTTTTTGCTTTTTCCTGCTCCTCTTAGCATGATAAAGAAGATTCAAAGAGAGTGAGATGCCAGCTCCTTTCATTCAGTCAGTAGCTTCAATCATTTCTGGATGTTTTTCAATGGCAAAAATCAATGAATATTGTAAATGCACAAACTGTAATTTCTCCGTATTGCAAGGTGCAATTCTGAAATTTTTTGCTTTTTCCTGCTCCTCTTAGCATGATAAAGAAGATTCAAAGAGAGTGAGATGCCAGCTCCTTTCATTCAGTCAGTAGCTTCAATCATTTCTGGACGTTTTTCAATGGCAAAAATCAATGAATATTGTAAATGCACAAACAGTAATTTCTCCGCATTGCAAGGTGCAATTCTGAAATTTTTTGCTTTTTCCTGCTCCTCTTAGCATGATAAAGAAGATTCAAAGAGAGTGAGATGACAGCTCCTTTCATTTAGTCAGTACCTTCAATCATTTCTGGACGTTTTTCAATGGCAAAAATCAATGAATATTGTAAATGCACAAACAGTAATTTCTCCGCATTGCAAGGTGCAATTCTGAAATTTTTTGCTTTTTCCCGCTCCTCTTAGCATGATAAAGAAGATTGAAAGAGAGTGAGGTGCCAGCTCCTTTCATTCAGTCAGTAGCTTCAAACATTTCTGGTATATGAATAACATGTTTTTCAATGGCTAAAAATCAATGAATATGGTAAATGCACAAACAGTAATTTCTCCGCATTGCAAGGTGCAATTCTGAAATTTTTTGATTTTTCCTGCTCCTCTTAGCATGATAAAGAAGATTCAAAGAGAGTGAGATGCCAGCTCCTTTCATTCAGTCAGTAGCTTCAATCATTTCTGGACGTTTTTCAATGGCAAAAATCAATGAATATTGTAAATGCACAAACAGTAATTTCTCCGCATTGCAAGGTGCAATTCTGAAATTTTTTGCTTTTTCCTGCTCCTCTTAGCATGATAAAGAAGATTCAAAGAGAGTGAGATGCCAGCTCCTTTCATTCAGTCAGTAGCTTCAAACATTTCTGGTATATGAATAACATGATGTTTTTCAATGGCAAAAATCAATGAATATTGTAAATGCACAAACAGTAATTTCTCCGCATTGCAAGGTGCAATTCTGAAATTTTTTGCTTTTTCCTGCTCCTCTTAGCATGATAAAGAAGATTCAAAGAGAGTGAGATGCCAGCTCCTTTCATTCAGTCAGTAGCTTCAAACATTTCTGGTATATGAATAACATGATGTTTTTCAATGGCAAAAATCAATGAATATTGTAAATGCACAAACAGTAATTTCTCCGCATTGCAAGGTGCAAGTCTGAAATTTTTTGCTTTTTCCTGCTCCTCTTAGCATGATAAAGAAGATTCAAAGAGAGTGAGATGCCAGCTACTTTCATTCAGTCAGTAGCTTCAATCATTTCTGGACGTTTTTCAATGGTAAAAATCAATGAATATTGTAAATGCACAAACAGTAATTTCTCCACATTGCAAGGTGCAATTCTGAAATTTTTTGCTTTTTCCTGCTCCTCTTAGCATGATAAAGAAGATTCATAGAGAGTGAGATGCCAGCTCCTTTCATTCAGTCAGTAGCTTCAAACATTTCTGGTATATGAATAACATGATGTTTTTCAATGGCAAAAATCAATGAATATTGTAAATGCACAAACAGTAATTTCTCCGCATTGCAAGGTGCAATTCTGAAATTTTTTGCTTTTTCCTGCTCCTCTTAGCATGATAAAGAAGATTCAAAGAGAGTGAGATGCCAGCTCCTTTCATTCAGTCAGTAGCTTCAATCATTTCTGGATGTTTTTCAATGGCAAAAATCAATGAATATTGTAAATGCACAAACTGTAATTTCTCCGCATTGCAAGGTGCAATTCTGAAATTTTTTGCTTTTTCCTGCTCCTCTTAGCATGATAAAGAAGATTCAAAGAGAGTGAGATGCCAGCTCCTTTCATTCAGTCAGTAGCTTCAATCATTTCTGGACGTTTTTCAGTGGCAAAAATCAATGAATATTGTAAATGCACAAACAGTAATTTCTCCGCATTGCAAGGTGCAATTCTGAAATTTTTTGCTTTTTCCTGCTCCTCTTAGCATGATAAAGAAGATTCAAAGAGAGTGAGATGCCAGCTCCTTTCATTCAGTCAGTACCTTCAATCATTTCTGGACGTTTTTCAATGGCAAAAATCAATGAATATTGTAAATGCACAAACAGTAATTTCTCCGCATTGCAAGGTGCAAGTCTGAAATTTTTTGCTTTTTCCTGCTCCTCTTAGCATGATAAAGAAGATTCAAAGAGAGTGAGATGCCAGCTCCTTTCATTCAGTCAGTAGCTTCAAACATTTCTGGTATATGAATAACATGATGTTTTTCAATGGCAAAAATCAATGAATATTGTAAATGCACAAACAGTAATTTCTCCGCATTGCAAGGTGCAATTCTGAAATTTTTTGCTTTTTCCTGCTCCTCTTAGCATGATAAAGAAGATTCAAAGAGAGTGAGATGCCAGCTCCTTTCATTCAGTCAGTAGCTTCAATCATTTCTGGATGTTTTTCAATGGCAAAAATCAATGAATATTGTAAATGCACAAACTGTAATTTCTCCGCATTGCAAGGTGCAATTCTGAAATTTTTTGCTTTTTCCTGCTCCTCTTAGCATGATAAAGAAGATTCAAAGAGAGTGAGATGCCAGCTCCTTTCATTCAGTCAGTAGCTTCAATCATTTCTGGACGTTTTTCAATGGCAAAAATCAATGAATATTGTAAATGCACAAACAGTAATTTCTCCGCATTGCAAGGTGCAATTCTGAAATTTTTTGCTTTTTCCTGCTCCTCTTAGCATGATAAAGAAGATTCAAAGAGAGTGAGATGCCAGCTCCTTTCATTCAGTCAGTAGCTTCAATCATTTCTGGACGTTTTTCAATGGCAAAAATCAATGAATATTGTAAATGCACAAACAGTAATTTCTCCGCATTGCAAGGTGCAATTCTGAAATTTTTTGCTTTTTCCCGCTCCTCTTAGCATGATAAAGAAGATTCAAAGAGAGTGAGGTGCCAGCTCCTTTCATTCAGTCAGTAGCTTCAAACATTTCTGGTATATGAATAACATGTTTTTCAATGGCAAAAATCAATGAATATTGTAAATGCACAAACAGTAATTTCTCCGCATTGCAAGGTGCAATTCTGAAATTTTTTGATTTTTCCTGCTCCTCTTAGCATGATAAAGAAGATTCAAAGAGAGTGAGATGCCAGCTCCTTTCATTCAGTCAGTAGCTTCAATCATTTCTGGACGTTTTTCAATGGCAAAAATCAATGAATATTGTAAAAGCACAAACAGTAATTTCTCCGCATTGCAAGGTGCAATTCTGAAATTTTTTGCTTTTTCCTGCTCCTCTTAGCATGATAAAGAAGATTCAAAGAGAGTGAGATGCCAGCTCCTTTCATTCAGTCAGTAGCTTCAAACATTTCTGGTATATGAATAACATGATGTTTTTCAATGGCAAAAATCAATGAATATTGTAAATGCACAAACAGTAATTTCTCCGCATTGCAAGGTGCAATTCTGAAATTTTTTGCTTTTTCCTGCTCCTCTTAGCATGATAAAGAAGATTCAAAGAGAGTGAGATGCCAGCTCCTTTCATTCAGTCAGTAGCTTCAAACATTTCTGGTATATGAATAACATGATGTTTTTCAATGGCAAAAATCAATGAATATTGTAAATGCACAAACAGTAATTTCTCCGCATTGCAAGGTGCAAGTCTGAAATTTTTTGCTTTTTCCTGCTCCTCTTAGCATGATAAAGAAGATTCAAAGAGAGTGAGATGCCAGCTCCTTTCATTCAGTCAGTAGCTTCAAACATTTCTGGTATATGAATAACATGATGTTTTTCAATGGCAAAAATCAATGAATATTGTAAATGCACAAACAGTAATTTCTCCGCATTGCAAGGTGCAATTCTGAAATTTTTTGCTTTTTCCTGCTCCTCTTAGCATGATAAAGAAGATTCAAAGAGAGTGAGATGCCAGCTCCTTTCATTCAGTCAGTAGCTTCAAACATTTCTGGTATATGAATAACATGATGTTTTTCAATGGCAAAAATCAATGAATATTGTAAATGCACAAACAGTAATTTCTCCGCATTGCAAGGTGCAAGTCTGAAATTTTTTGCTTTTTCCTGCTCCTCTTAGCATGATAAAGAAGATTCAAAGAGAGTGAGATGCCAGCTACTTTCATTCAGTCAGTAGCTTCAATCATTTCTGGACGTTTTTCAATGGTAAAAATCAATGAATATTGTAAATGCACAAACAGTAATTTCTCCACATTGCAAGGTGCAATTCTGAAATTTTTTGCTTTTTCCTGCTCCTCTTAGCATGATAAAGAAGATTCAAAGAGAGTGAGATGCCAGCTCCTTTCATTCAGTCAGTAGCTTCAAACATTTCTGGTATATGAATAACATGATGTTTTTCAATGGCAAAAATCAATGAATATTATAAATGCACAAACAGTAATTTCTCCGCATTGCAAGGTGCAATTCTGAAATTTTTTGCTTTTTCCTGCTCCTCTTAGCATGATAAAGAAGATTCAAAGAGAGTGAGATGCCAGCTCCTTTCATTCAGTCAGTAGCTTCAATCATTTCTGGATGTTTTTCAATGGCAAAAATCAATGAATATTGTAAATGCACAAACTGTAATTTCTCCGCATTGCAAGGTGCAATTCTGAAATTTTTTGCTTTTTCCTGCTCCTCTTAGCATGATAAAGAAGATTCAAAGAGAGTGAGATGCCAGCTCCTTTCATTCAGTCAGTAGCTTCAATCATTTCTGGACGTTTTTCAGTGGCAAAAATCAATGAATATTGTAAATGCACAAACAGTAATTTCTCCGCATTGCAAGGTGCAATTCTGAAATTTTTTGCTTTTTCCTGCTCCTCTTAGCATGATAAAGAAGATTCAAAGAGAGTGAGATGCCAGCTCCTTTCATTCAGTCAGTACCTTCAATCATTTCTGGACGTTTTTCAATGGCAAAAATCAATGAATATTGTAAATGCACAAACAGTAATTTCTCCGCATTGCAAGGTGCAATTCTGAAATTTTTTGCTTTTTCCCGCTCCTCTTAGCATGATAAAGAAGATTCAAAGAGAGTGAGGTGCCAGCTCCTTTCATTCAGTCAGTAGCTTCAAACATTTCTGGTATATGAATAACATGTTTTTCAATGGCAAAAATCAATGAATATTGTAAATGCACAAACAGTAATTTCTCCGCATTGCAAGGTGCAATTCTGAAATTTTTTGATTTTTCCTGCTCCTCTTAGCATGATAAAGAAGATTCAAAGAGAGTGAGATGCCAGCTCCTTTCATTCAGTCAGTAGCTTCAATCATTTCTGGACGTTTTTCAATGGCAAAAATCAATGAATATTGTAAAAGCACAAACAGTAATTTCTCCGCATTGCAAGGTGCAATTCTGAAATTTTTTGCTTTTTCCTGCTCCTCTTAGCATGATAAAGAAGATTCAAAGAGAGTGAGATGCCAGCTCCTTTCATTCAGTCAGTAGCTTCAAACATTTCTGGTATATGAATAACATGATGTTTTTCAATGGCAAAAATCAATGAATATTGTAAATGCACAAACAGTAATTTCTCCGCATTGCAAGGTGCAATTCTGAAATTTTTTGCTTTTTCCTGCTCCTCTTAGCATGATAAAGAAGATTCAAAGAGAGTGAGATGCCAGCTCCTTTCATTCAGTCAGTAGCTTCAAACATTTCTGGTATATGAATAACATGATGTTTTTCAATGGCAAAAATCAATGAATATTGTAAATGCACAAACAGTAATTTCTCCGCATTGCAAGGTGCAAGTCTGAAATTTTTTGCTTTTTCCTGCTCCTCTTAGCATGATAAAGAAGATTCAAAGAGAGTGAGATGCCAGCTCCTTTCATTCAGTCAGTAGCTTCAAACATTTCTGGTATATGAATAACATGATGTTTTTCAATGGCAAAAATCAATGAATATTGTAAATGCACAAACAGTAATTTCTCCGCATTGCAAGGTGCAATTCTGAAATTTTTTGCTTTTTCCTGCTCCTCTTAGCATGATAAAGAAGATTCAAAGAGAGTGAGATGCCAGCTCCTTTCATTCAGTCAGTAGCTTCAAACATTTCTGGTATATGAATAACATGATGTTTTTCAATGGCAAAAATCAATGAATATTGTAAATGCACAAACAGTAATTTCTCCGCATTGCAAGGTGCAAGTCTGAAATTTTTTGCTTTTTCCTGCTCCTCTTAGCATGATAAAGAAGATTCAAAGAGAGTGAGATGCCAGCTACTTTCATTCAGTCAGTAGCTTCAATCATTTCTGGACGTTTTTCAATGGTAAAAATCAATGAATATTGTAAATGCACAAACAGTAATTTCTCCACATTGCAAGGTGCAATTCTGAAATTTTTTGCTTTTTCCTGCTCCTCTTAGCATGATAAAGAAGATTCAAAGAGAGTGAGATGCCAGCTCCTTTCATTCAGTCAGTAGCTTCAAACATTTCTGGTATATGAATAACATGATGTTTTTCAATGGCAAAAATCAATGAATATTGTAAATGCACAAACAGTAATTTCTCCGCATTGCAAGGTGCAATTCTGAAATTTTTTGCTTTTTCCTGCTCCTCTTAGCATGATAAAGAAGATTCAAAGAGAGTGAGATGCCAGCTCCTTTCATTCAGTCAGTAGCTTCAATCATTTCTGGATGTTTTTCAAAGGCAAAAATCAATGAATATTGTAAATGCACAAACTGTAATTTCTCCGCATTGCAAGGTGCAATTCTGAAATTTTTTGCTTTTTCCTGCTCCTCTTAGCATGATAAAGAAGATTCAAAGAGAGTGAGATGCCAGCTCCTTTCATTCAGTCAGTAGCTTCAATCATTTCTGGACGTTTTTCAGTGGCAAAAATCAATGAATATTGTAAATGCACAAACAGTAATTTCTCCGCATTGCAAGGTGCAATTCTGAAATTTTTTGCTTTTTCCTGCTCCTCTTAGCATGATAAAGAAGATTCAAAGAGAGTGAGATGCCAGCTCCTTTCATTCAGTCAGTACCTTCAATCATTTCTGGACGTTTTTCAATGGCAAAAATCAATGAATATTGTAAATGCACAAACAGTAATTTCTCCGCATTGCAAGGTGCAAGTCTGAAATTTTTTGCTTTTTCCTGCTCCTCTTAGCATGATAAAGAAGATTCAAAGAGAGTGAGATGCCAGCTACTTTCATTCAGTCAGTAGCTTCAATCATTTCGGGACGTTTTTCAATGGTAAAAATCAATGAATATTGTAAATGCACAAACAGTAATTTCTCCACATTGCAAGGTGCAATTCTGAAATTTTTTGCTTTTTCCTGCTCCTCTTAGCATGATAACGAAGATTCAAAGAGAGTGAGATGCCAGCTCCTTTCATTCAGTCAGTAGCTTCAAACATTTCTGGTATATGAATAACATGATGTTTTTCAATGGCAAAAATCAATGAATATTGTAAATGCACAAACAGTAATTTCTCCGCATTGCAAGGTGCAATTCTGAAATTTTTTGCTTTTTCCTGCTCCTCTTAGCATGATAAAGAAGATTCAAAGAGAGTGAGATGCCAGCTCCTTTCATTCAGTCAGTAGCTTCAATCATTTCTGGATGTTTTTCAATGGCAAAAATCAATGAATATTGTAAATGCACAAACTGTAATTTCTCCGCATTGCAAGGTGCAATTCTGAAATTTTTTGCTTTTTCCTGCTCCTCTTAGCATGATAAAGAAGATTCAAAGAGAGTGAGATGCCAGCTCCTTTCATTCAGTCAGTAGCTTCAATCATTTCTGGACGTTTTTCAATGGCAAAAATCAATGAATATTGTAAATGCACAAACAGTAATTTCTCCGCATTGCAAGGTGCAATTCTGAAATTTTTTGCTTTTTCCCGCTCCTCTTAGCATGATAAAGAAGATTCAAAGAGAGTGAGGTGCCAGCTCCTTTCATTCAGTCAGTAGCTTCAAACATTTCTGGTATATGAATAACATGTTTTTCAATGGCAAAAATCAATGAATATTGTAAATGCACAAACAGTAATTTCTCCGCATTGCAAGGTGCAATTCTGAAATTTTTTGATTTTTCCTGCTCCTCTTAGCATGATAAAGAAGATTCAAAGAGAGTGAGATGCCAGCTCCTTTCATTCAGTCAGTAGCTTCAATCATTTCTGGACGTTTTTCAATGGCAAAAATCAATGAATATTGTAAAAGCACAAACAGTAATTTCTCCGCATTGCAAGGTGCAATTCTGAAATTTTTTGCTTTTTCCTGCTCCTCTTAGCATGATAAAGAAGATTCAAAGAGAGTGAGATGCCAGCTCCTTTCATTCAGTCAGTAGCTTCAAACATTTCTGGTATATGAATAACATGATGTTTTTCAATGGCAAAAATCAATGAATATTGTAAATGCACAAACAGTAATTTCTCCGCATTGCAAGGTGCAATTCTGAAATTTTTTGCTTTTTCCTGCTCCTCTTAGCATGATAAAGAAGATTCAAAGAGAGTGAGATGCCAGCTCCTTTCATTCAGTCAGTAGCTTCAAACATTTCTGGTATATGAATAACATGATGTTTTTCAATGGCAAAAATCAATGAATATTGTAAATGCACAAACAGTAATTTCTCCGCATTGCAAGGTGCAAGTCTGAAATTTTTTGCTTTTTCCTGCTCCTCTTAGCATGATAAAGAAGATTCAGAGTGAGATGCCAGCTACTTTCATTCAGTCAGTAGCTTCAATCATTTCTGGACGTTTTTCAATGGTAAAAATCAATGAATATTGTAAATGCACAAACAGTAATTTCTCCACATTGCAAGGTGCAATTCTGAAATTTTTTGATTTTTCCTGCTCCTCTTAGCATGATAAAGAAGATTCAAAGAGAGTGAGATGCCAGCTCCTTTCATTCAGTCAGTAGCTTCAAACATTTCTGGTATATGAATAACATGATGTTTTTCAATGGCAAAAATCAATGAATATTGTAAATGCACAAACAGTAATTTCTCCACATTGCAAGGTGCAATTCTGAAATTTTTTGCTTTTTCCTGCTCCTCTTAGCATGATAAAGCAGATTCAAAGAGAGTGAGATGCCAGCTCCTTTCATTCAGTCAGTAGCTTCAATCATTTCTGGATGTTTTTCAATGGCAAAAATCAATGAATATTGTAAATGCACAAACTGTAATTTCTCCGCATTGCAAGGTGCAATTCTGAAATTTTTTGCTTTTTCCTGCTCCTCTTAGCATGATAAAGAAGATTCAAAGAGAGTGAGATGCCAGCTCCTTTCATTCAGTCAGTAGCTTCAATCATTTCTGGACGTTTTTCAATGGCAAAAATCAATGAATATTGTAAATGCACAAACAGTAATTTCTCCGCATTGCAAGGTGCAATTCTGAAATTTTTTGCTTTTTCCTGCTCCTCTTAGCATGATAAAGAAGATTCAAAGAGAGTGAGATGCCAGCTCCTTTCACTCAGTCAGTAGCTTCAAACATTTCTGGTATATGAATAACATGATGTTTTTCAATGGCAAAAATCAATGAATATTGTAAATGCACAAACAGTAATTTCTCCGCATTGCAAGGTGCAAGTCTGAAATTTTTTGCTTTTTCCTGCTCCTCTTAGCATGATAAAGAAGATTCAAAGAGAGTGAGATGCCAGTTACTTTCATTCAGTCAGTAGCTTCAATCATTTCTGGACGTTTTTCAATGGTAAAAATCAATGAATATTGTAAATGCACAAACAGTAATTTCTCCACATTGCAAGGTGCAATTCTGAAATTTTTTGCTTTTTCCTGCTCCTCTTAGCATGATAAAGAAGATTCAAAGAGAGTGAGATGCCAGCTCCTTTCATTCAGTCAGTAGCTTCAAACATTTCTGGTATATGAATAACATGATGTTTTTCAATGGCAAAAATCAATGAATATTGTAAATGCACAAACAGTAATTTCTCCGCATTGCAAGGTGCAATTCTGAAATTTTTTGCTTTTTCCTGCTCCTCTTAGCATGATAAAGAAGATTCAAAGAGAGTGAGATGCCAGCTCCTTTCATTCAGTCAGTAGCTTCAAACATTTCTGGTATATGAATAACATGATGTTTTTCAATGGCAAAAATCAATGAATATTGTAAATGCACAAACAGTAATTTCTCCGCATTGCAAGGTGCAATTCTGAAATTTTTTGCTTTTTCCTGCTCCTCTTAGCATGATAAAGAAGATTCAAAGAGAGTGAGATGCCAGCTCCTTTCATTCAGTCAGTAGCTTCAATCATTTCTGGATGTTTTTCAATGGCAAAAATCAATGAATATTGTAAATGCACAAACAGTAATTTCTCCGCATTGCAAGGTGCAATTCTGAAATTTTTTGCTTTTTCCTGCTCCTCTTAGCATGATAAAGAAGATTCAAAGAGAGTGAGATGCCAGCTCCTTTCATTCAGTCAGTAGCTTCAAACATTTCTGGTATATGAATAACATGATGTTTTTCAATGGCAAAAATCAATGAATATTGTAAATGCACAAACAGTAATTTCTCCGCATTGCAAGGTGCAAGTCTGAAATTTTTTTGCTTTTTCCTGCTCCTCTTAGCATGATAAAGAAGATTCAAAGAGAGTGAGATGCCAGCTACTTTCATTCAGTCAGTAGCTTCAATCATTTCTGGATGTTTTTCAATGGTAAAAATCAATGAATATTGTAAATGCACAAACAGTAATTTCTCCACATTGCAAGGTGCAATTCTGAAATTTTTTGCTTTTTCCTGCTCCTCTTAGCATGATAAAGAAGATTCAAAGAGAGTGAGATGCCAGCTCCTTTCATTCAGTCAGTAGCTTCAAACATTTCTGGTATATGAATAACATGATGTTTTTCAATGGCAAAAATCAATGAATATTGTAAATGCACAAACAGTAATTTCTCCGCATTGCAAGGTGCAATTCTGAAATTTTTTGCTTTTTCCTGCTCCTCTTAGCATGATAAAGAAGATTCAAAGAGAGTGAGATGCCAGCTCCTTTCATTCAGTCAGTAGCTTCAAACATTTCTGGTATATGAATAACATGATGTTTTTCAATGGCAAAAATCAATGAATATTGTAAATGCACAAACAGTAATTTCTCCGCATTGCAAGGTGCAAGTCTGAAATTTTTTGCTTTTTCCTGCTCCTCTTAGCATGATAAAGAAGATTCAAAGAGAGTGAGATGCCAGCTACTTTCATTCAGTCAGTAGCTTCAATCATTTCTGGACGTTTTTCAATGGTAAAAATCAATGAATATTGTAAATGCACAAACAGTAATTTCTCCACATTGCAAGGTGCAATTCTGAAATTTTTTGCTTTTTCCTGCTCCTCTTAGCATGATAAAGAAGATTCAGAGAGTGAGATGCCAGCTCCTTTCATTCAGTCAGTAGCTTCAAACATTTCTGGTATATGAATAACATGATGTTTTTCAATGGCAAAAATCAATGAATATTGTAAATGCACAAACAGTAATTTCTCCGCATTGCAAGGTGCAATTCTGAAATTTTTTGCTTTTTCCTGCTCCTCTTAGCATGATAAAGAAGATTCAAAGAGAGTGAGATGCCAGCTCCTTTCATTCAGTCAGTAGCTTCAATCATTTCTGGACGTTTTTCAATGGCAAAAATCAATGAATATTGTAAATGCACAAACAGTAATTTCTCCGCATTGCAAGGTGCAATTCTGAAATTTTTTGCTTTTTCCTGCTCCTCTTAGCATGATAAAGAAGATTCAAAGAGAGTGAGATGTCAGCTCCTTTCATTCAGTCAGTAGCTTCAAACATTTCTGGTACATGAATAACATGATGTTTTTCAATGGCAAAAATCAATGAATATTGTAAATGCACAAACAGTAATTTCTCCGCATTGCAAGGTGCAATTCTGAAATTTTTTGCTTTTTCCTGCTCCTCTTAGCATGATAAAGAAGATTCAAAGAGAGTGAGATGTCAGCTCCTTTCATTCAGTCAGTAGCTTCAAACATTTCTGGTATATGAATAACATGATGTTTTTCAATGGCAAAAATCAATGAATATTGTAAATGCACAAACAGTAATTTCTCCGCATTGCAAGGTGCAATTCTGAAATTTTTTGCTTTTTCCTGCTCCTCTTAGCATGATAAAGAAGATTCAAAGAGAGTGAGATGTCAGCTCCTTTCATTCAGTCAGTAGCTTCAAACATTTCTGGTATATGAATAACATGATGTTTTTCAATGGCAAAAATCAATGAATATTGTAAATGCACAAACAGTAATTTCTCCGCATTGCAAGGTGCAATTCTGAAATTTTTTGCTTTTTCCTGCTCCTCTTAGCATGATAAAGAAGATTCAAAGAGAGTGAGATGCCAGCTCCTTTCATTCAGTCAGTAGCTTCAATCATTTCTGGATGTTTTTCAATGGCAAAAATCAATGAATATTGTAAATGCACAAACAGTAATTTCTCCGCATTGCAAGGTGCAATTCTGAAATTTTTTGCTTTTTCCTGCTCCTCTTAGCATGATAAAGAAGATTCAAAGAGAGTGAGATGCCAGCTCCTTTCGTTCAGTCAGTAGCTTCAATCATTTCTGGACGTTTTTCAATGGCAAAAATCATTGAATATTATAAATGCACAAACAGTAATTTCTCCGCATTGCAAGGTGCAATTCTGAAATTTTTTACTTTTTCCTGCTCCTCTTAGCATGATAAAGAAGATTCAAAGAGAGTGAGATGCCAGCTCCTTTCATTCAGTCAGTAGCTTCAAACATTTCTGGTATATGAATAACATGATGTTTTTCAATGGCAAAAATCAATGAATATTGTAAATGCACAAACAGTAATTTCTCCGCATTGCAAGGTGCAAGTCTGAAATTTTTTGCTTTTTCCTGCTCCTCTTAGCATGATAAAGAAGATTCAAAGAGAGTGAGATGCCAGCTACTTTCATTCAGTCAGTAGCTTCAATCATTTCTGGACGTTTTTCAATGGTAAAAATCAATGAATATTGTAAATGCACAAACAGTAATTTCTCCACATTGCAAGGTGCAATTCTGAAATTTTTTGCTTTTTCCTGCTCCTCTTAGCATGATAAAGAAGATTCAAAGAGAGTGAGATGCCAGCTCCTTTCATTCAGTCAGTAGCTTCAAACATTTCTGGTATATGAATAACATGATGTTTTTCAATGGCAAAAATCAATGAATATTGTAAATGCACAAACAGTAATTTCTCCGCATTGCAAGGTGCAATTCTGAAATTTTTTGCTTTTTCCTGCTCCTCTTAGCATGATAAAGAAGATTCAAAGAGAGTGAGATGCCAGCTCCTTTCATTCAGTCAGTAGCTTCAATCATTTCTGGATGTTTTTCAATGGCAAAAATCAATGAATATTGTAAATGCACAAACTGTAATTTCTCCGCATTGCAAGGTGCAATTCTGAAATTTTTTGCTTTTTCCTGCTCCTCTTAGCATGATAAAGAAGATTCAAAGAGAGTGAGATGCCAGCTCCTTTCATTCAGTCAGTAGCTTCAATCATTTCTGGACGTTTTTCAATGGCAAAAACCAATGAATATTGTAAATGCACAAACAGTAATTTCTCCGCATTGCAAGGTGCAATTCTGAAATTTTTTGCTTTTTCCTGCTCCTCTTAGCATGATAAAGAAGATTCAAAGAGAGTGAGATGCCAGCTCCTTTCATTCAGTCAGTACCTTCAATCATTTCTGGACGTTTTTCAATGGCAAAAATCAATGAATATTGTAAATGCACAAACAGTAATTTCTCCGCATTGCAAGGTGCAATTCTGAAATTTTTTGCTTTTTCCCGCTCCTCTTAGCATGATAAAGAAGATTCAAAGAGAGTGAGGTGCCAGCTCCTTTCATTCAGTCAGTAGCTTCAAACATTTCTGGTATATGAATAACATGTTTTTCAATGGCAAAAATCAATGAATATTGTAAATGCACAAACAGTAATTTCTCCGCATTGCAAGGTGCAATTCTGAAATTTTTTGCTTTTTCCTGCTCCTCTTAGCATGATAAAGAAGATTCAAAGAGAGTGAGATGCCAGCTCCTTTCATTCAGTCAGTAGCTTCAATCATTTCTGGACGTTTTTCAATGGCAAAAATCAATGAATATTGTAAATGCACAAACAGTAATTTCTCCGCATTGCAAGGTGCAATTCTGAAATTTTTTGCTTTTTCCTGCTCCTCTTAGCATGATAAAGAAGATTCAAAGAGAGTGAGATGTCAGCTCCTTTCATTCAGTCAGTAGCTTCAAACATTTCTGGTACATGAATAACATGATGTTTTTCAATGGCAAAAATCAATGAATATTGTAAATGCACAAACAGTAATTTCTCCGCATTGCAAGGTGCAATTCTGAAATTTTTTGCTTTTTCCTGCTCCTCTTAGCATGATAAAGAAGATTCAAAGAGAGTGAGATGTCAGCTCCTTTCATTCAGTCAGTAGCTTCAAACATTTCTGGTATATGAATAACATGATGTTTTTCAATGGCAAAAATCAATGAATATTGTAAATGCACAAAACAGTAATTTCTCCGCATTGCAAGGTGCAATTCTGAAATTTTTTGCTTTTTCCTGCTCCTCTTAGCATGATAAAGAAGATTCAAAGAGAGTGAGATGTCAGCTCCTTTCATTCAGTCAGTAGCTTCAAACATTTCTGGTATATGAATAACATGATGTTTTTCAATGGCAAAAATCAATGAATATTGTAAATGCACAAACAGTAATTTCTCCGCATTGCAAGGTGCAATTCTGAAATTTTTTGCTTTTTCCTGCTCCTCTTAGCATGATAAAGAAGATTCAAAGAGAGTGAGATGCCAGCTCCTTTCATTCAGTCAGTAGCTTCAATCATTTCTGGATGTTTTTCAATGGCAAAAATCAATGAATATTGTAAATGCACAAACAGTAATTTCTCCGCATTGCAAGGTGCAATTCTGAAATTTTTTGCTTTTTCCTGCTCCTCTTAGCATGATAAAGATTCAAAGAGAGTGAGATGCCAGCTCCTTTCGTTCAGTCAGTAGCTTCAATCATTTCTGGACGTTTTTCAATGGCAAAAATCATTGAATATTATAAATGCACAAACAGTAATTTCTCCGCATTGCAAGGTGCAATTCTGAAATTTTTTACTTTTTCCTGCTCCTCTTAGCATGATAAAGAAGATTCAAAGAGAGTGAGATGCCAGCTCCTTTCATTCAGTCAGTAGCTTCAATCATTTCTGGTATATGAATAACATGATGTTTTTCAATGGCAAAAATCAATGAATATTGTAAATGCACAAACAGTAATTTCTCCGCATTGCAAGGTGCAATTCTGAAATTTTTTGCTTTTTCCTGCTCCTCTTAGCATGATAAAGAAGATTCAAAGAGAGTGAGATGCCAGCTCCTTTCATTCAGTCAGTAGCTTCAAACATTTCTGGTATATGAATAACATGATGTTTTTCAATGGCAAAAATCAATGAATATTGTAAATGCACAAACAGTAATTTCTCCGCATTGCAAGGTGCAAGTCTGAAATTTTTTGCTTTTTCCTGCTCCTCTTAGCATGATAAAGAAGATTCAAAGAGAGTGAGATGCCAGCTACTTTCATTCAGTCAGTAGCTTCAATCATTTCTGGACGTTTTTCAATGGTAAAAATCAATGAATATTGTAAATGCACAAACAGTAATTTCTCCACATTGCAAGGTGCAATTCTGAAATTTTTTGCTTTTTCCTGCTCCTCTTAGCATGATAAAGAAGATTCAAAGAGAGTGAGATGCCAGCTCCTTTCATTCAGTCAGTAGCTTCAAACATTTCTGGTATATGAATAACATGATGTTTTTCAATGGCAAAAATCAATGAATATTGTAAATGCACAAACAGTAATTTCTCCGCATTGCAAGGTGCAATTCTGAAATTTTTTGCTTTTTCCTGCTCCTCTTAGCATGATAAAGAAGATTCAAAGAGAGTGAGATGCCAGCTCCTTTCATTCAGTCAGTAGCTTCAAACATTTCTGGTATATGAATAACATGATGTTTTTCAATGGCAAAAATCAATGAATATTGTAAATGCACAAACAGTAATTTCTCCGCATTGCAAGGTGCAAGTCTGAAATTTTTTGCTTTTTCCTGCTCCTCTTAGCATGATAAAGAAGATTCAAAGAGAGTGAGATGCCAGCTACTTTCATTCAGTCAGTAGCTTCAATCATTTCTGGACGTTTTTCAATGGTAAAAATCAATGAATATTGTAAATGCACAAACAGTAATTTCTCCACATTGCAAGGTGCAATTCTGAAATTTTTTGCTTTTTCCTGCTCCTCTTAGCATGATAAAGAAGATTCAAAGAGAGTGAGATGCCAGCTCCTTTCATTCAGTCAGTAGCTTCAATCATTTCTGGATGTTTTTCAATGGCAAAAATCAATGAATATTGTAAATGCACAAACTGTAATTTCTCCGCATTGCAAGGTGCAATTCTGAAATTTTTTGCTTTTTCCTGCTCCTCTTAGCATGATAAAGAAGATTCAAAGAGAGTGAGATGCCAGCTCCTTTCATTCAGTCAGTAGCTTCAATCATTTCTGGACGTTTTTCAATGGCAAAAACCAATGAATATTGTAAATGCACAAAACAGTAATTTCTCCGCATTGCAAGGTGCAATTCTGAAATTTTTTGCTTTTTCCTGCTCCTCTTAGCATGATAAAGAAGATTAAAAGAGAGTGAGATGCCAGCTCCTTTCATTCAGTCAGTACCTTCAATCATTTCTGGACGTTTTTCAATGGCAAAAATCAATGAATATTGTAAATGCACAAACAGTAATTTCTCCGCATTGCAAGGTGCAATTCTGAAATTTTTTGCTTTTTCCTGCTCCTCTTAGCATGATAAACAAGATTCAAAGAGAGTGTGATGTCAGCTCCTTTCATTCAGTCAGTAGCTTCAAACATTTCTGGTATATGAATAACATGATGTTTTTCAAGGCAAAAATCAATGAATATTGTAAATGCACAAACAGTAATTTCTCCGCATTGCAAGGTGCAATTCTGAAATTTTTTGCTTTTTCCTGCTCCTCTTAGCATGATAAAGAAGATTCAAAGAGAGTGAGATGCCAGCTCCTTTCATTCAGTCAGTAGCTTCAATCATTTCTGGATGTTTTTCAATGGCAAAAATCAATGAATATTGTAAATGCACAAACAGTAATTTCTCCGCATTGCAAGATGCAATTCTGAAATTTTTTGCTTTTTCCTGCTCCTCTTAGCATGATAAAGAAGATTCAAAGAGAGTGAGATGCCAGCTCCTTTCATTCAGTCAGTAGCTTCAAACATTTCTGGTATATGAATAACATGATGTTTTTCAATGGCAAAAATCAATGAATATTGTAAATGCACAAACAGTAATTTCTCCGCATTGCAAGGTGCAAGTCTGAAATTTTTTGCTTTTTCCTGCTCCTCTTAGCATGATAAAGAAGATTCAAAGAGAGTGAGATGCCAGCTACTTTCATTCAGTCAGTAGCTTCAATCATTTCTGGACGTTTTTCAATGGTAAAAATCAATGAATATTGTAAATGCACAAACAGTAATTTCTCCGCATTGCAAGGTGCAATTCTGAAATTTTTTGCTTTTTCCTGCTCCTCTTAGCATGATAAAGAAGATTCAAAGAGAGTGAGATGTCAGCTCCTTTCATTCAGTCAGTAGCTTCAAACATTTCTGGTATATGAATAACATGATGTTTTTCAATGGCAAAAATCAATGAATATTGTAAATGCACAAACAGTAATTTCTCCGCATTGCAAGGTGCAATTCTGAAATTTTTTGCTTTTTCCTGCTCCTCTTAGCATGATAAAGAAGATTCAAAGAGAGTGAGATGCCAGCTCCTTTCGTTCAGTCAGTAGCTTCAATCATTTCTGGACGTTTTTCAATGGCAAAAATCATTGAATATTATAAATGCACAAACAGTAATTTCTCCACATTGCAAGGTGCAATTCTGAAATTTTTTGCTTTTTCCCGCTCCTCTTAGCATGATAAAGAAGATTCAAAGAGAGTGAGGTGCCAGCTCCTTTCATTCAGTCAGTAGCTTCAAACATTTCTGGTATATGAATAACATGTTTTTCAATGGCAAAAATCAATGAATATTGTAAATGCACAAACAGTAATTTCTCCGCATTGCAAGGTGCAATTCTGAAATTTTTTGCTTTTTCCTGCTCCTCTTAGCATGATAAAGAAGATTCAAAGAGAGTGAGATGCCAGCTCCTTTCATTCAGTCAGTAGCTTCAATCATTTCTGGACGTTTTTCAATGGCAAAAATCAATGAATATTGTAAATGCACAAACAGTAATTTCTCCGCATTGCAAGGTGCAATTCTGAAATTTTTTGCTTTTTCCTGCTCCTCTTAGCATGATAAAGAAGATTCAAAGAGAGTGAGATGTCAGCTCCTTTCATTCAGTCAGTAGCTTCAAACATTTCTGGTATATGAATAACATGATGTTTTTCAATGGCAAAAATCAATGAATATTGTAAATGCACAAACAGTAATTTCTCCGCATTGCAAGCTGCAATTCTGAAATTTTTTGCTTTTTCCTGCTCCTCTTAGCATGATAAAGAAGATTCAAAGAGAGTGAGATGCCAGCTCCTTTCATTCAGTCAGTAGCTTCAATCATTTCTGGATGTTTTTCAATGGCAAAAATCAATGAATATTGTAAATGCACAAACAGTAATTTCTCCGCATTGCAAGGTGCAATTCTGAAATTTTTTGCTTTTTCCTGCTCCTCTTAGCATGATAAAGAAGATTCAAAGAGAGTGAGATGCCAGCTCCTTTCGTTCAGTCAGTAGCTTCAATCATTTCTGGACGTTTTTCAATGGCAAAAATCATTGAATATTATAAATGCACAAACAGTAATTTCTCCGCATTGCAAGGTGCAATTCTGAAATTTTTTGCTTTTTCCTGTTAATCCTAGCATGATAAAGAAGATTCAAAGAGAGTGAGATGCCAGCTCCTTTCATTCAGTCAGTAGCTTCAAACATTTCTGGTATATGAAAAACATGTTTTTCAATGGCAAAAATCAATGAATATTGTAAATGCACAAACAGTAATATCTCCACATTGCACGGTGCAATTCTGAAATTTTTAGCTTTTTCCTGTTAATCCTAGCATGATAAAGAAGATTCAAAGAGAGTGAGATGCCAGCTCCTTTCATTCAGTCAGTAGCTTCAAACATTTCTGGTATATGAAAAACATGTTTTTCAATGGCAAAAATCAATGAATATTGTAAATGCACAAACAGTAATATCTCCACATTGCAAGGTGCAATTCTGAAATTTTTTGCTTTTTCCTGTTAATCCTAGCATGATAAAGAAGATTCAAAGAGAGTGAGATGCCAGCTCCTTTCATTCAGTCAGTAGCTTCAAACATTTCTGGTATATGAAAAACATGTTTTTCAATGGCAAAAATCAATGAATATTGTAAATGCACAAACTAATATCTCCACATTGCACGGTGCAATTCTGAAATTTTTAGCTTTTTCCTGTTAATCCTAGCATGATAAAGAAGATTCAAAGAGAGTGAGATGCCAGCTCCTTTCATTCAGTCAGTAGCTTCAAACATTTCTGGTATATGAAAAACATGTTTTTCAATGGCAAAAATCAATGAATATTGTAAATGCACAAACAGTAATATCTCCACATTGCAAGGTGCAATTCTGAAATTTTTTGCTTTTTCCTGCTAATCCTAGCATGATAAAGAAGATTCAAAGAGAGTGAGATGCCAGCTCCTTTCATTCAGTCAGTAGCTTCAAACATTTCTGGTATATGAAAAACATGTTTTTCAATGGCAAAAATCAATGAATATTGTAAATGCACAAACAGTAATATCTCCACATTGCACGGTGCAATTCTGAAATTTTTAGCTTTTTCCTGTTAATCCTAGCATGATAAAGAAGATTCAAAGAGAGTGAGATGCCAGCTCCTTTCATTCAGTCAGTAGCTTCAAACATTTCTGGTATATGAAAAACATGTTTTTCAATGGCAAAAATCAATGAATATTGTAAATGCACAAACAGTAATATCTCCACATTGCAAGGTGCAATTATGAAATTTTTTGCTTTTTCCTGTTAATCCTAGCATTGATAAAGAAGATTCAAAGAGAGTGAGATGCCAGCTCCTTTCATTCAGTCAGTAGCTTCAAACATTTCTGGTATATGAAAAACATGTTTTTCAATGGCAAAAATCAATGAATATTGTAAATGCACAAACAGTAATATCTCCACATTGCAAGGTGCAATTCTGAAATTTTTTGCTTTTTCCTGCTAATCCTAGCATGATAAAGAAGATTCAAAGAGAGTGAGATGCCAGCTCCTTTCATTCAGTCAGTAGCTTCAAACATTTCTGGTATATGAAAAACATGTTTTTCAATGGCAAAAATCAATGAATATTGTAAATGCACAAACAGTAATATCTCCACATTGCACGGTGCAATTCTGAAATTTTTAGCTTTTTCCTGTTAATCCTAGCATGATAAAGAAGATTCAAAGAGAGTGAGATGCCAGCTCCTTTCATTCAGTCAGTAGCTTCAAACATTTCTGGTATATGAAAAACATGTTTTTCAATGGCAAAAATCAATGAATATTGTAAATGCACAAACAGTAATATCTCCACATTGCAAGGTGCAATTCTGAAATTTTTTGCTTTTTCCTGCTAATCCTAGCATGATAAAGAAGATTCAAAGAGTGAGATGCCAGCTCCTTTCATTCAGTCAGTAGCTTCAAACATTTCTGGTATATGAAAAACATGTTTTTCAATGGCAAAAATCAATGAATATTGTAAATGCACAAACAGTAATATCTCCACATTGCAAGGTGCAATTCTGAAATTTTTTGCTTTTTCCTGTTAATCCTAGCATGATAAAGAAGATTCAAAGAGAGTGAGATGCCAGCTCCTTTCATTCAGTCAGTAGCTTCAAACATTTCTGGTATATGAAAAACATGTTTTTCAATGGCAAAAATCAATGAATATTGTAAATGCACAAACAGTAATATCTCCACATTGCAAGGTGCAATTCTGAAATTTTTTGCTTTTTCCTGCTAATCCTAGCATGATAAAGAAGATTCAAAGAGAGTGAGATGCCAGCTCCTTTCATTCAGTCAGTAGCTTCAAACATTTCTGGTATATGAAAAACATGTTTTTCAATGGCAAAAATCAATGAATATTGTAAATGCACAAACAGTAATATCTCCACATTGCACGGTGCAATTCTGAAATTTTTAGCTTTTTCCTGTTAATCCTAGCATGATAAAGAAGATTCAAAGAGAGTGAGATGCCAGCTCCTTTCATTCAGTCAGTAGCTTCAAACATTTCTGGTATATGAAAAACATGTTTTTCAATGGCAAAAATCAATGAATATTGTAAATGCACAAACAGTAATATCTCCACATTGCAAGGTGCAATTCTGAAATTTTTTGCTTTTTCCTGCTAATCCTAGCATGATAAAGAAGATTCAAAGAGAGTGAGATGCCAGCTCCTTTCATTCAGTCAGTAGCTTCAAACATTTCTGGTATATGAAAAACATGTTTTTCAATGGCAAAAATCAATGAATATTGTAAATGCACAAACAGTAATATCTCAACATTGCACGGTGCAATTCTGAAATTTTTAGCTTTTTCCTGTTAATCCTAGCATGATAAAGAAGATTCAAAGAGAGTGAGATGCCAGCTCCTTTCATTCAGTCAGTAGCTTCAAACATTTCTGGTATATGAAAAACATGTTTTTCAATGGCAAAAATCAATGAATATTGTAAATGCACAAACAGTAATATCTGCACATTGCAAGGTGCAATTCTGAAATTTTTTGCTTTTTCCTGTTAATCCTAGCATGATAAAGAAGATTCAAAGAGAGTGAGATGCCAGCTCCTTTCATTCAGTCAGTAGCTTCAAACATTTCTGGTATATGAAAAACATGTTTTTCAATGGCAAAAATCAATGAATATTGTAAATGCACAAACAGTAATATCTCCACATTGCAAGGTGCAATTCTGAAATTTTTTGCTTTTTCCTGCTAATCCTAGCATGATAAAGAAGATTCAAAGAGAGTGAGATGCCAGCTCCTTTCATTCAGTCAGTAGCTTCAAACATTTCTGGTATATGAAAAACATGTTTTTCAATGGCAAAAATCAATGAATATTGTAAATGCACAAACAGTAATATCTCCACATTGCACGGTGCAATTCTGAAATTTTTAGCTTTTTCCTGTTAATCCTAGCATGATAAAGAAGATTCAAAGAGAGTGAGATGCCAGCTCCTTTCATTCAGTCAGTAGCTTCAAACATTTCTGGTATATGAAAAACATGTTTTTCAATGGCAAAAATCAATGAATATTGTAAATGCACAAACAGTAATATCTCCACATTGCAAGGTGCAATTCTGAAATTTTTTGCTTTTTCCTGCTAATCCTAGCATGATAAAGAAGATTCAAAGAGAGTGAGATGCCAGCTCCTTTCATTCAGTCAGTAGCTTCAAACATTTCTGGTATATGAAAAACATGTTTTTCAATGGCAAAAATCAATGAATATTGTAAATGCACAAACAGTAATATCTCCACATTGCAAGGTGCAATTCTGAAATTTTTTGCTTTTTCCTGTTAATCCTAGCATGATAAAGAAGATTCAAAGAGAGTGAGATGCCAGCTCCTTTCATTCAGTCAGTAGCTTCAAACATTTCTGGTATATGAAAAACATGTTTTTCAATGGCAAAAATCAATGAATATTGTAAATGCACAAACAGTAATTTCTCCGCATTGCAAGGTGCAATTCTGAAATTTTTTGCTTTTTCCTGCTCCTCTTAGCATGATAAAGAAGATTCAAAGAGAGTGAGATGTCAGCTCCTTTCATTCAGTCAGTAGCTTCAAACATTTCTGGTACATGAATAACATGATGTTTTTCAATGGCAAAAATCAATGAATATTGTAAATGCACAAACAGTAATTTCTCCGCATTGCAAGGTGCAATTCTGAAATTTTTTGCTTTTTCCTGCTCCTCTTAGCATGATAAAGAAGATTCAAAGAGAGTGAGATGTCAGCTCCTTTCATTCAGTCAGTAGCTTCAAACATTTCTGGTATATGAATAACATGATGTTTTTCAATGGCAAAAATCAATGAATATTGTAAATGCACAAACAGTAATTTCTCCGCATTGCAAGGTGCAATTCTGAAATTTTTTGCTTTTTCCTGCTCCTCTTAGCATGATAAAGAAGATTCAAAGAGAGTGAGATGTCAGCTCCTTTCATTCAGTCAGTAGCTTCAAACATTTCTGGTATATGAATAACATGATGTTTTTCAATGGCAAAAATCAATGAATATTGTAAATGCACAAACAGTAATTTCTCCGCATTGCAAGGTGCAATTCTGAAATTTTTTGCTTTTTCCTGCTCCTCTTAGCATGATAAAGAAGATTCAAAGAGAGTGAGATGCCAGCTCCTTTCATTCAGTCAGTAGCTTCAATCATTTCTGGATGTTTTTCAATGGCAAAAATCAATGAATATTGTAAATGCACAAACAGTAATTTCTCCGCATTGCAAGGTGCAATTCTGAAATTTTTTGCTTTTTCCTGCTCCTCTTAGCATGATAAAGAAGATTCAAAGAGAGTGAGATGCCAGCTCCTTTCGTTCAGTCAGTAGCTTCAATCATTTCTGGACGTTTTTCAATGGCAAAAATCATTGAATATTATAAATGCACAAACAGTAATTTCTCCGCATTGCAAGGTGCAATTCTGAAATTTTTTACTTTTTCCTGCTCCTCTTAGCATGATAAAGAAGATTCAAAGAGAGTGAGATGCCAGCTCCTTTCATTCAGTCAGTAGCTTCAATCATTTCTGGTATATGAATAACATGATGTTTTTCAATGGCAAAAATCAATGAATATTGTAAATGCACAAACAGTAATTTCTCCGCATTGCAAGGTGCAATTCTGAAATTTTTTGCTTTTTCCTGCTCCTCTTAGCATGATAAAGAAGATTCAAAGAGAGTGAGATGCCAGCTCCTTTCATTCAGTCAGTAGCTTCAAACATTTCTGGTATATGAATAACATGATGTTTTTCAATGGCAAAAATCAATGAATATTGTAAATGCACAAACAGTAATTTCTCCGCATTGCAAGGTGCAAGTCTGAAATTTTTTGCTTTTTCCTGCTCCTCTTAGCATGATAAAGAAGATTCAAAGAGAGTGAGATGCCAGCTACTTTCATTCAGTCAGTAGCTTCAATCATTTCTGGACGTTTTTCAATGGTAAAAATCAATGAATATTGTAAATGCACAAACGGTAATTTCTCCACATTGCAAGGTGCAATTCTGAAATTTTTTGCTTTTTCCTGCTCCTCTTAGCATGATAAAGAAGATTCAAAGAGAGTGAGATGCCAGCTCCTTTCATTCAGTCAGTAGCTTCAAACATTTCTGGTATATGAATAACATGATGTTTTTCAATGGCAAAAATCAATGAATATTGTAAATGCACAAACAGTAATTTCTCCGCATTGCAAGGTGCAATTCTGAAATTTTTTGCTTTTTCCTGCTCCTCTTAGCATGATAAAGAAGATTCAAAGAGAGTGAGATGCCAGCTCCTTTCATTCAGTCAGTAGCTTCAAACATTTCTGGTATATGAATAACATGATGTTTTTCAATGGCAAAAATCAATGAATATTGTAAATGCACAAACAGTAATTTCTCCGCATTGCAAGGTGCAAGTCTGAAATTTTTTGCTTTTTCCTGCTCCTCTTAGCATGATAAAGAAGATTCAAAGAGAGTGAGATGCCAGCTACTTTCATTCAGTCAGTAGCTTCAATCATTTCTGGACGTTTTTCAATGGTAAAAATCAATGAATATTGTAAATGCACAAACAGTAATTTCTCCACATTGCAAGGTGCAATTCTGAAATTTTTTGCTTTTTCCTGCTCCTCTTAGCATGATAAAGAAGATTCAAAGAGAGTGAGATGCCAGCTCCTTTCATTCAGTCAGTAGCTTCAAACATTTCTGGTATATGAATAACATGATGTTTTTCAATGGCAAAAATCAATGAATATTGTAAATGCACAAACAGTAATTTCTCCGCATTGCAAGGTGCAATTCTGAAATTTTTTGCTTTTTCCTGCTCCTCTTAGCATGATAAAGAAGATTCAAAGAGAGTGAGATGCCAGCTCCTTTCATTCAGTCAGTAGCTTCAATCATTTCTGGATGTTTTTCAATGGCAAAAATCAATGAATATTGTAAATGCACAAACTGTAATTTCTCCGCATTGCAAGGTGCAATTCTGAAATTTTTTGCTTTTTCCTGCTCCTCTTAGCATGATAAAGAAGATTCAAAGACAGTGAGATGCCAGCTCCTTTCATTCAGTCAGTAGCTTCAATCATTTCTGGACGTTTTTCAATGGCAAAAACCAATGAATATTGTAAATGCACAAACAGTAATTTCTCCGCATTGCAAGGTGCAATTCTGAAATTTTTTGCTTTTTCCTGCTCCTCTTAGCATGATAAAGAAGATTCAAAGAGAGTGAGATGCCAGCTCCTTTCATTCAGTCAGTACCTTCAATCATTTCTGGACGTTTTTCAATGGCAAAAATCAATGAATATTGTAAATGCACAAACAGTAATTTCTCCGCATTGCAAGGTGCAATTCTGAAATTTTTTGCTTTTTCCCGCTCCTCTTAGCATGATAAAGAAGATTCAAAGAGAGTGAGGTGCCAGCTCCTTTCATTCAGTCAGTAGCTTCAAACATTTCTGGTATATGAATAACATGTTTTTCAATGGCAAAAATCAATGAATATTGTAAATGCACAAACAGTAATTTCTCCGCATTGCAAGGTGCAATTCTGAAATTTTTTGCTTTTTCCTGCTCCTCTTAGCATGATAAAGAAGATTCAAAGAGAGTGAGATGCCAGCTCCTTTCATTCAGTCAGTAGCTTCAATCATTTCTGGACGTTTTTCAATGGCAAAAATCAATGAATATTGTAAATGCACAAACAGTAATTTCTCCGCATTGCAAGGTGCAATTCTGAAATTTTTTGCTTTTTCCTGCTCCTCTTAGCATGATAAAGAAGATTCAAAGAGAGTGAGATGTCAGCTCCTTTCATTCAGTCAGTAGCTTCAAACATTTCTGGTACATGAATAACATGATGTTTTTCAATGGCAAAAATCAATGAATATTGTAAATGCACAAACAGTAATTTCTCCGCATTGCAAGGTGCAATTCTGAAATTTTTTGCTTTTTCCTGCTCCTCTTAGCATGATAAAGAAGATTCAAAGAGAGTGAGATGTCAGCTCCTTTCATTCAGTCAGTAGCTTCAAACATTTCTGGTATATGAATAACATGATGTTTTTCAATGGCAAAAATCAATGAATATTGTAAATGCACAAAACAGTAATTTCTCCGCATTGCAAGGTGCAATTCTGAAATTTTTTGCTTTTTCCTGCTCCTCTTAGCATGATAAAGAAGATTCAAAGAGAGTGAGATGTCAGCTCCTTTCATTCAGTCAGTAGCTTCAAACATTTCTGGTATATGAATAACATGATGTTTTTCAATGGCAAAAATCAATGAATATTGTAAATGCACAAACAGTAATTTCTCCGCATTGCAAGGTGCAATTCTGAAATTTTTTGCTTTTTCCTGCTCCTCTTAGCATGATAAAGAAGATTCAAAGAGAGTGAGATGCCAGCTCCTTTCATTCAGTCAGTAGCTTCAATCATTTCTGGATGTTTTTCAATGGCAAAAATCAATGAATATTGTAAATGCACAAACAGTAATTTCTCCGCATTGCAAGGTGCAATTCTGAAATTTTTTGCTTTTTCCTGCTCCTCTTAGCATGATAAAGATTCAAAGAGAGTGAGATGCCAGCTCCTTTCGTTCAGTCAGTAGCTTCAATCATTTCTGGACGTTTTTCAATGGCAAAAATCATTGAATATTATAAATGCACAAACAGTAATTTCTCCGCATTGCAAGGTGCAATTCTGAAATTTTTTACTTTTTCCTGCTCCTCTTAGCATGATAAAGAAGATTCAAAGAGAGTGAGATGCCAGCTCCTTTCATTCAGTCAGTAGCTTCAAACATTTCTGGTATATGAATAACATGATGTTTTTCAATGGCAAAAATCAATGAATATTGTAAATGCACAAACAGTAATTTCTCCGCATTGCAAGGTGCAAGTCTGAAATTTTTTGCTTTTTCCTGCTCCTCTTAGCATGATAAAGAAGATTCAAAGAGAGTGAGATGCCAGCTACTTTCATTCAGTCAGTAGCTTCAATCATTTCTGGACGTTTTTCAATGGTAAAAATCAATGAATATTGTAAATGCACAAACAGTAATTTCTCCACATTGCAAGGTGCAATTCTGAAATTTTTTGCTTTTTCCTGCTCCTCTTAGCATGATAAAGAAGATTCAAAGAGAGTGAGATGCCAGCTCCTTTCATTCAGTCAGTAGCTTCAAACATTTCTGGTATATGAATAACATGATGTTTTTCAATGGCAAAAATCAATGAATATTGTAAATGCACAAACAGTAATTTCTCCGCATTGCAAGGTGCAATTCTGAAATTTTTTGCTTTTTCCTGCTCCTCTTAGCATGATAAAGAAGATTCAAAGAGAGTGAGATGCCAGCTCCTTTCATTCAGTCAGTAGCTTCAAACATTTCTGGTATATGAATAACATGATGTTTTTCAATGGCAAAAATCAATGAATATTGTAAATGCACAAACAGTAATTTCTCCGCATTGCAAGGTGCAAGTCTGAAATTTTTTGCTTTTTCCTGCTCCTCTTAGCATGATAAAGAAGATTCAAAGAGAGTGAGATGCCAGCTACTTTCATTCAGTCAGTAGCTTCAATCATTTCTGGACGTTTTTCAATGGTAAAAATCAATGAATATTGTAAATGCACAAACAGTAATTTCTCCACATTGCAAGGTGCAATTCTGAAATTTTTTGCTTTTTCCTGCTCCTCTTAGCATGATAAAGAAGATTCAAAGAGAGTGAGATGCCAGCTCCTTTCATTCAGTCAGTAGCTTCAATCATTTCTGGATGTTTTTCAATGGCAAAAATCAATGAATATTGTAAATGCACAAACTGTAATTTCTCCGCATTGCAAGGTGCAATTCTGAAATTTTTTGCTTTTTCCTGCTCCTCTTAGCATGATAAAGAAGATTCAAAGAGAGTGAGATGCCAGCTCCTTTCATTCAGTCAGTAGCTTCAATCATTTCTGGACGTTTTTCAATGGCAAAAACCAATGAATATTGTAAATGCACAAAACAGTAATTTCTCCGCATTGCAAGGTGCAATTCTGAAATTTTTTGCTTTTTCCTGCTCCTCTTAGCATGATAAAGAAGATTAAAAGAGAGTGAGATGCCAGCTCCTTTCATTCAGTCAGTACCTTCAATCATTTCTGGACGTTTTTCAATGGCAAAAATCAATGAATATTGTAAATGCACAAACAGTAATTTCTCCGCATTGCAAGGTGCAATTCTGAAATTTTTTGCTTTTTCCTGCTCCTCTTAGCATGATAAAGAAGATTCAAAGAGAGTGAGATGCCAGCTCCTTTCATTCAGTCAGTAGCTTCAATCATTTCTGGATGTTTTTCAATGGCAAAAATCAATGAATATTGTAAATGCACAAACAGTAATTTCTCCGCATTGCAAGGTGCAATTCTGAAATTTTTTGCTTTTTCCTGCTCCTCTTAGCATGATAAACAAGATTCAAAGAGAGTGTGATGTCAGCTCCTTTCATTCAGTCAGTAGCTTCAAACATTTCTGGTATATGAATAACATGATGTTTTTCAAGGCAAAAATCAATGAATATTGTAAATGCACAAACAGTAATTTCTCCGCATTGCAAGGTGCAATTCTGAAATTTTTTGCTTTTTCCTGCTCCTCTTAGCATGATAAAGAAGATTCAAAGAGAGTGAGATGCCAGCTCCTTTCATTCAGTCAGTAGCTTCAATCATTTCTGGATGTTTTTCAATGGCAAAAATCAATGAATATTGTAAATGCACAAACAGTAATTTCTCCGCATTGCAAGATGCAATTCTGAAATTTTTTGCTTTTTCCTGCTCCTCTTAGCATGATAAAGAAGATTCAAAGAGAGTGAGATGCCAGCTCCTTTCATTCAGTCAGTAGCTTCAAACATTTCTGGTATATGAATAACATGATGTTTTTCAATGGCAAAAATCAATGAATATTGTAAATGCACAAACAGTAATTTCTCCGCATTGCAAGGTGCAAGTCTGAAATTTTTTGCTTTTTCCTGCTCCTCTTAGCATGATAAAGAAGATTCAAAGAGAGTGAGATGCCAGCTACTTTCATTCAGTCAGTAGCTTCAATCATTTCTGGACGTTTTTCAATGGTAAAAATCAATGAATATTGTAAATGCACAAACAGTAATTTCTCCGCATTGCAAGGTGCAATTCTGAAATTTTTTGCTTTTTCCTGCTCCTCTTAGCATGATAAAGATTCAAAGAGAGTGAGATGTCAGCTCCTTTCATTCAGTCAGTAGCTTCAAACATTTCTGGTATATGAATAACATGATGTTTTTCAATGGCAAAAATCAATGAATATTGTAAATGCACAAACAGTAATTTCTCCGCATTGCAAGGTGCAATTCTGAAATTTTTTGCTTTTTCCTGCTCCTCTTAGCATGATAAAGAAGATTCAAAGAGAGTGAGATGCCAGCTCCTTTCGTTCAGTCAGTAGCTTCAATCATTTCTGGACGTTTTTCAATGGCAAAAATCATTGAATATTATAAATGCACAAACAGTAATTTCTCCACATTGCAAGGTGCAATTCTGAAATTTTTTGCTTTTTCCCGCTCCTCTTAGCATGATAAAGAAGATTCAAAGAGAGTGAGGTGCCAGCTCCTTTCATTCAGTCAGTAGCTTCAAACATTTCTGGTATATGAATAACATGTTTTTCAATGGCAAAAATCAATGAATATTGTAAATGCACAAACAGTAATTTCTCCGCATTGCAAGGTGCAATTCTGAAATTTTTTGCTTTTTCCTGCTCCTCTTAGCATGATAAAGAAGATTCAAAGAGAGTGAGATGCCAGCTCCTTTCATTCAGTCAGTAGCTTCAATCATTTCTGGACGTTTTTCAATGGCAAAAATCAATGAATATTGTAAATGCACAAACAGTAATTTCTCCGCATTGCAAGGTGCAATTCTGAAATTTTTTGCTTTTTCCTGCTCCTCTTAGCATGATAAAGAAGATTCAAAGAGAGTGAGATGTCAGCTCCTTTCATTCAGTCAGTAGCTTCAAACATTTCTGGTATATGAATAACATGATGTTTTTCAATGGCAAAAATCAATGAATATTGTAAATGCACAAACTGTAATTTCTCCGCATTGCAAGCTGCAATTCTGAAATTTTTTGCTTTTTCCTGCTCCTCTTAGCATGATAAAGAAGATTCAAAGAGAGTGAGATGCCAGCTCCTTTCATTCAGTCAGTAGCTTCAATCATTTCTGGATGTTTTTCAATGGCAAAAATCAATGAATATTGTAAATGCACAAACAGTAATTTCTCCGCATTGCAAGGTGCAATTCTGAAATTTTTTGCTTTTTCCTGCTCCTCTTAGCATGATAAAGAAGATTCAAAGAGAGTGAGATGCCAGCTCCTTTCGTTCAGTCAGTAGCTTCAATCATTTCTGGACGTTTTTCAATGGCAAAAATCATTGAATATTATAAATGCACAAACAGTAATTTCTCCGCATTGCAAGGTGCAATTCTGAAATTTTTTGCTTTTTCCTGTTAATCCTAGCATGATAAAGAAGATTCAAAGAGAGTGAGATGCCAGCTCCTTTCATTCAGTCAGTAGCTTCAAACATTTCTGGTATATGAAAAACATGTTTTTCAATGGCAAAAATCAATGAATATTGTAAATGCACAAACAGTAATATCTCCACATTGCACGGTGCAATTCTGAAATTTTTAGCTTTTTCCTGTTAATCCTAGCATGATAAAGAAGATTCAAAGAGAGTGAGATGCCAGCTCCTTTCATTCAGTCAGTAGCTTCAAACATTTCTGGTATATGAAAAACATGTTTTTCAATGGCAAAAATCAATGAATATTGTAAATGCACAAACAGTAATATCTCCACATTGCAAGGTGCAATTCTGAAATTTTTTGCTTTTTCCTGTTAATCCTAGCATGATAAAGAAGATTCAAAGAGAGTGAGATGCCAGCTCCTTTCATTCAGTCAGTAGCTTCAAACATTTCTGGTATATGAAAAACATGTTTTTCAATGGCAAAAATCAATGAATATTGTAAATGCACAAACTAATATCTCCACATTGCACGGTGCAATTCTGAAATTTTTAGCTTTTTCCTGTTAATCCTAGCATGATAAAGAAGATTCAAAGAGAGTGAGATGCCAGCTCCTTTCATTCAGTCAGTAGCTTCAAACATTTCTGGTATATGAAAAACATGTTTTTCAATGGCAAAAATCAATGAATATTGTAAATGCACAAACAGTAATATCTCCACATTGCAAGGTGCAATTCTGAAATTTTTTGCTTTTTCCTGCTAATCCTAGCATGATAAAGAAGATTCAAAGAGAGTGAGATGCCAGCTCCTTTCATTCAGTCAGTAGCTTCAAACATTTCTGGTATATGAAAAACATGTTTTTCAATGGCAAAAATCAATGAATATTGTAAATGCACAAACAGTAATATCTCCACATTGCACGGTGCAATTCTGAAATTTTTAGCTTTTTCCTGTTAATCCTAGCATGATAAAGAAGATTCAAAGAGAGTGAGATGCCAGCTCCTTTCATTCAGTCAGTAGCTTCAAACATTTCTGGTATATGAAAAACATGTTTTTCAATGGCAAAAATCAATGAATATTGTAAATGCACAAACAGTAATATCTCCACATTGCAAGGTGCAATTATGAAATTTTTTGCTTTTTCCTGTTAATCCTAGCATTGATAAAGAAGATTCAAAGAGAGTGAGATGCCAGCTCCTTTCATTCAGTCAGTAGCTTCAAACATTTCTGGTATATGAAAAACATGTTTTTCAATGGCAAAAATCAATGAATATTGTAAATGCACAAACAGTAATATCTCCACATTGCAAGGTGCAATTCTGAAATTTTTTGCTTTTTCCTGCTAATCCTAGCATGATAAAGAAGATTCAAAGAGAGTGAGATGCCAGCTCCTTTCATTCAGTCAGTAGCTTCAAACATTTCTGGTATATGAAAAACATGTTTTTCAATGGCAAAAATCAATGAATATTGTAAATGCACAAACAGTAATATCTCCACATTGCACGGTGCAATTCTGAAATTTTTAGCTTTTTCCTGTTAATCCTAGCATGATAAAGAAGATTCAAAGAGAGTGAGATGCCAGCTCCTTTCATTCAGTCAGTAGCTTCAAACATTTCTGGTATATGAAAAACATGTTTTTCAATGGCAAAAATCAATGAATATTGTAAATGCACAAACAGTAATATCTCCACATTGCAAGGTGCAATTCTGAAATTTTTTGCTTTTTCCTGCTAATCCTAGCATGATAAAGAAGATTCAAAGAGTGAGATGCCAGCTCCTTTCATTCAGTCAGTAGCTTCAAACATTTCTGGTATATGAAAAACATGTTTTTCAATGGCAAAAATCAATGAATATTGTAAATGCACAAACAGTAATATCTCCACATTGCAAGGTGCAATTCTGAAATTTTTTGCTTTTTCCTGTTAATCCTAGCATGATAAAGAAGATTCAAAGAGAGTGAGATGCCAGCTCCTTTCATTCAGTCAGTAGCTTCAAACATTTCTGGTATATGAAAAACATGTTTTTCAATGGCAAAAATCAATGAATATTGTAAATGCACAAACAGTAATATCTCCACATTGCAAGGTGCAATTCTGAAATTTTTTGCTTTTTCCTGCTAATCCTAGCATGATAAAGAAGATTCAAAGAGAGTGAGATGCCAGCTCCTTTCATTCAGTCAGTAGCTTCAAACATTTCTGGTATATGAAAAACATGTTTTTCAATGGCAAAAATCAATGAATATTGTAAATGCACAAACAGTAATATCTCCACATTGCACGGTGCAATTCTGAAATTTTTAGCTTTTTCCTGTTAATCCTAGCATGATAAAGAAGATTCAAAGAGAGTGAGATGCCAGCTCCTTTCATTCAGTCAGTAGCTTCAAACATTTCTGGTATATGAAAAACATGTTTTTCAATGGCAAAAATCAATGAATATTGTAAATGCACAAACAGTAATATCTCCACATTGCAAGGTGCAATTCTGAAATTTTTTGCTTTTTCCTGCTAATCCTAGCATGATAAAGAAGATTCAAAGAGAGTGAGATGCCAGCTCCTTTCATTCAGTCAGTAGCTTCAAACATTTCTGGTATATGAAAAACATGTTTTTCAATGGCAAAAATCAATGAATATTGTAAATGCACAAACAGTAATATCTCAACATTGCACGGTGCAATTCTGAAATTTTTAGCTTTTTCCTGTTAATCCTAGCATGATAAAGAAGATTCAAAGAGAGTGAGATGCCAGCTCCTTTCATTCAGTCAGTAGCTTCAAACATTTCTGGTATATGAAAAACATGTTTTTCAATGGCAAAAATCAATGAATATTGTAAATGCACAAACAGTAATATCTGCACATTGCAAGGTGCAATTCTGAAATTTTTTGCTTTTTCCTGTTAATCCTAGCATGATAAAGAAGATTCAAAGAGAGTGAGATGCCAGCTCCTTTCATTCAGTCAGTAGCTTCAAACATTTCTGGTATATGAAAAACGTTTTTCAATGGCAAAAATCAATGAATATTGTAAATGCACAAACAGTAATATCTCCACATTGCAAGGTGCAATTCTGAAATTTTTTGCTTTTTCCTGCTAATCCTAGCATGATAAAGAAGATTCAAAGAGAGTGAGATGCCAGCTCCTTTCATTCAGTCAGTAGCTTCAAACATTTCTGGTATATGAAAAACATGTTTTTCAATGGCAAAAATCAATGAATATTGTAAATGCACAAACAGTAATATCTCCACATTGCACGGTGCAATTCTGAAATTTTTAGCTTTTTCCTGTTAATCCTAGCATGATAAAGAAGATTCAAAGAGAGTGAGATGCCAGCTCCTTTCATTCAGTCAGTAGCTTCAAACATTTCTGGTATATGAAAAACATGTTTTTCAATGGCAAAAATCAATGAATATTGTAAATGCACAAACAGTAATATCTCCACATTGCAAGGTGCAATTCTGAAATTTTTTGCTTTTTCCTGCTAATCCTAGCATGATAAAGAAGATTCAAAGAGAGTGAGATGCCAGCTCCTTTCATTCAGTCAGTAGCTTCAAACATTTCTGGTATATGAAAAACATGTTTTTCAATGGCAAAAATCAATGAATATTGTAAATGCACAAACAGTAATATCTCCACATTGCAAGGTGCAATTCTGAAATTTTTTGCTTTTTCCTGTTAATCCTAGCATGATAAAGAAGATTCAAAGAGAGTGAGATGCCAGCTCCTTTCATTCAGTCAGTAGCTTCAAACATTTCTGGTATATGAAAAACATGTTTTTCAATGGCAAAAATCAATGAATATTGTAAATGCACAAACAGTAATTTCTCCGCATTGCAAGGTGCAATTCTGAAATTTTTTGCTTTTTCCTGCTCCTCTTAGCATGATAAAGAAGATTCAAAGAGAGTGAGATGTCAGCTCCTTTCATTCAGTCAGTAGCTTCAAACATTTCTGGTACATGAATAACATGATGTTTTTCAATGGCAAAAATCAATGAATATTGTAAATGCACAAACAGTAATTTCTCCGCATTGCAAGGTGCAATTCTGAAATTTTTTGCTTTTTCCTGCTCCTCTTAGCATGATAAAGAAGATTCAAAGAGAGTGAGATGTCAGCTCCTTTCATTCAGTCAGTAGCTTCAAACATTTCTGGTATATGAATAACATGATGTTTTTCAATGGCAAAAATCAATGAATATTGTAAATGCACAAACAGTAATTTCTCCGCATTGCAAGGTGCAATTCTGAAAATTTTTGCTTTTTCCTGCTCCTCTTAGCATGATAAAGAAGATTCAAAGAGAGTGAGATGTCAGCTCCTTTCATTCAGTCAGTAGCTTCAAACATTTCTGGTATATGAATAACATGATGTTTTTCAATGGCAAAAATCAATGAATATTGTAAATGCACAAACAGTAATTTCTCCGCATTGCAAGGTGCAATTCTGAAATTTTTTGCTTTTTCCTGCTCCTCTTAGCATGATAAAGAAGATTCAAAGAGAGTGAGATGCCAGCTCCTTTCATTCAGTCAGTAGCTTCAATCATTTCTGGATGTTTTTCAATGGCAAAAATCAATGAATATTGTAAATGCACAAACAGTAATTTCTCCGCATTGCAAGGTGCAATTCTGAAATTTTTTGCTTTTTCCTGCTCCTCTTAGCATGATAAAGAAGATTCAAAGAGAGTGAGATGCCAGCTCCTTTCGTTCAGTCAGTAGCTTCAATCATTTCTGGACGTTTTTCAATGGCAAAAATCATTGAATATTATAAATGCACAAACAGTAATTTCTCCGCATTGCAAGGTGCAATTCTGAAATTTTTTACTTTTTCCTGCTCCTCTTAGCATGATAAAGAAGATTCAAAGAGAGTGAGATGCCAGCTCCTTTCATTCAGTCAGTAGCTTCAATCATTTCTGGTATATGAATAACATGATGTTTTTCAATGGCAAAAATCAATGAATATTGTAAATGCACAAACAGTAATTTCTCCGCATTGCAAGGTGCAATTCTGAAATTTTTTGCTTTTTCCTGCTCCTCTTAGCATGATAAAGAAGATTCAAAGAGAGTGAGATGCCAGCTCCTTTCATTCAGTCAGTAGCTTCAAACATTTCTGGTATATGAATAACATGATGTTTTTCAATGGCAAAAATCAATGAATATTGTAAATGCACAAACAGTAATTTCTCCGCATTGCAAGGTGCAATTCTGAAATTTTTTGCTTTTTCCTGCTCCTCTTAGCATGATAAAGAAGATTCAAAGAGAGTGAGATGCCAGCTCCTTTCATTCAGTCAGTAGCTTCAAACATTTCTGGTATATGAATAACATGATGTTTTTCAATGGCAAAAATCAATGAATATTGTAAATGCACAAACAGTAATTTCTCCGCATTGCAAGGTGCAAGTCTGAAATTTTTTGCTTTTTCCTGCTCCTCTTAGCATGATAAAGAAGATTCAAAGAGAGTGAGATGCCAGCTACTTTCATTCAGTCAGTAGCTTCAATCATTTCTGGACGTTTTTCAATGGTAAAAATCAATGAATATTGTAAATGCACAAACAGTAATTTCTCCACATTGCAAGGTGCAATTCTGAAATTTTTTGCTTTTTCCTGCTCCTCTTAGCATGATAAAGAAGATTCAAAGAGAGTGAGATGCCAGCTCCTTTCATTCAGTCAGTAGCTTCAATCATTTCTGGATGTTTTTCAATGGCAAAAATCAATGAATATTGTAAATGCACAAACTGTAATTTCTCCGCATTGCAAGGGGTAATTCTGAAATTTTTTGCTTTTTCCTGCTCCTCTTAGCATGATAAAGAAGATTCAAAGAGAGTGAGATGCCAGCTCCTTTCATTCAGTCAGTACCTTCAATCATTTCTGGACGTTTTTCAATGGCAAAAATCAATGAATATTGTAAATGCACAAACAGTAATTTCTCCGCATTGCAAGGTTGCAATTCTGAAATTTTTTGCTTTTTCCTGCTCCTCTTAGCATGATAAAGAAGATTCAAAGAGAGTGAGATGCCAGCTCCTTTCATTCAGTCAGTAGCTTCAATCATTTCTGGATGTTTTTCAATGGCAAAAATCAATGAATATTGTAAATGCACAAACAGTAATTTCTCCGCATTGCAAGGTGCAATTCTGAAATTTTTTGCTTTTTCCTGCTAATCCTAGCATGATAAAGAAGATTCAAAGAGAGTGAGATGCCAGCTCCTTTCATTCAGTCAGTAGCTTCAAACATTTCTGGTATATGAAAAACATGTTTTTCAATGGCAAAAATCAATGAATATTGTAAATGCACAAACAGTAATATCTCCACATTGCAAGGTGCAATTCTGAAATTTTTTGCTTTTTCCTGCTAATCCTAGCATGATAAAGAAGATTCAAAGAGAGTGAGATGCCAGCTCCTTTCATTCAGTCAGTAGCTTCAAACATTTCTGGTATATGAAAAACATGTTTTTCAATGGCAAAAATCAATGAATATTGTAAATGCACAAACAGTAATATCTCCACATTGCAAGGTGCAATTCTGAAATTTTTTGCTTTTTCCTGCTAATCCTAGCATGATAAAGAAGATTCAAAGAGAGTGAGATGCCAGCTCCTTTCATTCAGTCAGTAGCTTCAAACATTTCTGGACGTTTTTCAATGGGAAAAATCAATGAATATTGTAAATGCACAAACAGTAATATCTCCACATTGCAAGGTGCAATTCTGAAATTTTTTGCTTTTTCCTGTTAATCCTAGCATGATAAAGAAGATTCAAAGAGAGTGAGATGCCAGCTCCTTTCATTCAGTCAGTAGCTTCAAACATTTCTGGTATATGAAAAACATGTTTTTCAATGGCAAAAATCAATGAATATTGTAAATGCACAAACAGTAATATCTCCACATTGCAAGGTGCAATTCTGAAATTTTTTGCTTTTTCCTGCTAATCCTAGCATGATAAAGAAGATTCAAAGAGAGTGAGATGCCAGCTCCTTTCATTCAGTCAGTAGCTTCAAACATTTCTGGTATATGAAAAACATGTTTTTCAATGGCAAAAATCAATGAATATTGTAAATGCACAAACAGTAATATCTCCACATTGCAAGGTGCAATTCTGAAATTTTTTGCTTTTTCCTGCTAATCCTAGCATGATAAAGAAGATTCAAAGAGAGTGAGATGCCAGCTCCTTTCATTCAGTCAGTAGCTTCAAACATTTCTGGTATATGAAAAACATGTTTTTCAATGGCAAAAATCAATGAATATTGTAAATGCACAAACAGTAATATCTCCACATTGCACGGTGCAATTCTGAAATTTTTAGCTTTTTCCTGTTAATCCTAGCATGATAATGAAGATTCAAAGAGAGTGAGATGCCAGCTCCTTTCATTCAGTCAGTAGCTTCAAACATTTCTGGTATATGAAAAACATGTTTTTCAATGGCAAAAATCAATGAATATTGTAACTGCACAAACAGTAATATCTCCACATTGCAAGGTGCAATTCTGAAATTTTTTGCTTTTTCCTGCTAATCCTAGCATGATAAAGAAGATTCAAAGAGAGTGAGATGCCAGCTCCTTTCATTCAGTCAGTAGCTTCAAACATTTCTGGTATATGAAAAACATGTTTTTCAATGGCAAAAATCAATGAATATTGTAAATGCACAAACAGTAATATCTCCACATTGCACGGTGCAATTCTGAAATTTTTAGCTTTTTCCTGTTAATCCTAGCATGATAAAGAAGATTCAAAGAGAGTGAGATGCCAGCTCCTTTCATTCAGTCAGTAGCTTCAAACATTTCTGGTATATGAAAAACATGTTTTTCAATGGCAAAAATCAATGAATATTGTAAATGCACAAACAGTAATATCTCCACATTGCAAGGTGCAATTCTGAAATTTTTTGCTTTTTCCTGCTAATCCTAGCATGATAAAGAAGATTCAAAGAGAGTGAGATGCCAGCTCCTTTCATTCAGTCAGTAGCTTCAAACATTTCTGGTATATGAAAAACATGTTTTTCAATGGCAAAAATCAATGAATATTGTAAATGCACAAACAGTAATATCTCCACATTGCAAGGTGCAATTCTGAAATTTTTTGCTTTTTCCTGCTAATCCTAGCATGATAAAGAAGATTCAAAGAGAGTGAGATGCCAGCTCCTTTCATTCAGTCAGTAGCTTCAATCATTTCTGGTATATGAAAAACATGTTTTTCAATGGCAAAAATCAATGAATATTGTAAATGCACAAACAGTAATATCTCCACATTGCACGGTGCAATTCTGAAATTTTTAGGTTTTTCCTGTTAATCCTAGCATGATAAAGAAGATTCAAAGAGAGTGAGATGCCAGCTCCTTTCATTCAGTCAGTAGCTTCAAACATTTCTGGTATATGAAAAACATGTTTTTCAATGTCAAAAATCAATGAATATTGTAAATGCACAAACAGTAATATCTCCACATTGCAAGGTGCAATTCTGAAATTTTTTGCTTTTTCCTGTTAATCCTAGCATGATAAAGAAGATTCAAAGAGAGTGAGATGCCAGCTCCTTTCATTCAGTCAGTAGCTTCAAACATTTCTGGTATATGAAAAACATGTTTTTCAATGGCAAAAATCAATGAATATTGTAAATGCACAAACAGTAATATCTCCACATTGCAAGGTGCAATTCTGAAATTTTTTGCTTTTTCCTGCTAATCCTAGCATGATAAAGAAGATTCAAAGAGAGTGAGATGCCAGCTCCTTTCATTCAGTCAGTAGCTTCAAACATTTCTGGTATATGAAAAACATGTTTTTCAATGGCAAAAATCAATGAATATTGTAAATGCACAAACAGTAATATCTCCACATTGCACGGTGCAATTCTGAAATTTTTAGCTTTTTCCTGTTAATCCTAGCATGATAAAGAAGATTCAAAGAGAGTGAGATGCCAGCTCCTTTCATTCAGTCAGTAGCTTCAAACATTTCTGGTATATGAAAAACATGTTTTTCAATGGCAAAAATCAATGAATATTGTAAATGCACAAACAGTAATATCTCCACATTGCAAGGTGCAATTCTGAAATTTTTAGCTTTTTCCTGTTAATCCTAGCATGATAAAGAAGATTCAAAGAGAGTGAGATGCCAGCTCCTTTCATTCAGTCAGTAGCTTCAAACATTTCTGGTATATGAAAAACATGTTTTTCAATGGCAAAAATCAATGAATATTGTAAATGCACAAACAGTAATATCTCCACATTGCAAGGTGCAATTCTGAAATTTTTTGCTTTTTCCTGTTAATCCTAGCATGATAAAGAAGATTCAAAGAGAGTGAGATGCCAGCTCCTTTCATTCAGTCAGTAGCTTCAAACATTTCTGGTATATGAAAAACATGTTTTTCAATGGCAAAAATCAATGAATATTGTAAATGCACAAACAGTAATATCTCCACATTGCAAGGTGCAATTCTGAAATTTTTTGCTTTTTCCTGCTAATCCTAGCATGATAAAGAAGATTCAAAGAGAGTGAGATGCCAGCTCCTTTCATTCAGTCAGTAGCTTCAAACATTTCTGGTATATGAAAAACATGTTTTTCAATGGCAAAAATCAATGAATATTGTAAATGCACAAACAGTAATATCTCCACATTGCACGGTGCAATTCTGAAATTTTTAGCTTTTTCCTGTTAATCCTAGCATGATAAAGAAGATTCAAAGAGAGTGAGATGCCAGCTCCTTTCATTCAGTCAGTAGCTTCAAACATTTCTGGTATATGAAAAACATGTTTTTCAATGGCAAAAATCAATGAATATTGTAAATGCACAAACAGTAATATCTCCACATTGCAAGGTGCAATTCTGAAATTTTTAGCTTTTTCCTGTTAATCCTAGCATGATAAAGAAGATTCAAAGAGAGTGAGATGCCAGCTCCTTTCATTCAGTCAGTAGCTTCAAACATTTCTGGTATATGAAAAACGTTTTTCAATGGCAAAAATCAATGAATATTGTAAATGCACAAACAGTAATATCTCCACATTGCAAGGTGCAATTCTGAAATTTTTTGCTTTTTCCTGCTAATCCTAGCATGATAAAGAAGATTCAAAGAGAGTGAGATGCCAGCTCCTTTCATTCAGTCAGTAGCTTCAAACATTTCTGGTATATGAAAAACATGTTTTTCAATGGCAAAAATCAATGAATATTGTAAATGCACAAACAGTAATATCTCCACATTGCACGGTGCAATTCTGAAATTTTTAGCTTTTTCCTGTTAATCCTAGCATGATAAAGAAGATTCAAAGAGAGTGAGATGCCAGCTCCTTTCATTCAGTCAGTAGCTTCAAACATTTCTGGTATATGAAAAACATGTTTTTCAATGGCAAAAATCAATGAATATTGTAAATGCACAAACAGTAATATCTCCACATTGCAAGGTGCAATTCTGAAATTTTTTGCTTTTTCCTGTTAATCCTAGCATGATAAAGAAGATTCAAAGAGAGTGAGATGCCAGCTCCTTTCATTCAGTCAGTAGCTTCAAACATTTCTGGTATATGAAAAACATGTTTTACAATGGCAAAAATCAATGAATATTGTAAATGCACAAACAGTAATATCTCCACATTGCAAGGTGCAATTCTGAATTTTTTTGCTTTTTCCTGCTAATCCTAGCATGATAAAGAAGATTCAAAGAGAGTGAGATGCCAGCTCCTTTCATTCAGTCAGTAGCTTCAAACATTTCTGGTATATGAAAAACATGTTTTTCAATGGCAAAAATCAATGAATATTGTAAATGCACAAACAGTAATATCTCCACATTGCACGGTGCAATTCTGAAATTTTTAGCTTTTTCCTGTTAATCCTAGCATGATAAAGAAGATTCAAAGAGAGTGAGATGCCAGCTCCTTTCATTCAGTCAGTAGCTTCAAACATTTCTGGTATATGAAAAACATGTTTTTCAATGGCAAAAATCAATGAATATTGTAAATGCACAAACAGTAATATCTCCACATTGCAAGGTGCAATTCTGAAATTTTTTGCTTTTTCCTGTTAATCCTAGCATGATAAAGAAGATTCAAAGAGAGTGAGATGCCAGCTCCTTTCATTCAGTCAGTAGCTTCAAACATTTCTGGTATATGAAAAACATGTTTTTCAATGGCAAAAATCAATGAATATTGTAAATGCACAAACAGTAATATCTCCACATTGCAAGGTGCAATTCTGAAATTTTTTGCTTTTTCCTGCTAATCCTAGCATGATAAAGAAGATTCAAAGAGAGTGAGATGCCAGCTCCTTTCATTCAGTCAGTAGCTTCAAACATTTCTGGTATATGAAAAACATGTTTTTCAATGGCAAAAATCAATGAATATTGTAAATGCACAAACAGTAATATCTCCACATTGCAAGGTGCAATTCTGAAATTTTTTGCTTTTTCCTGCTAATCCTAGCATGATAAAGAAGATTCAAAGAGAGTGAGATGCCAGCTCCTTTCATTCAGTCAGTAGCTTCAAACATTTCTGGTATATGAAAAACATGTTTTTCAATGGCAAAAATCAATGAATATTGTAAATGCACAAACAGTAATATCTCCACATTGCACGGTGCAATTCTGAAATTTTTAGCTTTTTCCTGTTAATCCTAGCATGATAAAGAAGATTCAAAGAGAGTGAGATGCCAGCTCCTTTCATTCAGTCAGTAGCTTCAAACATTTCTGGTATATGAAAAACATGTTTTTCAATGGCAAAAATCAATGAATATTGTAAATGCACAAACAGTAATATCTCCACATTGCAAGGTGCAATTCTGAAATTTTTTGCTTTTTCCTGCTAATCCTAGCATGATAAAGAAGATTCAAAGAGAGTGAGATGCCAGCTCCTTTCATTCAGTCAGTAGCTTCAAACATTTCTGGTATATGAAAAACATGTTTTTCAATGGCAAAAATCAATGAATATTGTAAATGCACAAACAGTAATATCTCCACATTGCACGGTGCAATTCTGAAATTTTTAGCTTTTTCCTGTTAATCCTAGCATGATAAAGAAGATTCAAAGAGAGTGAGATGCCAGCTCCTTTCATTCAGTCAGTAGCTTCAAACATTTCTGGTATATGAAAAACATGTTTTTCAATGGCAAAAATCAATGAATATTGTAAATGCACAAACAGTAATATCTCCACATTGCAAGGTGCAATTCTGAAATTTTTTGCTTTTTCCTGCTAATCCTAGCATGATAAAGAAGATTCAAAGAGAGTGAGATGCCAGCTCCTTTCATTCAGTCAGTAGCTTCAAACATTTCTGGTATATGAAAAACATGTTTTTCAATGGCAAAAATCAATGAATATTGTAAATGCACAAACAGTAATATCTCCACATTGCACGGTGCAATTCTGAAATTTTTAGCTTTTTCCTGTTAATCCTAGCATGATAAAGAAGATTCAAAGAGAGTGAGATGCCAGCTCCTTTCATTCAGTCAGTAGCTTCAAACATTTCTGGTATATGAAAAACATGTTTTTCAATGGCAAAAATCAATGAATATTGTAAATGCACAAACAGTAATATCTCCACATTGCAAGGTGCAATTCTGAAATTCTTTGCTTTTTCCTGTTAATCCTAGCATGATAAAGAAGATTCAAAGAGAGTGAGATGCCAGCTCCTTTCATTCAGTCAGTAGCTTCAAACATTTCTGGTATATGAAAAACATGTTTTTCAATGGCAAAAATCAATGAATATTGTAAATGCACAAACAGTAATATCTCCACATTGCAAGGTGCAATTCTGAAATTTTTTGCTTTTTCCTGCTAATCCTAGCATGATAAAGAAGATTCAAAGAGAGTGAGATGCCAGCTCCTTTCATTCAGTCAGTAGCTTCAAACATTTCTGGTATATGAAAAACATGTTTTTCAATGGCAAAAATCAATGAATATTGTAAATGCACAAACAGTAATATCTCCACATTGCACGGTGCAATTCTGAAATTTTTAGCTTTTTCCTGTTAATCCTAGCATGATAAAGAAGATTCAAAGAGAGTGAGATGCCAGCTCCTTTCATTCAGTCAGTAGCTTCAAACATTTCTGGTATATGAAAAACATGTTTTTCAATGGCAAAAATCAATGAATATTGTAAATGCACAAACAGTAATATCTCCACATTGCAAGGTGCAATTCTGAAATTTTTTGCTTTTTCCTGCTAATCCTAGCATGATAAAGAAGATTCAAAGAGAGTGAGATGCCAGCTCCTTTCATTCAGTCAGTAGCTTCAAACATTTCTGGTATATGAAAAACATGTTTTTCAATGGCAAAAATCAATGAATATTGTAAATGCACAAACAGTAATATCTCCACATTGCACGGTGCAATTCTGAAATTTTTAGCTTTTTCCTGTTAATCCTAGCATGATAAAGAAGATTCAAAGAGAGTGAGATGCCAGCTCCTTTCATTCAGTCAGTAGCTTCAAACATTTCTGGTATATGAAAAACATGTTTTTCAATGGCAAAAATCAATGAATATTGTAAATGCACAAACAGTAATATCTCCACATTGCAAGGTGCAATTCTGAAATTTTTTGCTTTTTCCTGTTAATCCTAGCATGATAAAGAAGATTCAAAGAGAGTGAGAAGCCAGCTCCTTTCATTCAGTCAGTAGCTTCAAACATTTCTGGTATATGAAAAACATGTTTTTCAATGGCAAAAATCAATGAATATTGTAAATGCACAAACAGTAATATCTCCACATTGCAAGGTGCAATTCTGAAATTTTTTGCTTTTTCCTGCTAATCCTAGCATGATAAAGAAGATTCAAAGAGAGTGAGATGCCAGCTCCTTTCATTCAGTCAGTAGCTTCAAACATTTCTGGTATATGAAAAACATGTTTTTCAATGGCAAAAATCAATGAATATTGTAAATGCACAAACAGTAATATCTCCACATTGCACGGTGCAATTCTGAAATTTTTAGCTTTTTCCTGTTAATCCTAGCATGATAAAGAAGATTCAAAGAGAGTGAGATGCCAGCTCCTTTCATTCAGTCAGTAGCTTCAAACATTTCTGGTATATGAAAAACATGTTTTTCAATGGCAAAAATCAATGAATATTGTAAATGCACAAACAGTAATATCTCCACATTGCAAGGTGCAATTCTGAATTTTTTTGCTTTTTCCTGCTAATCCTAGCATGATAAGATTCAAAGAGAGTGAGATGCCAGCTCCTTTCATTCAGTCAGTAGCTTCAAACATTTCTGGTATATGAAAAACATGTTTTTCAATGGCAAAAATCAATGAATATTGTAAATGCACAAACAGTAATATCTCCACATTGCAAGGTGCAATTCTGAAATTTTTTGCTTTTTCCTGTTAATCCTAGCATGATAAAGAAGATTCAAAGAGAGTGAGATGCCAGCTCCTTTCATTCAGTCAGTAGCTTCAAACATTTCTGGTATATAAAAAACATGTTTTTCAATGGCAAAAATCAATGAATATTGTAAATGCACAAACAGTAATATCTCCACATTGCAAGGTGCAATTCTGAAATTTTTTGCTTTTTCCTGCTAATCCTAGCATGATAAAGAAGATTCAAAGAGAGTGAGATGCCAGCTCCTTTCATTCAGTCAGTAGCTTCAAACATTTCTGGTATATGAAAAACATGTTTTTCAATGGCAAAAATCAATGAATATTGTAAATGCACAAACAGTAATATCTCAACATTGCACGGTGCAATTCTGAAATTTTTAGCTTTTTCCTGTTAATCCTAGCATGATAAAGAAGATTCAAAGAGAGTGAGATGCCAGCTCCTTTCATTCAGTCAGTAGCTTCAAACATTTCTGGTATATGAAAAACATGTTTTTCAATGGCAAAAATCAATGAATATTGTAAATGCACAAACAGTAATATCTCCACATTGCAAGGTGCAATTCTGAAATTTTTTGCTTTTTCCTGTTAATCCTAGCATGATAAAGAAGATTCAAAGAGAGTGAGATGCCAGCTCCTTTCATTCAGTCAGTAGCTTCAAACATTTCTGGTATATGAAAAACATGTTTTTCAATGGCAAAAATCAATGAATATTGTAAATGCACAAACAGTAATATCTCCACATTGCAAGGTGCAATTCTGAAATTTTTTGCTTTTTCCTGCTAATCCTAGCATGATAAAGAAGATTCAAAGAGAGTGAGATGCCAGCTCCTTTCATTCAGTCAGTAGCTTCAAACATTTCTGGTATATGAAAAACATGTTTTTCAATGGCAAAAATCAATGAATATTGTAAATGCACAAACAGTAATATCTCCACATTGCACGGTGCAATTCTGAAATTTTTAGCTTTTTCCTGTTAATCCTAGCATGATAAAGAAGATTCAAAGAGAGTGAGATGCCAGCTCCTTTCATTCAGTCAGTAGCTTCAAACATTTCTGGTATATGAAAAACATGTTTTTCAATGGCAAAAATCAATGAATATTGTAAATGCACAAACAGTAATATCTCCACATTGCAAGGTGCAATTCTGAAATTTTTTGCTTTTTCCTGCTAATCCTAGCATGATAAAGAAGATTCAAAGAGAGTGAGATGCCAGCTCCTTTCATTCAGTCAGTAGCTTCAAACATTTCTGGTATATGAAAAACATGTTTTTCAATGGCAAAAATCAATGAATATTGTAAATGCACAAACAGTAATATCTCCACATTGCACGGTGCAATTCTGAAATTTTTAGCTTTTTCCTGTTAATCCTAGCATGATAAAGAAGATTCAAAGAGAGTGAGATGCCAGCTCCTTTCATTCAGTCAGTAGCTTCAAACATTTCTGGTATATGAAAAACGTTTTTCAATGGCAAAAATCAATGAATATTGTAAATGCACAAACAGTAATATCTCCACATTGCAAGGTGCAATTCTGAAATTCTTTGCTTTTTCCTGTTAATCCTAGCATGATAAAGAAGATTCAAAGAGAGTGAGATGCCAGCTCCTTTCATTCAGTCAGTAGCTTCAAACATTTCTGGTATATGAAAAACATGTTTTTCAATGGCAAAAATCAATGAATATTGTAAATGCACAAACAGTAATATCTCCACATTGCAAGGTGCAATTCTGAAATTTTTTGCTTTTTCCTGCTAATCCTAGCATGATAAAGAAGATTCAAAGAGAGTGAGATGCCAGCTCCTTTCATTCAGTCAGTAGCTTCAAACATTTCTGGTATATGAAAAACATGTTTTTCAATGGCAAAAATCAATGAATATTGTAAATGCACAAACAGTAATATCTCCACATTGCACGGTGCAATTCTGAAATTTTTAGCTTTTTCCTGTTAATCCTAGCATGATAAAGAAGATTCAAAGAGAGTGAGATGCCAGCTCCTTTCATTCAGTCAGTAGCTTCAAACATTTCTGGTATATGAAAAACATGTTTTTCAATGGCAAAAATCAATGAATATTGTAAATGCACAAACAGTAATATCTCCACATTGCAAGGTGCAATTCTGAAATTTTTTGCTTTTTCCTGCTAATCCTAGCATGATAAAGAAGATTCAAAGAGAGTGAGATGCCAGCTCCTTTCATTCAGTCAGTAGCTTCAAACATTTCTGGTATATGAAAAACATGTTTTTCAATGGCAAAAATCAATGAATATTGTAAATGCACAAACAGTAATATCTCCACATTGCACGGTGCAATTCTGAAATTTTTAGCTTTTTCCTGTTAATCCTAGCATGATAAAGAAGATTCAAAGAGAGTGAGATGCCAGCTCCTTTCATTCAGTCAGTAGCTTCAAACATTTCTGGTATATGAAAAACATGTTTTTCAATGGCAAAAATCAATGAATATTGTAAATGCACAAACAGTAATATCTCCACATTGCAAGGTGCAATTCTGAAATTTTTTGCTTTTTCCTGTTAATCCTAGCATGATAAAGAAGATTCAAAGAGAGTGAGAAGCCAGCTCCTTTCATTCAGTCAGTAGCTTCAAACATTTCTGGTATATGAAAAACATGTTTTTCAATGGCAAAAATCAATGAATATTGTAAATGCACAAACAGTAATATCTCCACATTGCAAGGTGCAATTCTGAAATTTTTTGCTTTTTCCTGCTAATCCTAGCATGATAAAGAAGATTCAAAGAGAGTGAGATGCCAGCTCCTTTCATTCAGTCAGTAGCTTCAAACATTTCTGGTATATGAAAAACATGTTTTTCAATGGCAAAAATCAATGAATATTGTAAATGCACAAACAGTAATATCTCCACATTGCACGGTGCAATTCTGAAATTTTTAGCTTTTTCCTGTTAATCCTAGCATGATAAAGAAGATTCAAAGAGAGTGAGATGCCAGCTCCTTTCATTCAGTCAGTAGCTTCAAACATTTCTGGTATATGAAAAACATGTTTTTCAATGGCAAAAATCAATGAATATTGTAAATGCACAAACAGTAATATCTCCACATTGCAAGGTGCAATTCTGAATTTTTTTGCTTTTTCCTGCTAATCCTAGCATGATAAAGAAGATTCAAAGAGAGTGAGATGCCAGCTCCTTTCATTCAGTCAGTAGCTTCAAACATTTCTGGTATATGAAAAACATGTTTTTCAATGGCAAAAATCAATGAATATTGTAAATGCACAAACAGTAATATCTCCACATTGCAAGGTGCAATTCTGAAATTTTTTGCTTTTTCCTGCTAATCCTAGCATGATAAAGAAGATTCAAAGAGAGTGAGATGCCAGCTCCTTTCATTCAGTCAGTAGCTTCAAACATTTCTGGTATATGAAAAACATGTTTTTCAATGGCAAAAATCAATGAATATTGTAAATGCACAAACAGTAATATCTCCACATTGCACGGTGCAATTCTGAAATTTTTAGCTTTTTCCTGTTAATCCTAGCATGATAAAGAAGATTCAAAGAGAGTGAGATGCCAGCTCCTTTCATTCAGTCAGTAGCTTCAAACATTTCTGGTATATGAAAAACATGTTTTTCAATGGCAAAAATCAATGAATATTGTAAATGCACAAACAGTAATATCTCCACATTGCAAGGTGCAATTCTGAATTTTTTTGCTTTTTCCTGCTAATCCTAGCATGATAAAGAAGATTCAAAGAGAGTGAGATGCCAGCTCCTTTCATTCAGTCAGTAGCTTCAAACATTTCTGGTATATGAAAAACATGTTTTTCAATGGCAAAAATCAATGAATATTGTAAATGCACAAACAGTAATATCTCCACATTGCAAGGTGCAATTCTGAAATTTTTTGCTTTTTCCTGTTAATCCTAGCATGATAAAGAAGATTCAAAGAGAGTGAGATGCCAGCTCCTTTCATTCAGTCAGTAGCTTCAAACATTTCTGGTATATAAAAAACATGTTTTTCAATGGCAAAAATCAATGAATATTGTAAATGCACAAACAGTAATATCTCCACATTGCAAGGTGCAATTCTGAAATTTTTTGCTTTTTCCTGCTAATCCTAGCATGATAAAGAAGATTCAAAGAGAGTGAGATGCCAGCTCCTTTCATTCAGTCAGTAGCTTCAAACATTTCTGGTATATGAAAAACATGTTTTTCAATGGCAAAAATCAATGAATATTGTAAATGCACAAACAGTAATATCTCCACATTGCACGGTGCAATTCTGAAATTTTTAGCTTTTTCCTGTTAATCCTAGCATGATAAAGAAGATTCAAAGAGAGTGAGATGCCAGCTCCTTTCATTCAGTCAGTAGCTTCAAACATTTCTGGTATATGAAAAACATGTTTTTCAATGGCAAAAATCAATGAATATTGTAAATGCACAAACAGTAATATCTCCACATTGCAAGGTGCAATTCTGAAATTTTTTGCTTTTTCCTGCTAATCCTAGCATGATAAAGAAGATTCAAAGAGAGTGAGATGCCAGCTCCTTTCATTCAGTCAGTAGCTTCAAACATTTCTGGTATATGAAAAACATGTTTTTCAATGGCAAAAATCAATGAATATTGTAAATGCACAAACAGTAATATCTCCACATTGCACGGTGCAATTCTGAAATTTTTAGCTTTTTCCTGTTAATCCTAGCATGATAAAGAAGATTCAAAGAGAGTGAGATGCCAGCTCCTTTCATTCAGTCAGTAGCTTCAAACATTTCTGGTATATGAAAAACATGTTTTTCAATGGCAAAAATCAATGAATATTGTAAATGCACAAACAGTAATATCTCCACATTGCAAGGTGCAATTCTGAAATTTTTTGCTTTTTCCTGTTAATCCTAGCATGATAAAGAAGATTCAAAGAGAGTGAGATGCCAGCTCCTTTCATTCAGTCAGTAGCTTCAAACATTTCTGGTATATGAAAAACATGTTTTTCAATGGCAAAAATCAATGAATATTGTAAATGCACAAACAGTAATATCTCCACATTGCAAGGTGCAATTCTGAAATTTTTTGCTTTTTCCTGCTAATCCTAGCATGATAAAGAAGATTCAAAGAGAGTGAGATGCCAGCTCCTTTCATTCAGTCAGTAGCTTCAAACATTTCTGGTATATGAAAAACATGTTTTTCAATGCTAAAAATCAATGAATATTGTAAATGCACAAACAGTAATATCTCCACATTGCACGGTGCAATTCTGAAATTTTTAGCTTTTTCCTGTTAATCCTAGCATGATAAAGAAGATTCAAAGAGAGTGAGATGCCAGCTCCTTTCATTCAGTCAGTAGCTTCAAACATTTCTGGTATATGAAAAACATGTTTTTCAATGGCAAAAATCAATGAATATTGTAAATGCACAAACAGTAATATCTCCACATTGCAAGGTGCAATTCTGAAATTTTTTGCTTTTTCCTGTTAATCCTAGCATGATAAAGAAGATTCAAAGAGAGTGAGATGCCAGCTCCTTTCATTCAGTCAGTAGCTTCAAACATTTCTGGTATATGAAAAACATGTTTTTCAATGGCAAAAATCAATGAATATTGTAAATGCACAAACAGTAATTTCTCCGCATTGCAAGGTGCAAGTCTGAAATTTTTTGCTTTTTCCTGCTCCTCTTAGCATGAAAAAGAAGATTCAAAGAGAGTGAGATGCCAGCTCCTTTCATTCAGTCAGTAGCTTCAATCATTTCTGGACGTTTTTCAATGGCAAAAATCAATGAATATTGTAAATGCACAAACAGTAATTTCTCCGCATTGCAAGGTGCAATTCTGAAATTTTTTGCTTTTTCCTGCTCCTCTTAGCATGATAAAGAAGATTCAAAGAGAGTGAGATGCCAGCTCCTTTCATTCAGTCAGTAGCTTCAAACATTTCTGGTATATGAATAACATGATGTTTTTCAATGGCAAAAATCAATGAATATTGTAAATGCACAAACAGTAATTTCTCCGCATTGCAAGGTGCAAGTCTGAAATTTTTTGCTTTTTCCTGCTCCTCTTAGCATGATAAAGAAGATTCAAAGAGAGTGAGATGCCAGTTACTTTCATGCAGTCAGTAGCTTCAATAATTTCTGGACGTTTTTCAATGGTAAAAATCAATGAATATTGTAAATGCACAAACAGTAATTTCTCCACATTGCAAGGTGCAATTCTGAAATTTTTTGCTTTTTCCTGCTCCTCTTAGCATGATAAAGAAGATTCAAAGAGAGTGAGATGCCAGCTCCTTTCATTCAGTCAGTAGCTTCAAACATTTCTGGTATATGAATAACATGATGTTTTTCAATGGCAAAAATCAATGAATATTGTAAATGCACAAACAGTAATTTCTCCGCATTGCAAGGTGCAATTCTGAAATTTTTTGCTTTTTCCTGCTCCTCTTAGCATGATAAAGAAGATTCAAAGAGAGTGAGATGCCAGCTCCTTTCATTCAGTCAGTAGCTTCAAACATTTCTGGTATATGAATAACATGATGTTTTTCAATGGCAAAAATCAATGAATATTGTAAATGCACAAACAGTAATTTCTCCGCATTGCAAGGTGCAATTCTGAAATTTTTTGCTTTTTCCTGCTCCTCTTAGCATGATAAAGAAGATTCAAAAAGAGTGAGATGCCAGCTCCTTTCATTCAGTCAGTAGCTTCAATCATTTCTGGATGTTTTTCAATGGCAAAAATCAATGAATATTGTAAATGCACAAACAGTAATTTCTCCGCATTGCAAGGTGCAATTCTGAAATTTTTTGCTTTTTCCTGCTCCTCTTAGCATGATAAAGAAGATTCAAAGAGAGTGAGATGCCAGCTCCTTTCATTCAGTCAGTAGCTTCAATCATTTCTGGATGTTTTTCAATGGCAAAAATCAATGAATATTGTAAATGCACAAACAGTAATTTCTCCGCATTGCAAGGTGCAATTCTGAAATTTTTTGCTTTTTCCTGCTCCTCTTAGCATGATAAAGAAGATTCAAAGAGAGTGAGATGCCAGCTCCTTTCATTCAGTCAGTAGCTTCAAACATTTCTGGGATATGAATAACATGATGTTTTTCAATGGCAAAAATCAATGAATATTGTAAATGCACAAACAGTAATTTCTCCGCATTGCAAGGTGCAAGTCTGAAATTTTTTTGCTTTTTCCTGCTCCTCTTAGCATGATAAAGAAGATTCAAAGAGAGTGAGATGCCAGCTACTTTCATTCAGTCAGTAGCTTCAATCATTTCTGGACGTTTTTCAATGGTAAAAATCAATGAATATTGTAAATGCACAAACAGTAATTTCTCCACATTGCAAGGTGCAATTCTGAAATTTTTTGCTTTTTCCTGCTCCTCTTAGCATGATAAAGAAGATTCAAAGAGAGTGAGATGCCAGCTCCTTTCATTCAGTCAGTAGCTTCAAACATTTCTGGTATATGAATAACATGATGTTTTTCAATGGCAAAAATCAATGAATATTGTAAATGCACAAACAGTAATTTCTCCACATTGCAAGGTGCAATTCTGAAATTTTTTGCTTTTTCCTGCTCCTCTTAGCATGATAAAGAAGATTCAAAGAGAGTGAGATGCCAGCTCCTTTCATTCAGTCAGTAGCTTCAAACATTTCTGGTATATGAATAACATGATGTTTTTCAATGGCAAAAATCAATGAATATTGTAAATGCACAAACAGTAATTTCTCCGCATTGCAAGGTGCAATTCTGAAATTTTTTGCTTTTTCCTGCTCCTCTTAGCATGATAAAGAAGATTCAAAGAGAGTGAGATGCCAGCTCCTTTCATTCAGTCAGTAGCTTCAATCATTTCTGGACGTTTTTCAATGGCAAAAATCAATGAATATTGTAAATGCACAAACAGTAATTTCTCCGCATTGCAAGGTGCAATTCTGAAATTTTTTGCTTTTTCCTGCTCCTCTTAGCATGATAAAGAAGATTCAAAGAGAGTGAGATGTCAGCTCCTTTCATTCAGTCAGTAGCTTCAAACATTTCTGGTATATGAATAACATGATGTTTTTCAATGGCAAAAATCAATGAATATTGTAAATGCACAAACAGTAATTTCTCCGCATTGCAAGGTGCAATTCTGAAATTTTTTGCTTTTTCCTGCTCCTCTTAGCATGATAAAGAAGATTCAAAGAGAGTGAGATGCCAGCTCCTTTCATTCAGTCAGTAGCTTCAATCATTTCTGGACGTTTTTCAATGGCAAAAATCAATGAATATTGTAAATGCACAAACAGTAATTTCTCCGCATTGCAAGGTGCAATTCTGAAATTTTTTGCTTTTTCCTGCTCCTCTTAGCATGATAAAGAACATTCAAAGAGAGTGAGATGCCAGCTCCTTTCATTCAGTCAGTAGCTTCAAACATTTCTGGAATATGAATAACATGATGTTTTTCAATGGCAAAAATCAATGAATATTGTAAATGCACAAACAGTAATTTCTCCGCATTGCAAGGTGCAAGTCTGAAATTTTTTGCTTTTTCCTGCTCCTCTTAGCATGATAAAGAAGATTCAAAGAGAGTGAGATGCCAGCTACTTTCATTCAGTCAGTAGCTTCAATCATTTCTGGACGTTTTTCAATGGTAAAAATCAATGAATATTGTAAATGCACAAACAGTAATTTCTCCACATTGCAATGTGCAATTCTAAAATTTTTTGCTTTTTCCTGCTCCTCTTAGCATGATAAAGAAGATTCAAAGAGAGTGAGATGCCAGCTCCTTTCATTCAGTCAGTAGCTTCAAACATTTCTGGTATATGAATAACATGATGTTTTTCAATGGCAAAAATCAATGAATATTGTAAATGCACAAACAGTAATTTCTCCGCATTGCAAGGTGCAATTCTGAAATTTTTTGCTTTTTCCTGCTCCTCTTAGCATGATAAAGAAGATTCAAAGAGAGTGAGATGCCAACTCCTTTCATTCAGTCAGTAGCTTCAAACATTTCTGGTATATGAATAACATGATGTTTTTCAATGGCAAAAATCAATGAATATTGTAAATGCACAAACAGTAATTTCTCCGCATTGCAAGGTGCAATTCTGAAATTTTTTGCTTTTTCCTGCTCCTCTTAGCATGATAAAGAAGATTCAAAGAGAGTGAGGTGCCAGCTCCTTTCATTCAGTCAGTAGCTTCAAACATTTCTGGTATATGAATAACATGTTTTTCAATGGCAAAAATCAATGAATATTGTAAATGCACAAACAGTAATTTCTCCGCATTGCAAGGTGCAATTCTGAAATTTTTTGCTTTTTCCTGCTCCTCTTAGCATGATAAAGAAGATTCAAAGAGAGTGAGATGCCAGCTCCTTTCATTCAATCAGTAGCTTCAATCATTTCTGGACGTTTTTCAATGGCAAAAATCAATGAATATTGTAAATGCACAAACAGTAATTTCTCCGCATTGCAAGGTGCAATTCTGAAATTTTTTGCTTTTTCCTGCTCCTCTTAGCATGATAAAGAAGATTCAAAGAGAGTGAGATGCCAGATCCTTTCATTCAGTCAGTAGCTTCAATCATTTCTGGACGTTTTTCAATGGCAAAAATCAATGAATATTGTAAATGCACAAACAGTAATTTCTCCGCATTGCAAGGTGCAATTCTGAAATTTTTTGCTTTTTCCTGCTCCTCTTAGCATGATAAAGAAGATTCAAAGAGAGTGAGATGCCAGCTCCTTTGATTCAGTCAGTAGCTTCAAACATTTCTGGTATATGAATAACATGATGTTTTTCAATGGCAAAAATCAATGAATATTGTAAATGCACAAACAGTAATTTCTCCGCATTGCAAGGTGCAAGTCTGAAATTTTTTGCTTTTTCCTGCTCCTCTTAGCATGATAAAGAAGATTCAAAGAGAGTGAGATGCCAGCTACTTTCATTCAGTCAGTAGCTTCAATCATTTCTGGACGTTTTTCAATGGTAAAAATCAATGAATATTGTAAATGCACAAACAGTAATTTCTCCACATTGCAAGGTGCAATTCTGAAATTTTTTGCTTTTTCCTGCTCCTCTTAGCATGATAAAGAAGATTCAGAGAGTGAGATGCCAGCTCCTTTCATTCAGTCAGTAGCTTCAAACATTTCTGGTATATGAATAACATGATGTTTTTCAATGGCAAAAATCAATGAATATTGTAAATGCACAAACAGTAATTTCTCCGCATTGCAAGGTGCAAGTCTGAAATTTTTTGCTTTTTCCTGCTCCTCTTAGCATGATAAAGAAGATTCAAAGAGAGTGAGATGCCAGCTACTTTCATTCAGTCAGTAGCTTCAATCATTTCTGGACGTTTTTCAAAGGTAAAAATCAATGAATATTGTAAATGCACAAACAGTAATTTCTCCACATTGCAAGGTGCAATTCTGAAATTTTTTGCTTTTTCCTGCTCCTCTTAGCATGATAAAGAAGATTCAAAGAGAGTGAGATGCCAGCTCCTTTCATTCAGTCAGTAGCTTCAAACATTTCTGGTATATGAATAACATGATGTTTTTCAATGGCAAAAATCAATGAATATTGTAAATGCACAAACAGTAATTTCTCCACATTGCAAGGTGCAATTCTGAAATTTTTTGCTTTTTCCTGCTCCTCTTAGCATGATAAAGAAGATTCAAAGAGAGTGAGATGCCAGCTCCTTTCATTCAGTCAGTAGCTTCAAACATTTCTGGTATATGAATAACATGATGTTTTTCAATGGCAAAAATCAATGAATATTGTAAATGCACAAACAGTAATTTCTCCGCATTGCAAGGTGCAATTCTGAAATTTTTTGCTTTTTCCTGCTCCTCTTAGCATGATAAAGAAGATTCAAAGAGAGTGAGATGCCAGCTCCTTTCATTCAGTCAGTAGCTTCAATCATTTCTGGACGTTTTTCAATGGCAAAAATCAATGAATATTGTAAATGCACAAACAGTAATTTCTCCGCATTGCAAGGTGCAATTCTGAAATTTTTTGCTTTTTCCTGCTCCTCTTAGCATGATAAAGAAGATTCAAAGAGAGTGAGATGTCAGCTCCTTTCATTCAGTCAGTAGCTTCAAACATTTCTGGTATATGAATAACATGATGTTTTTCAATGGCAAAAATCAATGAATATTGTAAATGCACAAACAGTAATTTCTCCGCATTGCAAGGTGCAATTCTGAAATTTTTTGCTTTTTCCTGCTCCTCTTAGCATGATAAAGAAGATTCAAAGAGAGTGAGATGCCAGCTCCTTTCATTCAGTCAGTAGCTTCAATCATTTCTGGACGTTTTTCAATGGCAAAAATCAATGAATATTGTAAATGCACAAACAGTAATTTCTCCGCATTGCAAGGTGCAATTCTGAAATTTTTTGCTTTTTCCTGCTCCTCTTAGCATGATAAAGAAGATTCAAAGAGAGTGAGATGCCAGCTCCTTTCATTCAGTCAGTAGCTTCAAACATTTCTGGTATGTGAATAACATGATGTTTTTCAATGGCAAAAATCAATGAATATTGTAAATGCACAAACAGTAATTTCTCCGCATTGCAAGGTGCAAGTCTGAAATTTTTTGCTTTTTCCTGCTCCTCTTAGCATGATAAAGAAGATTCAAAGAGAGTGAGATGCCAGCTCCTTTCATTCAGTCAGTAGCTTCAATCATTTCTGGATGTTTTTCAATGGCAAAAATCAATGAATATTGTAAATGCACAAACTGTAATTTCTCCGTATTGCAAGGTGCAATTCTGAAATTTTTTGCTTTTTCCTGCTCCTCTTAGCATGATAAAGAAGATTCAAAGAGAGTGAGATGCCAGCTCCTTTCATTCAGTCAGTAGCTTCAATCATTTCTGGACGTTTTTCAATGGCAAAAATCAATGAATATTGTAAATGCACAAACAGTAATTTCTCCGCATTGCAAGGTGCAATTCTGAAATTTTTTGCTTTTTCCTGCTCCTCTTAGCATGATAAAGAAGATTCAAAGAGAGTGAGATGACAGCTCCTTTCATTTAGTCAGTACCTTCAATCATTTCTGGACGTTTTTCAATGGCAAAAATCAATGAATATTGTAAATGCACAAACAGTAATTTCTCCGCATTGCAAGGTGCAATTCTGAAATTTTTTGCTTTTTCCCGCTCCTCTTAGCATGATAAAGAAGATTGAAAGAGAGTGAGGTGCCAGCTCCTTTCATTCAGTCAGTAGCTTCAAACATTTCTGGTATATGAATAACATGTTTTTCAATGGCAAAAATCAATGAATATTGTAAATGCACAAACAGTAATTTCTCCGCATTGCAAGGTGCAATTCTGAAATTTTTTGATTTTTCCTGCTCCTCTTAGCATGATAAAGAAGATTCAAAGAGAGTGAGATGCCAGCTCCTTTCATTCAGTCAGTAGCTTCAAACATTTCTGGTATATGAATAACATGATGTTTTTCAATGGCAAAAATCAATGAATATTGTAAATGCACAAACAGTAATTTCTCCGCATTGCAAGGTGCAAGTCTGAAATTTTTTGCTTTTTCCTGCTCCTCTTAGCATGATAAAGAAGATTCAAAGAGAGTGAGATGCCAGCTACTTTCATTCAGTCAGTAGCTTCAATCATTTCTGGACGTTTTTCAATGGTAAAAATCAATGAATATTGTAAATGCACAAACAGTAATTTCTCCACATTGCAAGGTGCAATTCTGAAATTTTTTGCTTTTTCCTGCTCCTCTTAGCATGATAACGAAGATTCAAAGAGAGTGAGATGCCAGCTCCTTTCATTCAGTCAGTAGCTTCAAACATTTCTGGTATATGAATAACATGATGTTTTTCAATGGCAAAAATCAATGAATATTGTAAATGCACAAACAGTAATTTCTCCGCATTGCAAGGTGCAATTCTGAAATTTTTTGCTTTTTCCTGCTCCTCTTAGCATGATAAAGAAGATTCAAAGAGAGTGAGATGCCAGCTCCTTTCATTCAGTCAGTAGCTTCAATCATTTCTGGATGTTTTTCAATGGCAAAAATCAATGAATATTGTAAATGCACAAACTGTAATTTCTCCGCATTGCAAGGTGCAATTCTGAAATTTTTTGCTTTTTCCTGCTCCTCTTAGCATGATAAAGAAGATTCAAAGAGAGTGAGATGCCAGCTCCTTTCATTCAGTCAGTAGCTTCAAACATTTCTGGTATATGAATAACATGATGTTTTTCAATGGCAAAAATCAATGAATATTGTAAATGCACAAACAGTAATTTCTCCGCATTGCAAGGTGCAAGTCTGAAATTTTTTGCTTTTTCCTGCTCCTCTTAGCATGATAAAGAAGATTCAAAGAGAGTGAGATGCCAGCTACTTTCATTCAGTCAGTAGCTTCAATCATTTCTGGACGTTTTTCAATGGTAAAAATCAATGAATATTGTAAATGCACAAACAGTAATTTCTCCACATTGCAAGGTGCAATTCTGAAATTTTTTGCTTTTTCCTGCTCCTCTTAGCATGATAACGAAGATTCAAAGAGAGTGAGATGCCAGCTCCTTTCATTCAGTCAGTAGCTTCAAACATTTCTGGTATATGAATAACATGATGTTTTTCAATGGCAAAAATCAATGAATATTGTAAATGCACAAACAGTAATTTCTCCGCATTGCAAGGTGCAATTCTGAAATTTTTTGCTTTTTCCTGCTCCTCTTAGCATGATAAAGAAGATTCAAAGAGAGTGAGATGCCAGCTCCTTTCATTCAGTCAGTAGCTTCAATCATTTCTGGATGTTTTTCAATGGCAAAAATCAATGAATATTGTAAATGCACAAACTGTAATTTCTCCGCATTGCAAGGTGCAATTCTGAAATTTTTTGCTTTTTCCTGCTCCTCTTAGCATGATAAAGAAGATTCAAAGAGAGTGAGATGCCAGCTCCTTTCATTCAGTCAGTAGCTTCAATCATTTCTGGACGTTTTTCAATGGCAAAAATCAATGAATATTGTAAATGCACAAACAGTAATTTCTCCGCATTGCAAGGTGCAATTCTGAAATTTTTTGCTTTTTCCTGCTCCTCTTAGCATGATAAAGAAGATTCAAAGAGAGTGAGATGCCAGCTCCTTTCATTCAGTCAGTAGCTTCAATCATTTCTGGACGTTTTTCAATGGCAAAAATCAATGAATATTGTAAATGCACAAACAGTAATTTCTCCGCATTGCAAGGTGCAATTCTGAAATTTTTTGCTTTTTCCCGCTCCTCTTAGCATGATAAAGAAGATTCAAAGAGAGTGAGGTGCCAGCTCCTTTCATTCAGTCAGTAGCTTCAAACATTTCTGGTATATGAATAACATGTTTTTCAATGGCAAAAATCAATGAATATTGTAAATGCACAAACAGTAATTTCTCCGCATTGCAAGGTGCAATTCTGAAATTTTTTGATTTTTCCTGCTCCTCTTAGCATGATAAAGAAGATTCAAAGAGAGTGAGATGCCAGCTCATTTCATTCAGTCAGTAGCTTCAATCATTTCTGGACGTTTTTCAATGGCAAAAATCAATGAATATTGTAAAAGCACAAACAGTAATTTCTCCGCATTGCAAGGTGCAATTCTGAAATTTTTTGCTTTTTCCTGCTCCTCTTAGCATGATAAAGAAGATTCAAAGAGAGTGAGATGCCAGCTCCTTTCATTCAGTCAGTAGCTTCAAACATTTCTGGTATATGAATAACATGATGTTTTTCAATGGCAAAAATCAATGAATATTGTAAATGCACAAACAGTAATTTCTCCGCATTGCAAGGTGCAATTCTGAAATTTTTTGCTTTTTCCTGCTCCTCTTAGCATGATAAAGAAGATTCAAAGAGAGTGAGATGCCAGCTCCTTTCATTCAGTCAGTAGCTTCAAACATTTCTGGTATATGAAAAACATGTTTTTCAATGGCAAAAATCAATGAATATTGTAAATGCACAAACAGTAATATCTCCACATTGCAAGGTGCAATTCTGAAATTCTTTGCTTTTTCCTGCTAATCCTAGCTTGATAAAGAAGATTCAAAGAGAGTGAGATGCCAGCTCCTTTCATTCAGTCAGTAGCTTCAAACATTTCTGGTATATGAAAAACATGTTTTTCAATGGCAAAAATCAATGAATATTGTAAATGCACAAACAGTAATTTCTCCGCATTGCAAGGTGCAATTCTGAAATTTTTTGCTTTTTCCTGCTCCTCTTAGCATGATAAAGAAGATTCAAAGAGAGTGAGATGCCAGCTCCTTTCATTCAGTCAGTAGCTTCAAACATTTCTGGTATATGAAAAACATGTTTTTCAATGGCAAAAATCAATGAATATTGTAAATGCACAAACAGTAATATCTCCACATTGCAAGGTGCAATTCTGAAATTCTTTGCTTTTTCCTGCTAATCCTAGCTTGATAAAGAAGATTCAAAGAGAGTGAGATGCCAGCTCCTTTCATTCAGTCAGTAGCTTCAAACATTTCTGGTATATGAAAAACATGTTTTTCAATGGCAAAAATCAATGAATATTGTAAATGCACAAACAGTAATATCTCCACATTGCAAGGTGCAATTCTGAAATTTTTAGCTTTTTCCTGTTAATCCTAGCATGATAAAGAAGATTCAAAGAGAGTGAGATGCCAGCTCCTTTCATTCAGTCAGTAGCTTCAAACATTTCTGGACGTTTTTCAATGGCAAAAATCAATGAATATTGTAAATGCACAAACAGTAATATCTCCACATTGCAAGGTGCAATTCTGAAATTTTTTGCTTTTTCCTGTTAATCCTAGCATGATAAAGAAGATTCAAAGAGAGTGAGATGCCAGCTCCTTTCATTCAGTCAGTAGCTTCAAACATTTCTGGTATATGAAAAACATGTTTTTCAATGGCAAAAATCAATGAATATTGTAAATGCACAAACAGTAATATCTCCACATTGCAAGGTGCAATTCTGAAATTTTTTGCTTTTTCCTGCTAATCCTAGCATGATAAAGAAGATTCAAAGAGAGTGAGATGCCAGCTCCTTTCATTCAGTCAGTAGCTTCAAACATTTCTGGTATATGAAAAACATGTTTTTCAATGGCAAAAATCAATGAATATTGTAAATGCACAAACAGTAATATCTCCACATTGCAAGGTGCAATTCTGAAATTTTTTGCTTTTTCCTGCTAATCCTAGCATGATAAAGAAGATTCAAAGAGAGTGAGATGCCAGCTCCTTTCATTCAGTCAGTAGCTTCAAACATTTCTGGACGTTTTTCAATGGCAAAAATCAATGAATATTGTAAATGCACAAACAGTAATATCTCCACATTGCAAGGTGCAATTCTGAAATTTTTTGCTTTTTCCTGTTAATCCTAGCATGATAAAGAAGATTCAAAGAGAGTGAGATGCCAGCTCCTTTCATTCAGTCAGTAGCTTCAAACATTTCTGGACGTTTTTCAATGGCAAAAATCAATGAATATTGTAAATGCACAAACAGTAATATCTCCACATTGCAAGGTGCAATTCTGAAATTTTTTGCTTTTTCCTGTTAATCCTAGCATGATAAAGAAGATTCAAAGAGAGTGAGATGCCAGCTCCTTTCATTCAGTCAGTAGCTTCAAACATTTCTGGTATATGAAAAACATGTTTTTCAATGGCAAAAATCAATGAATATTGTAAATGCACAAACAGTAATATCTCCACATTGCAAGGTGCAATTCTGAAATTTTTTGCTTTTTCCTGTTAATCCTAGCATGATAAAGAAGATTCAAAGAGAGTGAGATGCCAGCTCCTTTCATTCAGTCAGTAGCTTCAAACATTTCTGGTATATGAAAAACATGTTTTTCAATGGCAAAAATCAATGAATATTTTAAATGCACAAACAGTAATATCTCCACATTGCAAGGTGCAATTCTGAAATTTTTTGCTTTTTCCTGCTAATCCTAGCATGATAAAGAAGATTCAAAGAGAGTGAGATGCCAGCTCCTTTCATTCAGTCAGTAGCTTCAAACATTTCTGGACGTTTTTCAATGGCAAAAATCAATGAATATTGTAAATGCACAAACAGTAATATCTCCACATTGCAAGGTGCAATTCTGAAATTTTTTGCTTTTTCCTGTTAATCCTAGCATGATAAAGAAGATTCAAAGAGAGTGAGATGCCAGCTCCTTTCATTCAGTCAGTAGCTTCAAACATTTCTGGTATATGAAAAACATGTTTTTCAATGGCAAAAATCAATGAATATTGTAAATGCACAAACAGTAATATCTCCACATTGCAAGGTGCAATTCTGAAATTTTTTGCTTTTTCCTGTTAATCCTAGCATGATAAAGAAGATTCAAAGAGAGTGACATGCCAGCTCCTTTCATTCAGTCAGTAGCTTCAAACATTTCTGGTATATGAAAAACATGTTTTTCAATGGCAAAAATCAATGAATATTGTAAATGCACAAACAGTAATATCTCCACATTGCAAGGTGCAATTCTGAAATTTTTTGCTTTTTCCTGCTAATCCTAGCATGATAAAGAAGATTCAAAGAGAGTGAGATGCCAGCTCCTTTCATTCAGTCAGTAGCTTCAAACATTTCTGGACGTTTTTCAATGGCAAAAATCAATGAATATTGTAAATGCACAAACAGTAATATCTCCACATTGCAAGGTGCAATTCTGAAATTTTTTGCTTTTTCCTGTTAATCCTAGCATGATAAAGAAGATTCAAAGAGAGTGAGATGCCAGCTCCTTTCATTCAGTCAGTAGCTTCAAACATTTCTGGTATATGAAAAACATGTTTTTCAATGGCAAAAATCAATGAATATTGTAAATGCACAAACAGTAATATCTCCACATTGCAAGGTGCAATTCTGAAATTTTTTGCTTTTTCCTGCTAATCCTAGCATGATAAAGAAGATTCAAAGAGAGTGAGATGCCAGCTCCTTTCATTCAGTCAGTAGCTTCAAACATTTCTGGTATATGAAAAACACATGTTTTTCAATGGCAAAAATCAATGAATATTGTAAATGCACAAACAGTAATATCTCCACATTGCAAGGTGCAATTCTGAAATTTTTTGCTTTTTCCTGCTAATCCTAGCATGATAAAGAAGATTCAAAGAGAGTGAGATGCCAGCTCCTTTCATTCAGTCAGTAGCTTCAAACATTTCTGGTATATGAAAAACATGTTTTTCAATGGCAAAAATCAATGAATATTGTAAATGCACAAACAGTAATATCTCCACATTGCAAGGTGCAATTCTGAAATTTTTAGCTTTTTCCTGTTAATCCTAGCATGATAAAGAAGATTCAAAGAGAGTGAGATGCCAGCTCCTTTCATTCAGTCAGTAGCTTCAAACATTTCTGGACGTTTTTCAATGGCAAAAATCAATGAATATTGTAAATGCACAAACAGTAATATCTCCACATTGCAAGGTGCAATTCTGAAATTTTTTGCTTTTTCCTGTTAATCCTAGCATGATAAAGAAGATTCAAAGAGAGTGAGATGCCAGCTCCTTTCATTCAGTCAGTAGCTTCAAACATTTCTGGTATATGAAAAACGTTTTTCAATGGCAAAAATCAATGAATATTGTAAATGCACAAACAGTAATATCTCCACATTGCAAGGTGCAATTCTGAAATTTTTTGCTTTTTCCTGCTAATCCTAGCATGATAAAGAAGATTCAAAGAGAGTGAGATGCCAGCTCCTTTCATTCAGTCAGTAGCTTCAAACATTTCTGGTATATGAAAAACATGTTTTTCAATGGCAAAAATCAATGAATATTGTAAATGCACAAACAGTAATATCTCCACATTGCAAGGTGCAATTCTGAAATTTTTTGCTTTTTCCTGCTAATCCTAGCATGATAAAGAAGATTCAAAGAGAGTGAGATGCCAGCTCCTTTCATTCAGTCAGTAGCTTCAAACATTTCTGGACGTTTTTCAATGGCAAAAATCAATGAATATTGTAAATGCACAAACAGTAATATCTCCACATTGCAAGGTGCAATTCTGAAATTTTTTGCTTTTTCCTGTTAATCCTAGCATGATAAAGAAGATTCAAAGAGAGTGAGATGCCAGCTCCTTTCATTCAGTCAGTAGCTTCAAACATTTCTGGTATATGAAAAACATGTTTTTCAATGGCAAAAATCAATGAATATTGTAAATGCACAAACAGTAATATCTCCACATTGCAAGGTGCAATTCTGAAATTTTTTGCTTTTTCCTGTTAATCCTAGCATGATAAAGAAGATTCAAAGAGAGTGAGATGCCAGCTCCTTTCATTCAGTCAGTAGCTTCAAACATTTCTGGTATATGAAAAACATGTTTTTCAATGGCAAAAATCAATGAATATTGTAAATGCACAAACAGTAATATCTCCACATTGCAAGGTGAAATTCTGAAATTTTTTGCTTTTTCCTGTTAATCCTAGCATGATAAAGAAGATTCAAAGAGAGTGAGATGCCAGCTCCTTTCATTCAGTCAGTAGCTTCAAACATTTCTGGTATATGAAAAACATGTTTTTCAATGGCAAAAATCAATGAATATTGTAAATGCACAAACAGTAATATCTCCACATTGCAAGGTGCAATTCTGAAATTTTTTGCTTTTTCCTGCTAATCCTAGCATGATAAAGAAGATTCAAAGAGAGTGAGATGCCAGCTCCTTTCATTCAGTCAGTAGCTTCAATCATTTCTGGACATTTTTCAATGGCAAAAATCAATGAATATTGTAAATGCACAAACAGTAATTTCTCCGCATTGCAAGGTGCAATTCTGAAATTTTTTGCTTTTTCCTGCTCCTCTTAGCATGATAAAGAAGATTCAAAGAGAGTGAGATGACAGCTCCTTTCATTCAGTCAGTAGCTTCAATCATTTCTGGACGTTTTTCAATGGCAAAAATCAATGAATATTGTAAATGCACAAACAGTAATTTCTCCGCATTGCAAGGTGCAATTCTGAAATTTTTTGCTTTTTCCTGCTCCTCTTAGCATGATAAAGAAGATTCAAAGAGAGTGAGGTGCCAGCTCCTTTCATTCAGTCAGGAGCTTCAAACATTTCTGGTATATGAATAACATGTTTTTCAATGGCAAAAATCAATGAATATTGTAAATGCACAAACAGTAATTTCTCCGCATTGCAAGGTGCAATTCTGAAATTTTTTGCTTTTTCCTGCTCCTCTTAGCATGATAAAGAAGATTCAAAGAGAGTGAGATGCCAGCTCCTTTCATTCAGTCAGTAGCTTCAATCATTTCTGGACGTTTTTCAATGGCAAAAATCAATGAATATTGTAAATGCACAAACAGTAATTTCTCCGCATTGGAAGGTGCAATTCTGAAATTTTTTGCTTTTTCCTGCTCCTCTTAGCATGATAAACAAGATTCAAAGAGAGTGAGATGCCAGCTCCTTTCATTCAGTCAGTAGCTTCAATCATTTCTGGACGTTTTTCAATGGCAAAAATCATTGAATATTGTAAATGCACAAACAGTAATTTCTCCGAATTGCAAGGTGCAATTCTGAAATTTTTTACTTTTTCCTGCTCCTCTTAGCATGATAAAGAAGATTCAAAGAGAGTGAGATGCCAGCTCCTTTCATTCAGTCAGTAGCTTCAATCATTTCTGGTATATGAATAACATGATGTTTTTCATTCGCAAAAATCAATGAATATTGTAAATGCACAAACAGTAATTTCTCCGCATTGCAAGGTGCAATTCTGAAATTTTTTGCTTTTTCCTGCTCCTCTTAGCATAATAAAGAAGATTCAAAGAGAGTGAGATGCCAGCTCCTTTCATTCAGTCAGTAGCTTCAATCATTTCTGGATGTTTTTCAATGGCAAAAATCAATGAATATTGTAAATGCACAAACAGTAATTTCTCCGCATTGCAAGGTGCAATTCTGAAATTTTTTGCTTTTTCCTGCTCCTCTTAGCATGATAAAGAAGATTCAAAGAGAGTGAGATGCCAGCTCCTTTCCTTCAGTCAGTAGCTTCAATCATTTCTGGTATATGAATAACATGATGTTTTTCAATGGCAAAAATCAATGAATTTTGTAAATGCACAAACAGTAATTTCTCCGCATTGCAAGGCGCAATTCTGAAATTTTTTGCTTTTTCCTGCTCCTCTTAGCATGATAAAGAAGATTCAAAGAGAGTGAGATGCCAGCTCCTTTCATTCAGTCAGTAGCTTCAATCATTTCTGGACATTTTTCAATGGCAAAAATCAATGAATATTGTAAATGCACAAACAGTAATTTCTCCGCATTGCAAGGTGCAATTCTGAAATTTTTTGCTTTTTCCTGCTCCTCTTAGCATGATAAAGAAGATTCAAAGAGAGTGAGATGCCAGCTCCTTTCATTCAGTCAGTAGCTTCAATCATTTCTGGACGTTTTTCAATGGCAAAAATCAATGAATATTGTAAATGCACAAACAGTAATTTCTCCGCATTGCAAGGTGCAATTCTGAAATTTTTTGCTTTTTCCTGCTCCTCTTAGCATGATAAAGAAGATTCAAAGAGAGTGAGATGCCAGCTCCTTTCATTCAGTCAGTACCTTCAATCATTTCTGGACGTTTTTCAATGGCAAAAATCAATGAATATTGTAAATGCACAAACAGTAATTTCTCCGCATTGCAAGGTGCAATTCTGAAATTTTTTGCTTTTTCCTGCTCCTCTTAGCATGATAAAGAAGATTCAAAGAGAGTGAGATGCCAGCTCCTTTCATTCAGTCAGTAGCTTCAATCATTTCTGGACGTTTTTCAATGGCAAAAATCAATGAATATTGTAAATGCACAAACTGTAATTTCTCCGCATTGCAAGGTGCAATTCTGAAATTTTTTGCTTTTTCCTGCTCCTCTTAGCATGATAAAGAAGATTCAAAGAGAGTGAGATGCCAGCTCCTTTCATTCTGTCAGTAGCTTCAATCATTTCTGGTATATGAATAACATGATGTTTTTCAATAGCAAAAATCAATGAATATTGTAAATGCACAAACAGTAATTTCTCCGCATTGCAAGGTGCAATTCTGAAATTTTTTGCTTTTTCCTGCTCCTCTTAGCATGATAAAGAAGATTCAAAGAGAGTGAGATGCCAGCTCCTTTCATTCAGTCAGTAGCTTCAATCATTTCTGGACATTTTTCAATGGCAAAAATCAATGAATATTGTAAATGCACAAACAGTAATTTCTCCGCATTGCAAGGTGCAATTCTGAAATTTTTTGCTTTTTCCTGCTCCTGTTAGCATGATAAACAAGATTCAAAGAGAGTGAGATGCCATCTCCTTTCATTCAGTCAGTAGCTTCAATCATTTCTGGACGTTTTTCAATGGCAAAAATCAATGAATATTGTAAATGCACAAACAGTAATTTCTCCGCATTGCAAGGTGCAATTCTGAAATTTTTTGCTTTTTCCTGCTCCTCTTAGCATGATAAAGAAGATTCAAAGAGAGTGAGATGCCAGCTCCTTTCATTCAGTCAGTAGCTTCAATCATTTCTGGTATATGAATAACATGATGTTTTTCAATGGCAAAAATCAATGAATATTGTAAATGCACAAACAGTAATTTCTCCGCATTGCAAGGTGCAATTCTGAAATTTTTTGCTTTTTCCTGTTAATCCTAGCATGATAAAGAAGATTCAAAGAGAGTGAGATGCCAGCTCCTTTCATTCAGTCAGTAGCTTCAAACATTTCTGGTATATGAAAAACATGTTTTTCAATGGCAAAAATCAATGAATATTGTAAATGCACAAACAGTAATATCTCCACATTGCAAGGTGAAATTCTGAAATTTTTTGCTTTTTCCTGTTAATCCTAGCATGATAAAGAAGATTCAAAGAGAGTGAGATGCCAGCTCCTTTCATTCAGTCAGTAGCTTCAAACATTTCTGGTATATGAAAAACATGTTTTTCAATGGCAAAAATCAATGAATATTGTAAATGCACAAACAGTAATATCTCCACATTGCAAGGTGCAATTCTGAAATTTTTTGCTTTTTCCTGCTAATCCTAGCATGATAAAGAAGATTCAAAGAGAGTGAGATGCCAGCTCCTTTCATTCAGTCAGTAGCTTCAATCATTTCTGGACATTTTTCAATGGCAAAAATCAATGAATATTGTAAATGCACAAACAGTAATTTCTCCGCATTGCAAGGTGCAATTCTGAAATTTTTTGCTTTTTCCTGCTCCTCTTAGCATGATAAAGAAGATTCAAAGAGAGTGAGATGACAGCTCCTTTCATTCAGTCAGTAGCTTCAATCATTTCTGGACGTTTTTCAATGGCAAAAATCAATGAATATTGTAAATGCACAAACAGTAATTTCTCCGCATTGCAAGGTGCAATTCTGAAATTTTTTGCTTTTTCCTGCTCCTCTTAGCATGATAAAGAAGATTCAAAGAGAGTGAGGTGCCAGCTCCTTTCATTCAGTCAGGAGCTTCAAACATTTCTGGTATATGAATAACATGTTTTTCAATGGCAAAAATCAATGAATATTGTAAATGCACAAACAGTAATTTCTCCGCATTGCAAGGTGCAATTCTGAAATTTTTTGCTTTTTCCTGCTCCTCTTAGCATGATAAAGAAGATTCAAAGAGAGTGAGATGCCAGCTCCTTTCATTCAGTCAGTAGCTTCAATCATTTCTGGACGTTTTTCAATGGCAAAAATCAATGAATATTGTAAATGCACAAACAGTAATTTCTCCGCATTGGAAGGTGCAATTCTGAAATTTTTTGCTTTTTCCTGCTCCTCTTAGCATGATAAACAAGATTCAAAGAGAGTGAGATGCCAGCTCCTTTCATTCAGTCAGTAGCTTCAATCATTTCTGGACGTTTTTCAATGGCAAAAATCATTGAATATTGTAAATGCACAAACAGTAATTTCTCCGCATTGCAAGGTGCAATTCTGAAATTTTTTACTTTTTCCTGCTCCTCTTAGCATGATAAAGAAGATTCAAAGAGAGTGAGATGCCAGCTCCTTTCATTCAGTCAGTAGCTTCAATCATTTCTGGTATATGAATAACATGATGTTTTTCATTCGCAAAAATCAATGAATATTGTAAATGCACAAACAGTAATTTCTCCGCATTGCAAGGTGCAATTCTGAAATTTTTTGCTTTTTCCTGCTCCTCTTAGCATAATAAAGAAGATTCAAAGAGAGTGAGATGCCAGCTCCTTTCATTCAGTCAGTAGCTTCAATCATTTCTGGATGTTTTTCAATGGCAAAAATCAATGAATATTGTAAATGCACAAACAGTAATTTCTCCGCATTGCAAGGTGCAATTCTGAAATTTTTTGCTTTTTCCTGCTCCTCTTAGCATGATAAAGAAGATTCAAAGAGAGTGAGATGCCAGCTCCTTTCCTTCAGTCAGTAGCTTCAATCATTTCTGGTATATGAATAACATGATGTTTTTCAATGGCAAAAATCAATGAATTTTGTAAATGCACAAACAGTAATTTCTCCGCATTGCAAGGCGCAATTCTGAAATTTTTTGCTTTTTCCTGCTCCTCTTAGCATGATAAAGAAGATTCAAAGAGAGTGAGATGCCAGCTCCTTTCATTCAGTCAGTAGCTTCAATCATTTCTGGACATTTTTCAATGGCAAAAATCAATGAATATTGTAAATGCACAAACAGTAATTTCTCCGCATTGCAAGGTGCAATTCTGAAATTTTTTGCTTTTTCCTGCTCCTCTTAGCATGATAAAGAAGATTCAAAGAGAGTGAGATGCCAGCTCCTTTCATTCAGTCAGTAGCTTCAATCATTTCTGGACGTTTTTCAATGGCAAAAATCAATGAATATTGTAAATGCACAAACAGTAATTTCTCCGCATTGCAAGGTGCAATTCTGAAATTTTTTGCTTTTTCCTGCTCCTCTTAGCATGATAAAGAAGATTCAAAGAGAGTGAGATGCCAGCTCCTTTCATTCAGTCAGTACCTTCAATCATTTCTGGACGTTTTTCAATGGCAAAAATCAATGAATATTGTAAATGCACAAACAGTAATTTCTCCGCATTGCAAGGTGCAATTCTGAAATTTTTTGCTTTTTCCTGCTCCTCTTAGCATGATAAAGAAGATTCAAAGAGAGTGAGATGCCAGCTCCTTTCATTCAGTCAGTAGCTTCAATCATTTCTGGACGTTTTTCAATGGCAAAAATCAATGAATATTGTAAATGCACAAACTGTAATTTCTCCGCATTGCAAGGTGCAATTCTGAAATTTTTTGCTTTTTCCTGCTCCTCTTAGCATGATAAAGAAGATTCAAAGAGAGTGAGATGCCAGCTCCTTTCATTCTGTCAGTAGCTTCAATCATTTCTGGTATATGAATAACATGATGTTTTTCAATAGCAAAAATCAATGAATATTGTAAATGCACAAACAGTAATTTCTCCGCATTGCAAGGTGCAATTCTGAAATTTTTTGCTTTTTCCTGCTCCTCTTAGCATGATAAAGAAGATTCAAAGAGAGTGAGATGCCAGCTCCTTTCATTCAGTCAGTAGCTTCAATCATTTCTGGACATTTTTCAATGGCAAAAATCAATGAATATTGTAAATGCACAAACAGTAATTTCTCCGCATTGCAAGGTGCAATTCTGAAATTTTTTGCTTTTTCCTGCTCCTGTTAGCATGATAAACAAGATTCAAAGAGAGTGAGATGCCATCTCCTTTCATTCAGTCAGTAGCTTCAATCATTTCTGGACGTTTTTCAATGGCAAAAATCAATGAATATTGTAAATGCACAAACAGTAATTTCTCCGCATTGCAAGGTGCAATTCTGAAATTTTTTGCTTTTTCCTGCTCCTCTTAGCATGATAAAGAAGATTCAAAGAGAGTGAGATGCCAGCTCCTTTCATTCAGTCAGTAGCTTCAATCATTTCTGGTATATGAATAACATGATGTTTTTCAATGGCAAAAATCAATGAATATTGTAAATGCACAAACAGTAATTTCTCCGCATTGCAAGGTGCAATTCTGAAATTTTTTGCTTTTTCCTGCTCCTCTTAGCATGATAAAGAAGATTCAAAGAGAGTGAGATGCCAGCTCCTTTCATTCAGTCAGTAGCTTCAATCATTTCTGGACGTTTTTCAATGGCAAAAATCAATGAATATTGTAAATGCACAAACAGTAATTTCTCCGCATTGCAAGGTGCAATTCTGAAATTTTTTGCTTTTTCCTGCTCCTCTTAGCATGATAAACAAGATTCAAAGAGAGTGAGATGCCAGCTCCTTTCATTCAGTCAGTAGCTTCAATCATTTCTGGACGTTTTTCAATGGCAAAAATCATTGAATATTGTAAATGCACAAACAGTAATTTCTCCGCATTGCAAGGTGCAATTCTGAAATTTTTTACTTTTTCCTGCTCCTCTTAGCATGATAAAGAAGATTCAAAGAGAGTGAGATGCCAGCTCCTTTCATTCAGTCAGTAGCTTCAATCATTTCTGGTATATGAATAACATGATGTTTTTCATTCGCAAAAATCAATGAATATTGTAAATGCACAAACAGTAATTTCTCCGCATTGCAAGGTGCAATTCTGAAATTTTTTGCTTTTTCCTGCTCCTCTTAGCATAATAAAGAAGATTCAAAGAGAGTGAGATGCCAGCTCCTTTCATTCAGTCAGTAGCTTCAATCATTTCTGGATGTTTTTCAATGGCAAAAATCAATGAATATTGTAAATGCACAAACAGTAATTTCTCCGCATTGCAAGGTGCAATTCTGAAATTTTTTGCTTTTTCCTGCTCCTCTTAGCATGATAAAGAAGATTCAAAGAGAGTGAGATGCCAGCTCCTTTCCTTCAGTCAGTAGCTTCAATCATTTCTGGTATATGAATAACATGATGTTTTTCAATGGCAAAAATCAATGAATTTTGTAAATGCACAAACAGTAATTTCTCCGCATTGCAAGGCGCAATTCTGAAATTTTTTGCTTTTTCCTGCTCCTCTTAGCATGATAAAGAAGATTCAAAGAGAGTGAGATGCCAGCTCCTTTCATTCAGTCAGTAGCTTCAATCATTTCTGGACATTTTTCAATGGCAAAAATCAATGAATATTGTAAATGCACAAACAGTAATTTCTCCGCATTGCAAGGTGCAATTCTGAAATTTTTTGCTTTTTCCTGCTCCTCTTAGCATGATAAAGAAGATTCAAAGAGAGTGAGATGCCAGCTCCTTTCATTCAGTCAGTAGCTTCAATCATTTCTGGACGTTTTTCAATGGCAAAAATCAATGAATATTGTAAATGCACAAACAGTAATTTCTCCGCATTGCAAGGTGCAATTCTGAAATTTTTTGCTTTTTCCTGCTCCTCTTAGCATGATAAAGAAGATTCAAAGAGAGTGAGATGCCAGCTCCTTTCATTCAGTCAGTACCTTCAATCATTTCTGGACGTTTTTCAATGGCAAAAATCAATGAATATTGTAAATGCACAAACAGTAATTTCTCCGCATTGCAAGGTGCAATTCTGAAATTTTTTGCTTTTTCCTGCTCCTCTTAGCATGATAAAGAAGATTCAAAGAGAGTGAGATGCCAGCTCCTTTCATTCAGTCAGTAGCTTCAATCATTTCTGGACGTTTTTCAATGGCAAAAATCAATGAATATTGTAAATGCACAAACTGTAATTTCTCCGCATTGCAAGGTGCAATTCTGAAATTTTTTGCTTTTTCCTGCTCCTCTTAGCATGATAAAGAAGATTCAAAGAGAGTGAGATGCCAGCTCCTTTCATTCTGTCAGTAGCTTCAATCATTTCTGGTATATGAATAACATGATGTTTTTCAATAGCAAAAATCAATGAATATTGTAAATGCACAAACAGTAATTTCTCCGCATTGCAAGGTGCAATTCTGAAATTTTTTGCTTTTTCCTGCTCCTCTTAGCATGATAAAGAAGATTCAAAGAGAGTGAGATGCCAGCTCCTTTCATTCAGTCAGTAGCTTCAATCATTTCTGGACATTTTTCAATGGCAAAAATCAATGAATATTGTAAATGCACAAACAGTAATTTCTCCGCATTGCAAGGTGCAATTCTGAAATTTTTTGCTTTTTCCTGCTCCTGTTAGCATGATAAACAAGATTCAAAGAGAGTGAGATGCCATCTCCTTTCATTCAGTCAGTAGCTTCAATCATTTCTGGACGTTTTTCAATGGCAAAAATCAATGAATATTGTAAATGCACAAACAGTAATTTCTCCGCATTGCAAGGTGCAATTCTGAAATTTTTTGCTTTTTCCTGCTCCTCTTAGCATGATAAAGAAGATTCAAAGAGAGTGAGATGCCAGCTCCTTTCATTCAGTCAGTAGCTTCAATCATTTCTGGTATATGAATAACATGATGTTTTTCAATGGCAAAAATCAATGAATATTGTAAATGCACAAACAGTAATTTCTCCGCATTGCAAGGTGCAATTCTGAAATTTTTTGCTTTTTCCTGCTCCTCTTAGCATGATAAAGAAGATTCAAAGAGAGTGAGATGCCAGCTCCTTTCATTCAGTCAGTAGCTTCAATCATTTCTGGACGTTTTTCAATGGCAAAAATCAATGAATATTGTAAATGCACAAACAGTAATTTCTCCGCATTGCAAGGTGCAATTCTGAAATTTTTTGCTTTTTCCTGCTCCTCTTAGCATGATAAACAAGATTCAAAGAGAGTGAGATGCCAGCTCCTTTCATTCAGTCAGTAGCTTCAATCATTTCTGGACGTTTTTCAATGGCAAAAATCATTGAATATTGTAAATGCACAAACAGTAATTTCTCCGCATTGCAAGGTGCAATTCTGAAATTTTTTACTTTTTCCTGCTCCTCTTAGCATGATAAAGAAGATTCAAAGAGAGTGAGATGCCAGCTCCTTTCATTCAGTCAGTAGCTTCAATCATTTCTGGTATATGAATAACATGATGTTTTTCAATCGCAAAAATCAATGAATATTGTAAATGCACAAACAGTAATTTCTCCGCATTGCAAGGTGCAATTCTGAAATTTTTTGCTTTTTCCTGCTCCTCTTAGCATGATAAAGAAGATTCAAAGAGAGTGAGATGCCAGCTCCTTTCATTCAGTCAGTAGCTACAATCATTTCTGGATGTTTTTCAATGGCAAAAATCAATGAATATTGTAAATGCACAAACAGTAATTTCTCCGCATTGCAAGGTGCAATTCTGAAATTTTTTGCTTTTTCCTGCTCCTCTTAGCATGATAAAGAAGATTCAAAGAGAGTGAGATGCCAGCTCCTTTCCTTCAGTCAGTAGCTTCAATCATTTCTGGTATATGAATAACATGATGTTTTTCAATGGCAAAAATCAATGAATTTTGTAAATGCACAAACAGTAATTTCTCCGCATTGCAAGGCGCAATTCTGAAATTTTTTGCTTTTTCCTGCTCCTCTTAGCATGATAAAGAAGATTCAAAGAGAGGGAGATGCCAGCTCCTTTCATTCAGTCAGTAGCTTCAATCATTTCTGGACATTTTTCAATGGCAAAAATCAATGAATATTGTAAATGCACAAACAGTAATTTCTCCGCATTGCAAGGTGCAATTCTGAAATTTTTTGCTTTTTCCTGCTCCTCTTAGCATGATAAAGAAGATTCAAAGAGAGTGAGATGCCAGCTCCTTTCATTCAGTCAGTAGCTTCAATCATTTCTGGACGTTTTTCAATGGCAAAAATCAATGAATATTGTAAATGCACAAACAGTAATTTCTCCGCATTGCAAGGTGCAATTCTGAAATTTTTTGCTTTTTCCTGCTCCTCTTAGCATGATAAAGAAGATTCAAAGAGAGTGATATGCCAGCTCCTTTCATTCAGTCAGTACCTTCAATCATTTCTGGACGTTTTTCAATGGCAAAAATCAATGAATATTGTAAATGCACAAACAGTAATTTCTCCGCATTGCAAGGTGCAATTCTGAAATTTTTTGCTTTTTCCTGCTCCTCTTAGCATGATAAAGAAGATTCAAAGAGAGTGAGATGCCAGCTCCTTTCATTCAGTCAGTAGCTTCAATCATTTCTGGACGTTTTTCAATGGCAAAAATCAATGAATATTGTAAATGCACAAACTGTAATTTCTCCGCATTGCAAGGTGCAATTCTGAAATTTTTTGCTTTTTCCTGCTCCTCTTAGCATGATAAAGAAGATTCAAAGAGAGTGAGATGCCAGCTCCTTTCATTCAGTCAGTAGCTTCAATCATTTCTGGTATATGAATAACATGATGTTTTTCAATAGCAAAAATCAATGAATATTGTAAATGCACAAACAGTAATTTCTCCGCATTGCAAGGTGCAATTCTGAAATTTTTTGCTTTTTCCTGCTCCTCTTAGCATGATAAAGAAGATTCAAAGAGAGTGAGATGCCAGCTCCTTTCATTCAGTCAGTAGCTTCAATCATTTCTGGACGTTTTTCAATGGCAAAAATCAATGAATATTGTAAATGCACAAACAGTAATTTCTCCACATTGCAAGGTGCAATTCTGAAATTTTTTGCTTTTTCCTGCTCCTCTTAGCATGATAAACAAGATTCAAAGAGAGTGAGATGCCAGCTCCTTTCATTCAGTCAGTAGCTTCAATCATTTCTGGACGTTTTTCAATGGCAAAAATCATTGAATATTGTAAATGCACAAACAGTAATTTCTCCGCATTGCAAGGTGCAATTCTGAAATTTTTTACTTTTTCCTGCTCCTCTTAGCATGATAAAGAAGATTCAAAGAGAGTGAGATGCCAGCTCCTTTCATTCAGTCAGTAGCTTCAATCATTTCTGGACGTTTTTCAATGGCAAAAATCAATGAATATTGTAAATGCACAAACAGTAATTTCTCCGCATTGCAAGGTGCAATTCTGAAATTTTTTGCTTTTTCCTGCTCCTCTTAGCATGATAAAGAAGATTCAAAGAGAGTGAGATGCCAGCTCCTTTCCTTCAGTCAGTAGCTTCAATCATTTCTGGTATATGAATAACATGATGTTTTTCAATGGCAAAAATCAATGAATTTTGTGAATGCACAAACAGTAATTTCTCCGCATTGCAAGGCGCAATTCTGAAATTTTTTGCTTTTTCCTGCTCCTCTTAGCATGATAAAGAAGATTCAAAGAGAGTGAGATGCCAGCTCCTTTCATTCAGTCAGTAGCTTCAATCATTTCTGGACATTTTTCAATGGCAAAAATCAATGAATATTGTAAATGCACAAACAGTAATTTCTCCGCATTGCAAGGTGCAATTCTGAAATTTTTTGCTTTTTCCTGCTCCTCTTAGCATGATAAAGAAGATTCAAAGAGAGTGAGATGCCAGCTCCTTTCATTCAGTCAGTAGCTTCAATCATTTCTGGACGTTTTTCAATGGCAAAAATCAATGAATATTGTAAATGCACAAACAGTAATTTCTCCGCATTGCAAGGTGCAATTCTGAAATTTTTTGCTTTTTCCTGCTCCTCTTAGCATGATAAAGAAGATTCAAAGAGAGTGAGGTGCCAGCTCCTTTCATTCAGTCAGGAGCTTCAAACATTTCTGGTATATGAATAACATGTTTTTCAATGGCAAAAATCAATGAATATTGTAAATGCACAAACAGTAATTTCTCCGCATTGCAAGGTGCAATTCTGAAATTTTTTGCTTTTTCCTGCTCCTCTTAGCATGATAAAGAAGATTCAAAGAGAGTGAGATGCCAGCTCCTTTCATTCAGTCAGTAGCTTCAATCATTTCTGGATGTTTTTCAATGGCAAAAATCAATGAATATTGTAAATGCACAAACTGTAATTTCTCCGCATTGCAAGGTGCAATTCTGAAATTTTTTGCTTTTTCCTGCTCCTCTTAGCATGATAAAGAAGATTCAAAGAGAGTGAGATTCCAGCTCCTTTCATTCAGTCAGTAGCTTCAATCATTTCTGGACGTTTTTCAATGGCAAAAATCAATGAATATTGTAAATGCACAAACAGTAATTTCTCCGCATTGCAAGGTGCAATTCTGAAATTTTTTGCTTTTTCCTGCTCCTCTTAGCATGATAAAGAAGATTCAAAGAGAGTGAGATGCCAGCTCCTTTCATTCAGTCAGTAGCTTCAAACATTTCTGGTATATGAATAACATGATGTTTTTCAATGGCAAAAATCAATGAATATTGTAAATGCACAAACAGTAATTTCTCCGCATTGCAAGGTGCAAGTCTGAAATTTTTTGCTTTTTCCTGCTCCTCTTAGCATGATAAAGAAGATTCAAAGAGAGTGAGATGCCAGCTCCTTTCATTCAATCAGTAGCTTCAAACATTTCTGGTATATGAATAACATGATGTTTTTCAATGGCAAAAATCAATGAATATTGTAAATGCACAAACAGTAATTTCTCCGCATTGCAAGGTGCAAGTCTGAAATTTTTTGCTTTATCCTGCTCCTCTTAGCATGATAAAGAAGATTCAAAGAGAGTGAGATGCCAGCTCCTTTCATTCAGTCAGTAGCTTCAATCATTTCTGGTATATGAATAACATGATGTTTTTCAATGGCAAAAATCAATGAATATTGTAAATGCACAAACAGTAATTTCTCCGCATTGCAAGGTGCAATTCTGAAATTTTTTGCTTTTTCCTGCTCCTCTTAGCATGATAAAGAAGATTCAAAGAGAGTGAGATGCCAGCTCCTTTCATTCAGTCAGTAGCTTCAAACATTTCTGGTATATGAATAACATGATGTTTTTCAATGGCAAAAATCAATGAATATTGTAAATGCACAAACAGTAATTTCTCCGCATTGCAAGGTGCAATTCTGAAATTTTTTGCTTTTTCCTGCTCCTCTTAGCATGATAAAGAAGATTCAAAGAGAGTGAGATGCCAGCTCCTTTCATTCAGTCAGTAGCTTCAATCATTTCTGGACGTTTTTCAATGGCAAAAATCAATGAATATTGTAAATGCACAAACAGTAATTTCTCCGCATTGCAAGGTGCAATTCTGAAAATTTTTGCTTTTTCCTGCTCCTCTTAGCATGATAAAGAAGTTTCAAAGAGAGTGAGATGCCAGCTCCTTTCATTCAGTCAGTAGCTTCAATAATTTCTGGACGTTTTTCAATGGCAAAAATCAATGAATATTGTAAATGCACAAACAGTAATTTCTCCGCATTGCAAGGTGCAATTCTGAAATTTTTTGCTTTTTCCTGCTCCTCTTAGCATGATAAACAAGATTCAAAGAGAGTGAGATGCCAGCTCCTTTCATTCAGTCAGTAGCTTCAATCATTTCTGGACATTTTTCAATGGCAAAAATCAATGAATATTGTAAATGCACAAACAGTAATTTATCCGCATTGCAAGGTGCAATTCTGAAATTTTTTGCTTTTTCCTGCTCCTCTTAGCATGATAAAGAAGATTCAAAGAGAGTGAGATGCCAGCTCCTTTCATTCAGTCAGTAGCTTCAAACATTTCTGGTATATGAATAACATGATGTTTTTCAATGGCAAAAATCAATGAATATTGTAAATGCACAAACAGTAATTTCTCCGCATTGCAAGGTGCAATTCTGAAATTTTTTGCTTTTTCCTGCTCCTCTTAGCATGATAAAGAAGATTCAAAGAGAGTGAGATGCCAGCTCCTTTCATTCAGTCAGTAGCTTCAATCATTTCTGGACGTTTTTCAATGGCAAAAATCAATGAATATTGTAAATGCACAAACAGTAATTTCTCCGCATTGCAAGGTGCAATTCTGAAATTTTTTGCTTTTTCCTGCTCCTCTTAGCATTATGAAGAAGATTCAAAGAGAGTGAGATGCCAGCTCCTTTCATTCAGTCAGTAGCTTCAAACATTTCTGGTATATGAATAACATGATGTTTTTCAATGGCAAAAATCAATGAATATTGTAAATGCACAAACAGTAATTTCTCCGCATTGCAAGGTGCAATTCTGAAATTTTTTGCTTTTTCCTGCTCCTCTTAGCATGATAAAGAAGATTCAAAGAGAGTGAGATGCCAGCTCCTTTCGTTCAGTCAGTAGCTTCAATCATTTCTGGACGTTTTTCAATGGCAAAAATCATTGAATATTGTAAATGCACAAACAGTAATTTCTCCGTATTGCAAGGTGCAATTCTGAAATTTTTTACTTTTTCCTGCTCCTCTTAGCATGATAAAAAAGATTCAAAGAGTGTGAGATGCCAGCTCCTTTCATTCAGTCAGTAGCTTCAATCATTTCTGGTATATGAATAACATGATGTTTTTCAATGGCAAAAATCAATGAATATTGTAAATGCACAAACAGTAATTTCTCCGCATTGCAAGGTGCAATTCTGAAATTTTTTGCTTTTTCCTGCTCCTCTTAGCATGATAAAGAAGATTCAAAGAGAGTGAGATGCCAGCTCCTTTCATTCAGTCAGTAGCTTCAAACATTTCTGGTATATGAATAACATGATGTTTTTCAATGGCAAAAATCAATGAATATTGTAAATGCACAAACAGTAATTTCTCCGCATTGCAAGGTGCAAGTCTGAAATTTTTTGCTTTTTCCTGCTCCTCTTAGCATGATAAAGAAGATTCAAAGAGAGTGAGATGCCAGCTCCTTTCATTCAATCAGTAGCTTCAAACATTTCTGGTATATGAATAACATGATGTTTTTCAATGGCAAAAATCAATGAATATTGTAAATGCACAAACAGTAATTTCTCCGCATTGCAAGGTGCAAGTCTGAAATTTTTTGCTTTATCCTGCTCCTCTTAGCATGATAAAGAAGATTCAAAGAGAGTGAGATGCCAGCTCCTTTCATTCAGTCAGTAGCTTCAATCATTTCTGGTATATGAATAACATGATGTTTTTCAATGGCAAAAATCAATGAATATTGTAAATGCACAAACAGTAATTTCTCCGCATTGCAAGGTGCAATTCTGAAATTTTTTGCTTTTTCCTGCTCCTCTTAGCATGATAAAGAAGATTCAAAGAGAGTGAGATGCCAGCTCCTTTCATTCAGTCAGTAGCTTCAAACATTTCTGGTATATGAATAACATGATGTTTTTCAATGGCAAAAATCAATGAATATTGTAAATGCACAAACAGTAATTTCTCCGCATTGCAAGGTGCAATTCTGAAATTTTTTGCTTTTTCCTGCTCCTCTTAGCATGATAAAGAAGATTCAAAGAGAGTGAGATGCCAGCTCCTTTCATTCAGTCAGTAGCTTCAATCATTTCTGGACGTTTTTCAATGGCAAAAATCAATGAATATTGTAAATGCACAAACAGTAATTTCTCCGCATTGCAAGGTGCAATTCTGAAAATTTTTGCTTTTTCCTGCTCCTCTTAGCATGATAAAGAAGTTTCAAAGAGAGTGAGATGCCAGCTCCTTTCATTCAGTCAGTAGCTTCAATAATTTCTGGACGTTTTTCAATGGCAAAAATCAATGAATATTGTAAATGCACAAACAGTAATTTCTCCGCATTGCAAGGTGCAATTCTGAAATTTTTTGCTTTTTCCTGCTCCTCTTAGCATGATAAACAAGATTCAAAGAGAGTGAGATGCCAGCTCCTTTCATTCAGTCAGTAGCTTCAATCATTTCTGGACATTTTTCAATGGCAAAAATCAATGAATATTGTAAATGCACAAACAGTAATTTATCCGCATTGCAAGGTGCAATTGTGAAATTTTTTGCTTTTTCCTGCTCCTCTTAGCATGATAAAGAAGATTCAAAGAGAGTGAGATGCCAGCTCCTTTCATTCAGTCAGTAGCTTCAAACATTTCTGGTATATGAATAACATGATGTTTTTCAATGGCAAAAATCAATGAATATTGTAAATGCACAAACAGTAATTTCTCCGCATTGCAAGGTGCTATTCTGAAATTTTTTGCTTTTTCCTGCTCCTCTTAGCATGATAAAGAAGATTCAAAGAGAGTGAGATGCCAGCTCCTTTCATTCAGTCAGTAGCTTCAATCATTTCTGGACGTTTTTCAATGGCAAAAATCAATGAATATTGTAAATGCACAAACAGTAATTTCTCCGCATTGCAAGGTGCAATTCTGAAATTTTTTGCTTTTTCCTGCTCCTCTTAGCATTATGAAGAAGATTCAAAGAGAGTGAGATGCCAGCTCCTTTCATTCAGTCAGTAGCTTCAAACATTTCTGGTATATGAATAACATGATGTTTTTCAATGGCAAAAATCAATGAATATTGTAAATGCACAAACAGTAATTTCTCCGCATTGCAAGGTGCAATTCTGAAATTTTTTGCTTTTTCCTGCTCCTCTTAGCATGATAAAGAAGATTCAAAGAGAGTGAGATGCCAGCTCCTTTCGTTCAGTCAGTAGCTTCAATCATTTCTGGACGTTTTTCAATGGCAAAAATCATTGAATATTGTAAATGCACAAACAGTAATTTCTCCGCATTGCAAGGTGCAATTCTGAAATTTTTTACTTTTTCCTGCTCCTCTTAGCATGATAAAAAAGATTCAAAGAGTGTGAGATGCCAGCTCCTTTCATTCAGTCAGTAGCTTCAATCATTTCTGGTATATGAATAACATGATGTTTTTCAATGGCAAAAATCAATGAATATTGTAAATGCACAAACAGTAATTTCTCCGCATTGCAAGGTGCAATTCTGAAATTTTTTGCTTTTTCCTGCTCCTCTTAGCATGATAAACAAGATTCAAAGAGAGTGAGATAACAGCTCCTTTCATTCAGTCAGTAGCTTCAATCATTTCTGGACATTTTTCAATGGCAAAAATCAATGAATATTGTAAATGCACAAACAGTAATTTCTCCGCATTGCAAGGTGCAATTCTGAAATTTTTTGCTTTTTCCTGCTCCTCTTAACATGATAAAGAAGATTCAAAGAGAGTGAGATGCCAGCTCCTTTCATTCAGTCAGTAGCTTCAATCATTTCTGGACGTTTTTCAATTGCAAAAATCAATGAATATTGTAAATGCACAAACAGTAATTTCTCCGCATTGCAAGGTGCAATTCTGAAATTTTTTGCTTTTTCCTGCTCCTCTTAGCATGATAAAGAAGATTCAAAGAGAGTGAGTTGCCAGCTTCTTTCATTCAGTCAGTAGCTTCAAACATTTCTGGGATATGAATAACATGATGTTTTTCAATGGCAAAAATCAATGAATATTGTAAATGCACAAACAGTAATTTCTCCGCATTGCAAGGTGCAATTCTGAAATTTTTTGCTTTTTCCTGCTCCTCTTAGCATGATAAAGAAGATTCAAAGAGAGTGAGATGCCAGCTCCTTTCATTCAGTCAGTAGCTTCAATCATTTCTGGACGTTTTTCAATGGCAAAAATCAATGAATATTGTAAATGCACAAACAGTAATTTCTCCGCATTGCAAGGTGCAATTCTGAAATTTTTTGCTTTTTCCTGCTCCTCTTAGCATGATAAAGAAGATTCAAAGAGAGTGAGATGCCAGCTCCTTTCATTCAGTCAGTAGCTTCAATCATTTCTGGACGTTTTTCAATGGCAAAAATCAATGAATATTATAAATGCACAAACAGTAATTTCTCCGCATTGCAAGGTGCAATTCTGAAATTTTTTGCTTTTTCCTGCTCCTCTTAGCATGATAAAGAAGATTCAAAGAGAGTGAGATGCCAGCTCCTTTCATTCAGTCAGTAGCTTCAATCATTTCTGGTATATGAATAACATGATGTATTTCAATGGCAAAAATCAATGAATATTGTAAATGCACAAACAGTAATTTCTCCGCATTGCAAGTTGCAATTCTGAAATTTTTTGCTTTTTCCTGCTCCTCTTAGCATGATAAAGAAGATTCAAAGAGAGTGAGATGCCAGCTCCTTTCATTCAGTCAGTAGCTTCAATCATTTCTGGACGTTTTTCAATGGCAAAAATCAATGAATATTGTAAATGCACAAACAGTAATTTCTCCGCATTGCAAGGTGCAATTCTGAAATTTTTTGCTTTTTCCTGCTCCTCTTAGCATGATAAAGAAGATTCAAAGAGAGTGAGATGCCAGCTCCTTTCATTCAGTCAGTAGCTTCAATCATTTCTGGATGTTTTTCAATGGCAAAAATCAATGAATATTGTAAATGCACAAACAGTAATTTCTCCGCATTGCAAGGTGCAATTCTGAAATTTTTTGCTTTTTCCTGCTCCTCTTAGCATGATAAAGAAGATTCAAAGAGAGTGAGATGCCAGCTCCTTTCATTCAGTCAGTAGCTTCAATCATTTCTGGACGTTTTTCAATGGCAAAAATCAATGAATATTGTAAATGCACAAACAGTAATTTCTCCGCATTGCAAGGTGCAATTCTGAAATTTTTTGCTTTTTCCTGCTCCTCTTAGCATGATAAAGAAGATTCAAAGAGAGTGAGATGCCAGCTCCTTTCATTCAGTCAGTAGCTTCAAACATTTCTGGTATAAACATTTCTGGACGTTTTTCAATGGCAAAAATCAATGAATATTGTAAATGCACAAACAGTAATATCTCCACATTGCAAGGTGCAATTCTGAAATTTTTTGCTTTTTCCTGCTAATCCTAGCATGATAAAGAAGATTCAAATAGAGTGAGATGCCAGCTCCTTTCATTCAGTCAGTAGCTTCAAACATTTCTGTATGTTTTTCAATGGCAAAAATCAATGAATATTGTAAATGCACAAACAGTAATATCTCCACATTGCAAGGTGCAATTCTGAAATTTTTTGCTTTTTCCTGCTAATCCTAGCATGGTAAAGAAGATTCAAAGAGAGTGAGATGCCAGCTCCTTTCATTCAGTCAGTAGCTTCAAACATTTCTGGACGTTTTTCAATGGCATAAATCAATGAATATTGTAAATGCACAAACAGTAATATCTCCACATTGCAAGGTGCAATTCTGAAATTTTTTGCTTTTTCCTGCTACTCCTAGCATGATAAAGAAGATTCAAAGAGAGTGAGATGCCTGCTCCTTTCATTCAGTCAGTAGCTTCAAACATTTCTGGACGTTTTTCAATGGCAAAAATCAATGAATATTGTAAATGCACAAACAGTAATATCTCCACATTGCAAGGTGCAATTCTGAAATTTTTTGCTTTTCCCTGCTAATCCTAGCATGATAAAGAAGATTCAAAGAGAGTAAGATGCCAGCTCCTTTCATTCAGTCAGTAGCTTCAAACATTTCTGGACGTTTTTCAATGGCAAAAATCAATGAATATTGTAAATGCACAAACAGTAATTTCTCCGCATTGCAAGGTGCAATTCTGAAATTTTTTGCTTTTTCCTGCTCCTCTTAGCATGATAAAGAAGATTCAAAGAGAGTGAGATGCCAGCTCCTTTCATTCAGTCAGTAGCTTCAATCATTTCTGGATGTTTTTCAATGGCAAAAATCAATGAATATTGTAAATGCACAAACAGTAATTTCTCCGCATTGTAAGGTGCAATTCTGAAATTTTTTGCTTTTTCCTGCTCCTCTTAGCATGATAAAGAAGATTCAAAGATAGTGAGATGCCAGCTTCTTTCATTCAGTCAGTAGCTTCAAACATTTCTGGTATATGAATAACATGATGTTTTTCAATGGCAAAAATCAATGAATATTGTAAATGCACAAACAGTAATTTCTCCGCATTGCAAGTTGCAATTCTGAAATTTTTTGCTTTTTCCTGCTCCTCTTAGCATGATAAAGAAGATTCAAAGAGAGTGAGATGCCAGCTCCTTTCATTCAGTCAGTAGCTTCAATCATTTCTGGACGTTTTTCAATGGAAAAAATCAATGAATATTGTAAATGCACAAACAGTAATTTCTCCGCATTGCAAGGTGCAATTCTGAAATTTTTTGCTTTTTCCTGCTCCTCTTAGCATGATAAAGAAGATTCAAAGAGAGTGAGATGCCAGCTCCTTTCATTCAGTCAGTAGCTTCAATCATTTCTGGACGTTTTTCAATGGCAAAAATCAATGAATATTGTAAATGCACAAACAGTAATTTCTCCGCATTGCAAGTTGCAATTCTGAAATTTTTTGCTTTTTCCTGCTCCTCTTACCATGATAAAGAAGATTCAAAGAGAGTGAGATGCCAGCTCCTTTCATTCAGTCAGTAGCTTCAATCATTTCTGGACGTTTTTCAATGGCAAAAATCAATGAATATTGTAAATGCACAAACAGTAATTTCTCCGCATTGCAAGGTGCAATTCTGAAATTTTTTGCTTTTTCCTGCTCCTCTTAGCATGATAAAGAAGATTCAAAAAGAGTGAGATGCCAGCTCCTTTCATTCAGTCAGTAGCTTCAATCATTTCTGGACGTTTTTCAATGGCAAAAATCAATGAATATTGTAAATGCACAAACAGTAATTTCTCCGCATTGCAAGGTGCAATTCTGAAATTTTTTGCTTTTTCCTGCTCCTCTTAGCATGATAAAGAAGATTCAAAGAGAGTGAGATGCCAGCTCCTTTCATTCAGTCAGTAGCTTCAATCATTTCTGGCATATGAATAACATGATGTTTTTCAATGGCAAAAATCAATGAATATTGTAAATGCACAAACAGTAATTTCTCCGCATTGCAAGGTGCAATTCTGAAATTTTTTGCTTTTTCCTGCTCCTCTTAGCATGATAAAGAAGATTCAAAGAGAGTGAGATGCCAGCTCCTTTCATTCAGTCAGTAGCTTCAATCATTTCTGGACGTTTTTCAATGGCAAAAATCAATGAATATTGTAAATGCACAAACAGTAATTTCTCCGCATTGCAAGGTGCAATTCTGAAATTTTTTGCTTTTTCCTGCTCCTCTTAGCATCATAAAGAAGATTCAAAGAGAGTAAGATGCCAGCTCCTTTCATTCAGTCAGTAGCTTCAATCATTTCTGGACGTTTTTCAATGGCAAAAATCAATTAATATTGTAAATGCACAAACAGTAATTTCTCCGCATTGCAAGGTGCAATTCTGAAATTTTTTGCTTTTTCCTGCTCCTCTTAGCATGATAAAGAAGATTCAAAGAGAGTGAGATGCCAGCTCCTTTCATTCAGTCAGTAGCTTCAATTATTTCTGGTATATGAATAACATGATGTTTTTCAATGTCAAAAATCAATGAATATTGTAAATGCACAAACAGTAATTTCTCCGCATTGCAAGGTGCAATTCTGAAATTTTTTGCTTTTTCCTGCTCCTCTTAGCATGGTAAAGAAGATTCAAAGAGAGTGAGATGCCAACTCCTTTCATTCAGTCAGTAGCTTCAATCATTTCTGGACGTTTTTCAATGGCAAAAATCAATGAATATTGTAAATGCACAAACAGTAATTTCTCCGCATTGCAAGGTGCAATTCTGAAATTTTTTGCTTTTTCCTGCTCCTCTTAGCATGATAAAGAAGATTCAAAGAGAGTGAGATGCCAGCTCCTTTCATTCAGTCAGTAGCTTCAATCATTTCTGGACGTTTTTCAATGGCAAAAATCAATGAATATTGTAAATGCACAAACAGTAATTTCTCCGCATTGCAAGGTGCAATTCTGAAATTTTTTGCTTTTTCCTGCTCCTCTTAGCATGATAAAGAAGATTCAAAGAGAGTGAGATGCCAGCTCCTTTCATTCAGTCAGTAGCTTCAATCATTTCTGGGTATGAATAACATGATGTTTTTCAATGGCAAAAATCAATGAATATTGTAAATGCACAAACAGTAATTTCTCCGCATTGCAAGGTGCAATTCTGAAATTTTTTGCTTTTTCCTGCTCCTCTTAGCATGATAAAGAAGATTCAAAGAGAGTGAGATGCCAGCTCCTTTCATTCAGTCAGTAGCTTCAATCATTTCTGGACGTTTTTCAATGGCAAAAATCAATGAATATTGTAAATGCACAAACAGTAATTTCTCCGCATTGCAAGGTGCAATTCTGAAATTTTTTGCTTTTTCCTGCTCCTCTTAGCATGATAAAGAAGATTCAAAGAGAGTGAGATGCCAGCTCCTTTCATTCAGTCAGTAGTTTCAATCATTTCTGGACGTTTTTCAATGGCAAAAATCAATGAATATTGTAAATGCACAAACAGTAATTTCTCCGCATTGCAAGGTGCAATTCTGAATTTTTTTGCTTTTTCCTGCTCCTCTTAGCATGATAAAGAAGATTCAAAGAGAGTGAGATGCCAGCTCCTTTCATTCAGTCAGTAGCTTCAAACATTTCTGGTATAAACATTTCTGGACGTTTTTCAATGGCAAAAATCAATGAATATTGTAAATGCACAAACAGTAATATCTCCACATTGCAAGGTGCAATTCTGAAATTTTTTGCTTTTTCCTGCTAATCCTAGCATGATAAAGAAGATTCAAATAGAGTGAGATGCCAGCTCCTTTCATTCAGTCAGTAGCTTCAAACATTTCTGGACGTTTTTCAATGGCAAAAATCAATGAATATTGTAAATGCACAAACAGTAATATCTCCACATTGCAAGGTGCAATTCTGAAATTTTTTGCTCTTTCCTGCTAATCCTAGCATGATAAAGAAGATTCAAAGAGAGTGAAATGCCAGCTCCTTTCATTCAGTCAGTAGCTTCAAACATTTCTGGTATATGAATAACATGATGTTTTTCAATGGCAAAAATCAATGAATATTGTAAATGCACAAACAGTAATATCTCCACATTGCAAGGTGCAATTCTGAAATTTTTTGCTTTTTCCTGCTAATCCTAGCATGATAAAGAAGATTCAAAGAGAGTGAGATGCCAGCTCCTTTCATTCAGTCAGTAGCTTCAAATATTTCTGGACGTTTTTCAATGGAAAAAATCAATGAATATTGTAAATGCACAAACAGTAATATCTCCACATTGCAAGGTGCAATTCTGAAATTTTTTGCTTTTTCCTGCTACTCCTAGCATGATAAAGAAGATTCAAAGAGAGTGATATGCCAGCTCCTTTCATTCAGTCAGTAGCTTCAAACATTTCTGGACGTTTTTCAATGGCAAAAATCAATGAATATTGTAAATGCACAAACAGTAATATCTCCACATTGCAAGGTGCAATTCTGAAATTTTTTGCTTTTTCCTGCTAATCCTAGCATGATAAAGAAGATTCAAAGAGAGTGAGATGCCAGCTCCTTTCATTCAGTCAGTAGCTTCAAACATTTCTGGACGTTTTTCAATGGCAAAAATCAATGAATATTGTAAATGCACAAACAGTAATATCTCCACATTGCAAGGTGCAATTCTGAAATTTTTTGCTTTTTCCTGCTAATCCTAGCATGATAAAGAAGATTCAAAGAGAGTGAGATGCCAGCTCCTTTCATTCAGTCAGTAGCTTCAATCATTTCTGGTATATGAATAACATGATGTTTTTCAATGGCAAAAATCAATGATTATTGTAAATGCACAAACAGTAATTTCTCCGCATTGCAAGGTGCAATTCTGAATTTTTTTGCTTTTTCCTGCTCCTCTTAGCATGATAAAGAAGATTCAAAGAGAGTGAGATGCCAGCTCCTTTCATTCAGTCAGTAGCTTCAAACATTTCTGGTATAAACATTTCTGGACGTTTTTCAATGGCAAAAATCAATGAATATTGTAAATGCACAAACAGTAATATCTCCACATTGCAAGGTGCAATTCTGAAATTTTTTGCTTTTTCCTGCTAATCCTATCATGATAAAGAAGATTCAAAGAGAGTGAGATGCCAGCTCCTTTCATTCAGTCAGTAGCTTCAAACATTTCTGGACGTGTTTCAATGGCAAAAATCAATGAATATTGTAAATGCACAAACAGTAATTTCTCCGCATTGCAAGGTGCAATTCTGAATTTTTTTGCTTTTTCCTGCTCCTCTTAGCATAATAAAGAAGATTCAAAGAGAGTGAGATGCCAGCTCCTTTCATTCAGTCAGTAGCTTCAAACATTTCTGGTATAAACATTTCTGGACGTTTTTCAATGGCAAAAATCAATGAATATTGTAAATGCACAAACAGTAATATCTCCACATTGCAAGGTGCAATTCTGAAATTTTTTGCTTTTTCCTGCTAATCCTAGCATGATAAAGAAGATTCAAATAGAGTGAGATGCCAGCTCCTTTCATTCAGTCAGTAGCTTCAAACATTTCTGGACGTTTTTCAATGGCAAAAATCAATGAATATTGTAAATGCACAAACAGTAATATCTCCACATTGCAAGGTGCAATTCTGAAATTTTTTGCTTTTTCCTGCTAATCCTAGCATGATAAAGAAGATTCAAAGAGAGTGAGATGCCAGCTCCTTTCATTCAGTCAGTAGCTTCAAACATTTCTGGTATATGAATAACATGATGTTTTTCAATGGCAAAAATCAATGAATATTGTAAATGCACAAACAGTAATATCTCCACATTGCAAGGTGCAATTCTGAAATTTTTTGCTTTTTCCTGCTAATCCTAGCATGATAAAGAAGATTCAAAGAGAGTGAGATGCCAGCTCCTTTCATTCAGTCAGTAGCTTCAAACATTTCTGGACGTTTTTCAATGGAAAAAATCAATGAATATTGTAAATGCACAAACTGTAATATCTCCACATTGCAAGGTGCAATTCTGAAATTTTTTGCTTTTTCCTGCTACTCCTAGCATGATAAAGAAGATTCAAAGAGAGGGAGATGCCAGCTCCTTTCATTCAGTCAGTAGCTTCAAACATTTCTGGACGTTTTTCAATGGCAAAAATCAATGAATATTGTAAATGCACAAACAGTAATATCTCCACATTGCAAGGTGCAATTCTGAAATTTTTTGCTTTTTCCTGCTAATCCTAGCATGATAAAGAAGATTCAAAGAGAGTGAGATGCCAGCTCCTTTCATTCAGTCAGTAGCTTCAAACATTTCTGGACGTTTTTCAATGGCAAAAATCAATGAATATTGTAAATGCACAAACAGTAATATCTCCACATTTCAAGGTGCAATTCTGAAATTTTTTGCTTTTTCCTGCTAATCCTAGCATGATAAAGAAGATTCAAAGAGAGTGAGATGCCAGCTCCTTTCATTCAGTCAGTAGCTTCAATCATTTCTGGTATATGAATAACATGATGTTTTTCAATGGCAAAAATCAATGAATATTGTAAATGCACAAACAGTAATTTCTCCGCATTGCAAGGTGCAATTCTGAAATTTTTTGCTTTTTCCTGCTCCTCTTAGCATGATAAATAAGATTCAAAGAGAGTGAGATGCCAGCTCCTTTCATTCAGTCAGTAGCTTCAAACATTTCTGGTATAAACATTTCTGGACGTTTTTCAATGGCAAAAATCAATGAATATTGTAAATGCACAAACAGTAATATCTCCACATTGCAAGGTGCAATTCTGAAATTTTTTGCTTTTTCCTGCTAATCCTAGCATGATAAAGAAGATTCAAAGAGAGGGAGATGCCAGCTCCTTTCATTCAGTCAGTAGCTTCAAACATTTCTGGACGTTTTTCAATGGCAAAAATCAATGAATATTGTAAATGCACAAACAGTAATATCTCCACATTGCAAGGTGCAATTCTGAAATTTTTTGCTTTTTCCTGCTAATCCTAGCATGATAAAGAAGATTCAAAGAGAGTGAGATGCCAGCTCCTTTCATTCAGTCAGTAGCTTCAAACATTTCTGGACGTTTTTCAATGGCAAAAATCAATGAATATTGTAAATGCACAAACAGTAATATCTCCACATTTCACGGTGCAATTCTGAAATTTTTTGCTTTTTCCTGCTAATCCTAGCATGATAAAGAAGATTCAAAGAGAGTGAGATGCCAGCTCCTTTCATTCAGTCAGTAGCTTCAATCATTTCTGGTATATGAATAACATGATGTTTTTCAATGGCAAAAATCAATGAATATTGTAAATGCACAAACAGTAATTTCTCCGCATTGCAAGGTGCAATTCTGAAATTTTTTGCTTTTTCCTGCTCCTCTTAGCATGATAAATAAGATTCAAAGAGAGTGAGATGCCAGCTCCTTTCATTCAGTCAGTAGCTTCAAACATTTCTGGTATAAACATTTCTGGACGTTTTTCAATGGCAAAAATCAATGAATATTGTAAATGCACAAACAGTAATATCTCCACATTGCAAGGTGCAATTCTGAAATTTTTTGCTTTTTCCTGCTAACCCTAGCATGATAAAGAAGATTCAAAGAGAGTGAGATGCCAGCTCCTTTCATTCAGTCAGTAGCTTCAAACATTTCTGGACGTTTTTCAATGGCAAAAATCAATGAATATTGTAAATGCACAAACAGTAATATCTCCACATTGCAAGGTGCAATTCTGAAATTTTTTGCTTTTTCCTGCTAATCCTAGCATGATAAAGAAGATTCAAAGAGAGGGAGATGCCAGCTCCTTTCATTCAGTCAGTAGCTTCAAACATTTCTGGACGTTTTTCAATGGCAAAAATCAATGAATATTGTAAATGCACAAACAGTAATATCTCCACATTGCAAGGTGCAATTCTGAAATTTTTTGCTTTTTCCTGCTAATCCTAGCATGATAAAGAAGATTCAAAGAGAGTGAGATGCCAGCTCCTTTCATTCAGTCAGTAGCTTCAAACATTTCTGGACGTTTTTCAATGGCAAAAATCAATGAATATTGTAAATGCACAAACAGTAATATCTCCACATTTCACGGTGCAATTCTGAAATTTTTTGCTTTTTCCTGCTAATCCTAGCATGATAAAGAAGATTCAAAGAGAGTGAGATGCCAGCTCCTTTCATTCAGTCAGTAGCTTCAATCATTTCTGGTATATGAATAACATGATGTTTTTCAATGGCAAAAATCAATGAATATTGTAAATGCACAAACAGTAATTTCTCCGCATTGCAAGGTGCAATTCTGAAATTTTTTGCTTTTTCCTGCTCCTCTTAGCATGATAAATAAGATTCAAAGAGAGTGAGATGCCAGCTCCTTTCATTCAGTCAGTAGCTTCAAACATTTCTGGTATAAACATTTCTGGACGTTTTTCAATGGCAAAAATCAATGAATATTGTAAATGCACAAACAGTAATATCTCCACATTGCAAGGTGCAATTCTGAAATTTTTTGCTTTTTCCTGCTAACCCTAGCATGATAAAGAAGATTCAAAGAGAGTGAGATGCCAGCTCCTTTCATTCAGTCAGTAGCTTCAAACATTTCTGGACGTTTTTCAATGGCAAAAATCAATGAATATTGTAAATGCACAAACAGTAATATCTCCACATTGCAAGGTGCAATTCTGAAATTTTTTGCTTTTTCCTGCTAATCCTATCATGATAAAGAAGATTCAAAGAGAGTGAGATGCCAGCTCCTTTCATTCAGTCAGTAGCTTCAAACATTTCTGGACGTGTTTCAATGGCAAAAATCAATAAATATTGTAAATGCACAAACAGTAATTTCTCCGCATTGCAAGGTGCAATTCTGAATTTTTTTGCTTTTTCCTGCTCCTCTTAGCATGATAAAGAAGATTCAAAGAGAGTGAGATGCCAGCTCCTTTCATTCAGTCAGTAGCTTCAATCATTTCTGGACGTTTTTCAATGGCAAAAATCAATGAATATTGTAAATGCACAAACAGTAATTTCTCCGCATTGCAAGGTGCAATTCTGAAATTTTTTGCTTTTTCCTGCTCCTCTTAGCATGATAAAGAAGATTCAAAGAGAGTGAGATGCCAGCTCCTTTCATTCAGTCAGTAGCTTCAATCATTTCTGGACGTTTTTCAATGGCAAAAATCAATGAATATTGTAAATGCACAAACAGTAATTTCTCCGCATTGCAAGGTGCAATTCTGAAATTTTTTGCTTTTTCCTGCTCCTCTTAGCATGATAAAGAAGATTCAAAGAGAGTGAGATGCCAGCTCCTTTCATTCAGTCAGTAGCTTCAAACATTTCTGGTATATGAATAACATGATGTTTTTCAATGGCAAAAATCAATGAATATTGTAAATGCACAAACAGTAATTTCTCCGCATTGCAAGGTGCAATTCTGAAATTTTTTGCTTTTTCCTGCTCCTCTTAGCATGATAAAGAAGATTCAAAGAGAGTGAGATGCCAGCTCCTTTCATTCAGTCAGTAGCTTCAATCATTTCTGGACGTTTTTCAATGGCAAAAATCAATGAATATTGTAAATGCACAAACAGTAATTTCTCCGCATTGCAAGGTTTCAGAATTGCACCTTGCAATGTGGAGATCTTACTGTTTGTGCATTTACAGTATTCATTGATTTTTGCCATTGAAAAACGTCCAGAAATGTTTGAAGCTACTGACTGAATGAAGGGAGCTGGCATCTCACTCACTTTGAATGTTCTTTATCATGCTAGGATTAGCAGGAAAAAGCAAAAAATTTCAGAATTGCACCTTGCAATGTGGAGAAATTACTGTTTGTGCATTTACAATATTCATTGATTTTTGCCATTGAAAAACATCATGTTATTCATATACCAGAAATGTTTGAAGCTACTGACTGAATGAAAGGATCTGGCATCTCACTATCTTTGAATCTTCTTTATCATGCTAGGATTAGCAGGAAAAAGCAAAACATTTCAGAATTGCACCTTGCAATGTTTAGATATTACTGTTTGTGCATTTACAATATTCATTGATTTTTGCCATTGAAAAACGTCCAGAAATGTTTGAAGCTACTGACTGAATGAAAGGAGCTGGCATCTCACTCTATTTGAATCTTCTTTATCATGCTAGGATTAGCAGGAAAAAGCAAAAAATTTCAGAATTGCACCTTGCAATGTGGAGATATTACTGTTTGTGCATTTACAATATTCATTGATTTTTGCCATTGAAAAACGTCCAGAAATGTTTGAAGCTACTGACTGAATGAAAGGAGCTGGCATCTCACTCTCTTTGAATCTTCTTTATCATGCTAGGAGTAGCAGGAAAAAGCAAAAAATTTCAGAATTGCACCTTGCAATGTGGAGATATTACTGTTTGTGCATTTACAATATTCATTGATTTTTGCCATTGAAAAACGTCCAGAAATGTTTGAAGCTACTGACTGAATGAAAGGAGCTGGCATCTCACTCTCTTTGAATCTTCTTTATCATGCTAGGATTAGCAGGAAAAAGCAAAAAATTTCAGAATTGCACCTTGCAATGTGGAGATATTACTGTTTGTGCATTTACAATATTCATTGATTTTTGCCATTGAAAAACATCATGTTATTCATATACCAGAAATGTTTGAGGCTACTGACTGAATGAAAGGACCTGGCATCTCACTCTCTTTGAATCTTCTTTATCATGATAGGATTAGCAGGAAAAAGCAAAAAATTTCAGAATTGCACCTTGCAATGTGGAGATATTACTGTTTGTGCATTTACAATATTCATTGATTTTTGCCATTGAAAAACGTCCAGAAATGTTTGAAGCTACTGACTGAATGAAAGGAGCTGGCATCTCACCCTATTTGAATATTCTTTATCATGCTAGGATTAGCAGGAAAAAGCAAAAAATTTCAGAATTGCACCTTGCAATGTGGAGATATTACTGTTTGTGCATTTACAATATTCATTGATTTTTGCCATTGAAAAACGTCCAGAAATGTTTATACCAGAAATGTTTGAAGCTACTGACTGAATGAAAGGAGCTGGCATCTCACTCTCTTTGAATCTTCTTTATCATGCTAAGAGGAGCAGGAAAAAGCAAAAAAATTCAGAATTGCACCTTGCAATGCGGAGAAATTACTGTTTGTGCATTTACAATATTCATTGATTTTTGCCATTGAAAAACGTCCAGAAATGATTGAAGCTACTGACTGAATGAAAGGAGCTGGCATCTCACTCTCTTTGAATCTTCTTTATCATGCTAAGAGGAGCAGGAAAAAGCAAAAAATTTCAGAATTGCACCTTGCAATGTGGAGAAATTACTGTTTGTGCATTTACAATATTCATTGATTTTTGCCATTGAAAAACATCATGTTATTCATACCCAGAAATGATTGAAGCTACTGACTGAATGAAAGGAGCTGGCATCTCACTCTCTTTGAATCTTCTTTATCATGCTAAGAGGAGCAGGAAAAAGCAAAACATTTCAGAATTGCACCTTGCAATGCGGAGAAATTACTGTTTGTGCATTTACAATATTCATTGATTTTTGCCATTGAAAAACGTCCAGAAATGATTGAAGCTACTGACTGAATGAAAGGAGCTGGCATCTCACTCTCTTTGAATCTTCTTTATCATGCTAAGAGGAGCAGGAAAAAGCAAAAAATTTCAGAATTGCACCTTGCAATGCGGAGAAATTACTGTTTGTGCATTTACAATATTCATTGATTTTTGCCATTGAAAAACGTCCAGAAATGATTGAAGCTACTGACTGAATGAAAGGAGCTGGCATCTCACTCTCTTTGAATCTTCTTTACCATGCTAAGAGGAGCAGGAAAAAGCAAAAAATTTCAGAATTGCACCTTGCAATGCGGAGAAATTACTGTTTGTGCATTTACAATATTCATTGATTTTTGCCATTGAAAAACATCATGTTATTCATATACCAGAAATGATTGAAGCTACTGACTGAATGAAAGGAGCTGGCATCTCACTCTCTTTGAATCTTCTTTATCATGCTAGGATTAGCAGGAAAAAGCAAAAAATTTCAGAATTGCACCTTGCAATGTGGAGATATTACTGTTTGTGCATTTACAATATTCATTGATTTTTGCCATTGAAAAACGTCCAGAAATGTTTATACCAGAAATGTTTGAAGCTACTGACTGAATGAAAGGAGCTGGCATCTCACTCTCTTTGAATCTTCTTTATCATGCTAAGAGGAGCAGGAAAAAGCAAAAAAATTCAGAATTGCACCTTGCAATGCGGAGAAATTACTGTTTGTGCATTTACAATATTCATTGATTTTTGCCATTGAAAAATGTCCAGAAATGATTGAAGCTACTGACTGAATGAAAGGAGCTGGCATCTCACTCTCTTTGAATCTTCTTTATCATGCTAAGAGGAGCAGGAAAAAGCAAAAAATTTCAGAATTGCACCTTGCAATGCGGAGAAATTACTGTTTGTGCATTTACAATATTCATTGATTTTTGCCATTGAAAAACGTCCAGAAATGATTGAAGCTACTGACTGAATGAAAGGAGCTGGCATCTCACTCTCTTTGAATCTTCTTTATCATGCTAAGAGGAGCAGGAAAAAGCAAAAAATTTCAGAATTGCACCTTGCAATGCGGAGAAATTACTGTTTGTGCATTTACAATATTCATTGATTTTTGCCATTGAAAAACGTCCAGAAATGATTGAAGCTACTGACTGAATGAAAGGAGCTGGCATCTCACTCTCTTTGAATCTTCTTTACCATGCTAAGAGGAGCAGGAAAAAGCAAAAAATTTCAGAATTGCACCTTGCAATGCGGAGAAATTACTGTTTGTGCATTTACAATATTCATTGATTTTTGCCATTGAAAAACATCATGTTATTCATATACCAGAAATGATTGAAGCTACTGACTGAATGAAAGGAGCTGGCATCTCACTCTCTTTGAATCTTCTTTATCATGCTAAGAGGAGCAGGAAAAAGCAAAAAATTTCAGAATTGCACCTTGCAATGCGGAGAAATTACTGTTTGTGCATTTACAATATTCATTGATTTTTGCCATTGAAAAACGTCCAGAAGTGATTGAAGCTACTGACTGAATGAAAGGAGCTGGCATCTCACTCTCTTTGAATCTTCTTTATCATGCTAAGAGGAGCAGGAAAAAGCAAAAAAATTCAGAATTGCACCTTGCAATGCGGAGAAATTACTGTTTGTGCATTTACAATATTCATTGATTTTTGCCATTGAAAAACGTCCAGAAATGATTGAAGCTACTGACTGAATGAAAGGAGCTGGCATCTCACTCTCTTTGAATCTTCTTTACCATGCTAAGAGGAGCAGGAAAAAGCAAAAAATTTCAGAATTGCACCTTGCAATGCGGAGAAATTACTGTTTGTGCAGTTACAATATTCATTGATTTTTGCCATTGAAAAACATCATGTTATTCATATACCAGAAATGATTGAAGCTACTGACTGAATGAAAGGAGCTGGCATCTCACTCTCTTTGAATCTTCTTTATCATGCTAAGAGGAGCAGGAAAAAGCAAAAAATTTCAGAATTGCACCTTGCAATGCGGAGAAATTACTGTTTGTGCATTTACAATATTCATTGATTTTTGCCATTGAAAAACGTCCAGAAATGATTGAAGCTACTGACTGAATGAAAGGAGCTGGCATCTCACTCTCTTTGAATCTTCTTTATCATGCTAAGAGGAGCAGGAAAAAGCAAAAAATTTCAGAATTGCACCTTGCAATGCGGAGAAATTACTGTTTGTGCATTTACAATATTCATTGATTTTTGCCATTGAAAAACGTCCAGAAATGATTGAAGCTACTGACTGAATGAAAGGAGCTGGCATCTCACTCTCTTTGAATCTTCTTTATCATGCTAAGAGGAGCAGGAAAAAGCAAAAAAATTCAGAATTGCACCTTGCAATGCGGAGAAATTACTGTTTGTGCATTTACAATATTCATTGATTTTTGCCATTGAAAAACGTCCAGAAATGATTGAAGCTACTGACTGAATGAAAGGAGCTGGCATCTCACTCTCTTTGAATCTTCTTTACCATGCTAAGAGGAGCAGGAAAAAGCAAAAAATTTCAGAATTGCACCTTGCAATGCGGAGAAATTACTGTTTGTGCAGTTACAATATTCATTGATTTTTGCCATTGAAAAACATCATGTTATTCATATACCAGAAATGATTGAAGCTACTGACTGAATGAAAGGAGCTGGCATCTCACTCTCTTTGAATCTTCTTTATCATGCTAAGAGGAGCAGGAAAAAGCAAAAAATTTCAGAATTGCACCTTGCAATGCGGAGAAATTACTGTTTGTGCATTTACAATATTCATTGATTTTTGCCATTGAAAAACGTCCAGAAATGATTGAAGCTACTGACTGAATGAAAGGAGCTGGCATCTCACTCTCTTTGAATCTTCTTTATCATGCTAAGAGGAGCAGGAAAAAGCAAAAAATTTCAGAATTGCACCTTGCAATGCGGAGAAATTACTGTTTGTGCATTTACAATATTCATTGATTTTTGCCATTGAAAAACGTCCAGAAATGATTGAAGCTACTGACTGAATGAAAGGAGCTGGCATGTAACTCTCTTTGAGTCTTCTTTATCATGCTAAGAGGAGCAGGAAAAAGCAAAAAATTTCAGAATTGCACCTTGCAATGCGGAGAAATTACTCTTTGTGCATTTACAATATTCATTGATTTTTGCCATTGAAAAACATCATGTTATTCATTTACCAGAAATGTTTGAAGCTACTGACTGAATGAAAGAAGCTGGCATCTCACTATCTTTGAATCTTCTTTATCATGCTAAGAGGAGCAGGAAAAAGCAAAAAATTTCAGAATTCCACCTTACAATGCGGAGAAATTACTGTTTGTGCATATACAATATTCATTGATTTTTGCCATTGAAAAACGTCCAGAAATGTTTGAAGCTACTGACTGAATGAAAGGAGCTGGCATCTCACTCTATTTGAATATTCTTTATCATGCTAGGATTAGCAGGAAAAAGCAAAAAATTTCAGAATTGCACCTTGCAATGTGGAGATATTACTGTTTGTGCATTTACAATATTCATTGATTTTTGCCATTGAAAAACGTCCAGAAATGTTTATACCAGAAATGTTTGAAGCTACTGACTGAATGAAAGGAGCTGGCATCTCACTCTCTTTGAATCTTCTTTATCATGCTAAGAGGAGCAGGAAAAAGCAAAAAAATTCAGAATTGCACCTTGCAATGCGGAGAAATTACTGTTTGTGCATTTACAATATTCATTGATTTTTGCCATTGAAAAATGTCCAGAAATGATTGAAGCTACTGACTGAATGAAAGGAGCTGGCATCTCACTCTCTTTGAATCTTCTTTATCATGCTAAGAGGAGCAGGAAAAAGCAAAAAATTTCAGAATTGCACCTTGCAATGCGGAGAAATTACTGTTTGTGCATTTACAATATTCATTGATTTTTGCCATTGAAAAACGTCCAGAAATGATTTAAGCTACTGACTGAATGAAAGGAGCTGGCATCTCACTCTCTTTGAATCTTCTTTATCATGCTAAGAGGAGCAGGAAAAAGCAAAAAATTTCAGAATTGCACCTTGCAATGTGGAGAAATTACTGTTTGTGCATTTACAATATTCATTGATTTTTGCCATTGAAAAACATCATGTTATTCATACCCAGAAATGATTGAAGCTACTGAACGAATGAAAGGAGCTGGCATCTCACTCTCTTTGAATCTTCTTTATCATGCTAAGAGGAGCAGGAAAAAGCAAAAAATTTCAGAATTGCACCTTGCAATGCGGAGAAATTACTGTTTGTGCATTTACAATATTCATTGATTTTTGCCATTGAAAAACATCATGTTATTCATATACCAGAAATGATTGAAGCTACTGACTGAATGAAAGGAGCTGGCATCTCACTCTCTTTGAATCTTCTTTATCATGCTAAGAGGAGCAGGAAAAAGCAAAAAATTTCAGAATTGCACCTTGCAATGCGGAGAAATTACTGTTTGTGCATTTACAATATTCATTGATTATTGCCATTGAAAAACGTCCAGAAATGATTGAAGCTACTGACTGAATGAAAGGAGCTGGCATCTCAATCTCTTTGAATCTTCTTTATCATGCTAAGAGGAGCAGGAAAAAGCAAAAAATTTCAGAATTGCACCTTGCAATGCGGAGAAATTACTGTTTGTGCATTTACAATATTCATTGATTTTTGCCATTGAAAAACGTCCAGAAATGATTGAAGCTACTGACTGAATGAAAGGAGCTGGCATCTCACTCTCTTTGAATCTTCTTTACCATGCTAAGAGGAGCAGGAAAAAGCAAAAAATTTCAGAATTGCACCTTGCAATGCGGAGAAATTACTGTTTGTGCATTTACAATATTCATTGATTTTTGCCATTGAAAAACGTCCAGAAATGATTGAAGCTACTGACTGAATGAAAGGAGCTGGCATCTCACTCTCTTTGAATCTTCTTTATCATGCTAAGAGGAGCAGGAAAAAGCAAAAAATTTCAGAATTGCACCTTGCAATGCGGAGAAATTACTGTTTGTGCATTTACAATATTCATTGATTTTTGCCATTGAAAAACGTCCAGAAATGATTGAAGCTACTGACTGAATGAAAGGAGCTGGCATGTAACTCTCTTTGAGTCTTCTTTATCATGCTAAGAGGAGCAGGAAAAAGCAAAAAATTTCAGAATTGCACCTTGCAATGCGGAGAAATTACTCTTTGTGCATTTACAATATTCATTGATTTTTGCCATTGAAAAACATCATGTTATTCATTTACCAGAAATGTTTGAAGCTACTGACTGAATGAAAGAAGCTGGCATCTCACTATCTTTGAATCTTCTTTATCATGCTAAGAGGAGCAGGAAAAAGCAAAAAATTTCAGAATTCCACCTTACAATGCGGAGAAATTACTGTTTGTGCATATACAATATTCATTGATTTTTGCCATTGAAAAACGTCCAGAAATGATTGAAGCTACTGACTGAATGAAAGGAGCTGGCATCTCACTCTATTTGAATATTCTTTATCATGCTAGGATTAGCAGGAAAAAGCAAAAAATTTCAGAATTGCACCTTGCAATGTGGAGATATTACTGTTTGTGCATTTACAATATTCATTGATTTTTGCCATTGAAAAACGTCCAGAAATGTTTATACCAGAAATGTTTGAAGCTACTGACTGAATGAAAGGAGCTGGCATCTCACTCTCTTTGAATCTTCTTTATCATGCTAAGAGGAGCAGGAAAAAGCAAAAAAATTCAGAATTGCACCTTGCAATGCGGAGAAATTACTGTTTGTGCATTTACAATATTCATTGATTTTTGCCATTGAAAAATGTCCAGAAATGATTGAAGCTACTGACTGAATGAAAGGAGCTGGCATCTCACTCTCTTTGAATCTTCTTTATCATGCTAAGAGGAGCAGGAAAAAGCAAAAAATTTCAGAATTGCACCTTGCAATGCGGAGAAATTACTGTTTGTGCATTTACAATATTCATTGATTTTTGCCATTGAAAAACGTCCAGAAATGATTTAAGCTACTGACTGAATGAAAGGAGCTGGCATCTCACTCTCTTTGAATCTTCTTTATCATGCTAAGAGGAGCAGGAAAAAGCAAAAAATTTCAGAATTGCACCTTGCAATGTGGAGAAATTACTGTTTGTGCATTTACAATATTCATTGATTTTTGCCATTGAAAAACATCATGTTATTCATACCCAGAAATGATTGAAGCTACTGAACGAATGAAAGGAGCTGGCATCTCACTCTCTTTGAATCTTCTTTATCATGCTAAGAGGAGCAGGAAAAAGCAAAAAATTTCAGAATTGCACCTTGCAATGCGGAGAAATTACTGTTTGTGCATTTACAATATTCATTGATTTTTGCCATTGAAAAACATCATGTTATTCATATACCAGAAATGATTGAAGCTACTGACTGAATGAAAGGAGCTGGCATCTCACTCTCTTTGAATCTTCTTTATCATGCTAAGAGGAGCAGGAAAAAGCAAAAAATTTCAGAATTGCACCTTGCAATGCGGAGAAATTACTGTTTGTGCATTTACAATATTCATTGATTATTGCCATTGAAAAACGTCCAGAAATGATTGAAGCTACTGACTGAATGAAAGGAGCTGGCATCTCAATCTCTTTGAATCTTCTTTATCATGCTAAGAGGAGCAGGAAAAAGCAAAAAATTTCAGAATTGCACCTTGCAATGCGGAGAAATTACTGTTTGTGCATTTACAATATTCATTGATTTTTGCCATTGAAAAACGTCCAGAAATGATTGAAGCTACTGACTGAATGAAAGGAGCTGGCATCTCACTCTCTTTGAATCTTCTTTACCATGCTAAGAGGAGCAGGAAAAAGCAAAAAATTTCAGAATTGCACCTTGCAATGCGGAGAAATTACTGTTTGTGCATTTACAATATTCATTGATTTTTGCCATTGAAAAACATCATGTTATTCATATACCAGAAATGATTGAAGCTACTGACTGAATGAAAGGAGCTGGCATCTCACTCTCTTTGAATCTTCTTTATCATGCTAAGAGGAGCAGGAAAAAGCAAAAAATTTCAGAATTGCACCTTGCAATGCGGAGAAATTACTGTTTGTGCATTTACAATATTCATTGATTTTTGCCATTGAAAAACGTCCAGAAGTGATTGAAGCTACTGACTGAATGAAAGGAGCTGGCATCTCACTCTCTTTGAATCTTCTTTATCATGCTAAGAGGAGCAGGAAAAAGCAAAAAAATTCAGAATTGCACCTTGCAATGCGGAGAAATTACTGTTTGTGCATTTACAATATTCATTGATTTTTGCCATTGAAAAACGTCCAGAAATGATTGAAGCTACTGACTGAATGAAAGGAGCTGGCATCTCACTCTCTTTGAATCTTCTTTACCATGCTAAGAGGAGCAGGAAAAAGCAAAAAATTTCAGAATTGCACCTTGCAATGCGGAGAAATTACTGTTTGTGCAGTTACAATATTCATTGATTTTTGCCATTGAAAAACATCATGTTATTCATATACCAGAAATGATTGAAGCTACTGACTGAATGAAAGGAGCTGGCATCTCACTCTCTTTGAATCTTCTTTATCATGCTAAGAGGAGCAGGAAAAAGCAAAAAATTTCAGAATTGCACCTTGCAATGCGGAGAAATTACTGTTTGTGCATTTACAATATTCATTGATTTTTGCCATTGAAAAACGTCCAGAAATGATTGAAGCTACTGACTGAATGAAAGGAGCTGGCATCTCACTCTCTTTGAATCTTCTTTATCATGCTAAGAGGAGCAGGAAAAAGCAAAAAATTTCAGAATTGCACCTTGCAATGCGGAGAAATTACTGTTTGTGCATTTACAATATTCATTGATTTTTGCCATTGAAAAACGTCCAGAAATGATTGAAGCTACTGACTGAATGAAAGGAGCTGGCATGTAACTCTCTTTGAGTCTTCTTTATCATGCTAAGAGGAGCAGGAAAAAGCAAAAAATTTCAGAATTGCACCTTGCAATGCGGAGAAATTACTCTTTGTGCATTTACAATATTCATTGATTTTTGCCATTGAAAAACATCATGTTATTCATTTACCAGAAATGTTTGAAGCTACTGACTGAATGAAAGAAGCTGGCATCTCACTATCTTTGAATCTTCTTTATCATGCTAAGAGGAGCAGGAAAAAGCAAAAAATTTCAGAATTCCACCTTACAATGCGGAGAAATTACTGTTTGTGCATATACAATATTCATTGATTTTTGCCATTGAAAAACGTCCAGAAATGTTTGAAGCTACTGACTGAATGAAAGGAGCTGGCATCTCACTCTATTTGAATATTCTTTATCATGCTAGGATTAGCAGGAAAAAGCAAAAAATTTCAGAATTGCACCTTGCAATGTGGAGATATTACTGTTTGTGCATTTACAATATTCATTGATTTTTGCCATTGAAAAACGTCCAGAAATGTTTATACCAGAAATGTTTGAAGCTACTGACTGAAAGAAAGGAGCTGGCATCTCACTCTCTTTGAATCTTCTTTATCATGCTAAGAGGAGCAGGAAAAAGCAAAAAAATTCAGAATTGCACCTTGCAATGCGGAGAAATTACTGTTTGTGCATTTACAATATTCATTGATTTTTGCCATTGAAAAACGTCCAGAAATGATTGAAGCTACTGACTGAATGAAAGGAGCTGGCATCTCACTCTCTTTGAATCTTTTTTATCATGCTAAGAGGAGCAGGAAAAAGCAAAAAATTTCAGAATTGCACCTTGCAATGTGGAGAAATTACTGTTTGTGCATTTACAATATTCATTGATTTTTGCCATTGAAAAACATCATGTTATTCATACCCAGAAATGATTGAAGCTACTGACCGAATGAAAGGAGCTGGCATCTCACTCTCTTTGAATCTTCTTTATCATGCTAAGAGGAGCAGGAAAAAGCAAAACATTTCAGAATTGCACCTTGCAATGCGGAGAAATTACTGTTTGTGCATTTACAATATTCATTGATTATTGCCATTGAAAAACGTCCAGAAATGATTGAAGCTACTGACTGAATGAAAGGAGCTGGCATCTCAATCTCTTTGAATCTTCTTTATCATGCTAAGAGGAGCAGGAAAAAGCAAAAAATTTCAGAATTGCACCTTGCAATGCGGAGAAATTACTGTTTGTGCATTTACAATATTCATTGATTTTTGCCATTGAAAAACATCATGTTATTCATATACCAGAAATGATTGAAGCTACTGACTGAATGAAAGGAGCTGGCATCTCACTCTCTTTGAATCTTCTTTATCATGCTAAGAGGAGCAGGAAAAAGCAAAAAATTTCAGAATTGCACCTTGCAATGCGGAGAAATTACTGTTTGTGCATTTACAATATTCATTGATTATTGCCATTGAAAAACGTCCAGAAATGATTGAAGCTACTGACTGAATGAAAGGAGCTGGCATCTCAATCTCTTTGAATCTTCTTTATCATGCTAAGAGGAGCAGGAAAAAGCAAAAAATTTCAGAATTGCACCTTGCAATGCGGAGAAATTACTGTTTGTGCATTTACAATATTCATTGATTTTTGCCATTGAAAAACGTCCAGAAATGATTGAAGCTACTGACTGAATGAAAGGAGCTGGCATCTCACTCTCTTTGAATCTTCTTTACCATGCTAAGAGGAGCAGGAAAAAGCAAAAAATTTCAGAATTGCACCTTGCAATGCGGAGAAATTACTGTTTGTGCAGTTACAATATTCATTGATTTTTGCCATTGAAAAACATCATGTTATTCATATACCAGAAATGATTGAAGCTACTGACTGAATGAAAGGAGCTGGCATCTCACTCTCTTTGAATCTTCTTTATCATGCTAAGAGGAGCAGGAAAAAGCAAAAAATTTCAGAATTGCACCTTGCAATGCGGAGAAATTACTGTTTGTGCATTTACAATATTCATTGATTTTTGCCATTGAAAAACGTCCAGAAATGATTGAAGCCACTGACTGAATGAAAGGAGCTGACATCTCACTCTCTTTGAATCTTCTTTATCATGCTAAGAGGAGCAGGAAAAAGCAAAAAATTTCAGAATTGCACCTTGCAATGCGGAGAAATTACTGTTTGTGCATTTACAATATTCATTGATTTTTGCCATTGAAAAACGTCCAGAAATGATTGAAGCTACTGACTGAATGAAAGGAGCTGGCATGTAACTCTCTTTGAGTCTTCTTTATCATGCTAAGAGGAGCAGGAAAAAGCAAAAAATTTCAGAATTGCACCTTGCAATGCGGAGAAATTACTCTTTGTGCATTTACAATATTCATTGATTTTTGCCATTGAAAAACATCATGTTATTCATTTACCAGAAATGTTTGAAGCTACTGACTGAATGAAAGAAGCTGGCATCTCACTATCTTTGAATCTTCTTTATCATGCTAAGAGGAGCAGGAAAAAGCAAAAAATTTCAGAATTCCACCTTACAATGCGGAGAAATTACTGTTTGTGCATATACAATATTCATTGATTTTTGCCATTGAAAAACGTCCAGAAAAGATTGAAGCTACTGACTGAATGAAAGGAGCTGGCATCTCACTCTCTTTGAATCTTCTTTATCATGCTAAGAGGAGCAGGAAAAAGCAAAAAATTTCAGAATTGCACCTTGCAATGCGGAGAAATTACTGTTTGTGCATTTACAATATTCATTGATTTTTGCCATTGAAAAACATCATGTTATTCATATACCAGAAATGTTTGAAGCTACTGACTGAATGAAAGGAGCTGGCATCTCACTCTCTTTGAATCTTCTTTATCATGCTAAGAGGAGCAGGAAAAAGCAAAAAATTTCAGAATTGCACCTTGCAATGCGGAGAAATTACTGTTTGTGCATTTACAATATTCATTGATTTTTGCCATTGAAAAACGTCCAGAAATGATTGAAGCTACTGACTGAATGAAAGGAGCTGGCATCTCACTCTCTTTGAATCTTCTTTATCATGCTAAGAGGAGCAGGAAAAAGCAAAAAAATTCAGAATTGCACCTTGCAATGCGGAGAAATTACTGTTTGTGCATTTACAATATTCATTGATTTTTGCCATTGAAAAACATCATGTTATTCATATACCAGAAATGATTGAAGCTACTGACTGAATGAAAGGAGCGGGCATCTCACTCTCTTTGAATCTTCTTTATCATGCTAAGAGGAGCAGGAAAAAGCAAAAAATTTCAGAATTGCACCTTGCAATGCGGAGAAATTACTGTTTGTGCATTTACAATATTCATTGATTTTTGCCATTGAAAAACGTCCAGAAATGATTGAAGCTACTGACTGAATGAAAGGAGCTGGCATCTCACTCTCTTTGAATCTTCTTTTTCATGCTAGGATTAGCAGGAAAAAGCAAAAAATTTCAGAATTGCACCTTGCAATGTGGAGATATTACTGTTTGTGCATTTACAATATTCATTGATTTTTGCCATTGAAAAACGTCCAGAAATGTTTGAAGCTACTGACTGAATGAAAGGAGCTGGCATCTCACTCTCTTTGAATCTTCTTTATCATGCTAGGATTAGCAGGAAAAAGCAAAAAATTTCAGAATTGCACCTTGCAATGTGGAGATATTACTGTTTGTGCATTTACAATATTCATTGATTTTTGCCATTGAAAAACGTACAGAAATGTTTGAAGCTACTGACTGAATGAAAGGAGCTGGCATCTCACTCTCTTTGAATCTTCTTTATCATGCTAGGAGTAGCAGGAAAAAGCAAAAAATTTCAGAATTGCACCTTGCAATGTGGAGATATTACTGTTTGTGCATTTACAATATTCATTGATTTTTGCCATTGAAAAACGTCCAGAAATGTTTGAAGCTACTGACTGAATGAAAGGAGCTGGCATCTCACTCTCTTTGAATCTTCTTTATCATGCTAGGATTAGCAGGAAAAAGCAAAAAATTTCAGAATTGCACCTTGCAATGTGGAGATATTACTGTTTGTGCATTTACAATATTCATTGATTTTTGCCATTAAAAAACATCATGTTATTCATATAGCAGAAATGTTTGAGGCTACTGACTGAATGAAAGGACCTGGCATCTCACTCTCTTTGAATCTTCTTTATCATGCTAGGATTAGCAGGAAAAAGCAAAAAATTTCAGAATTGCACCTTGCAATGTGGAGATATTACTGTTTGTGCATTTACAATATTCATTGATTTTTGCCTTTGAAAAACGTCCAGAAATGTTTGAAGCTACTGACTGAATGAAAGGAGCTGGCATCTCACTCTATTTGAATATTCTTTATCATGCTAGGATTAGCAGGAAAAAGCAAAAAATTTCAGAATTGCACCTTGCAATGTGGAGATATTACTGTTTGTGCATTTACAATATTCATTGATTTTTGCCATTGAAAAACGTCCAGAAATGTTTATACCAGAAATGTTTGAAGTTACTGACTGAATGAAAGGAGCTGGCATCTCACTCTCTTTGAATCTTCTTTATCATGCTAAGAGGAGCAGGAAAAAGCAAAAAAATTCAGAATTGCACCTTGCAATGCGGAGAAATTACTGTTTGTGCATTTTCAATATTCATTGATTTTTGCCATTGAAAAACGTCCAGAAATCATTGAAGCTACTGACTGAATGAAAGGAGCTGGCATCTCACTCTCTTTGAATCTTCTTTATCATGCTAAGAGGAGCAGGAAAAAGCAAAAAATTTCAGAATTGCACGTTGCAGTGCGGAGAAATTACTGTTTGTGCATTTACAATATTCATTGATTTTTGCCATTGAAAAACGTCCAGAAATGATTGAAGCTACTGACTGAATGAAAGGAGCTGGCATCTCACTCTCTTTGAATCTTCTTTATCATGCTAAGAGGAGCAGGAAAAAGCAAAAAATTTCAGAATTGCACTTTGCAATGTGGAGAAATTACTGTTTGTGCATTTACAATATTCATTGATTTTTGCCATTGAAAAACATCATGTTATTCATACCCAGAAATGATTGAAGCTACTGACTGAATGAAAGGAGCTGGCATCTCACTCTCTTTGAATCTTCTTTATCATGCTAAGAGGAGCAGGAAAAAGCAAAAAATTTCAGAATTGCACCTTGCAATGCGGAGAAATTACTGTTTGTGCATTTACAATATTCATTGATTTTTGCCATTGAAAAACGTCCAGAAATGATTGAAGCTACTGACTGAATGAAAGGAGCTGGCATCTCACTCTCTTTGAATCTTCTTTACCATGCTAAGAGGAGCAGGAAAAAGCAAAAAATTTCAGAATTGCACCTTGCAATGCGGAGAAATTACTGTTTGTGCATTTACAATATTCATTGATTTTTGCCATTGAAAAACATCATGTTATTCATATACCAGAAATGATTGAAGCTACTGACTGAATGAAAGGAGCTGGCATCTCACTCTCTTTGAATCTTCTTTATCATGCTAAGAGGAGCAGGAAAAAGTAAAAAATTTCAGAATTGCACCTTGCAATGCGGAGAAATTACTGTTTGTGCATTTACAATATTCATTGATTTTTGCCATTGAAAAACGTCCAGAAAAGATTGAAGCTACTGACTGAATGAAAGGAGCTGGCATCTCACTCTCTTTGAATCTTCTTTATCATGCTAAGAGGAGCAGGAAAAAGCAAAAAATTTCAGAATTGCACCTTGCAATGCGGAGAAATTACTGTTTGTGCATTTACAATATTCATTGATTTTTGCCATTGAAAAACATCATGTTATTCATATACCAGAAATGTTTGAAGCTACTGACTGAATGAAAGGAGCTGGCATCTCACTCTCTTTGAATCTTCTTTATCATGCTAAGAGGAGCAGGAAAAAGCAAAAAATTTCAGAATTGCACCTTGCAATGCGGAGAAATTACTGTTTGTGCATTTACAATATTCATTGATTTTTGCCATTGAAAAACGTCCAGAAATGATTGAAGCTACTGACTGAATGAAAGGAGCTGGCATCTCACTCTCTTTGAATCTTCTTTATCATGCTAAGAGGAGCAGGAAAAAGCAAAAAAATTCAGAATTGCACCTTGCAATGCGGAGAAATTACTGTTTGTGCATTTACAATATTCATTGATTTTTGCCATTGAAAAACATCATGTTATTCATATACCAGAAATGATTGAAGCTACTGACTGAATGAAAGGAGCGGGCATCTCATTCTCTTTGAATCTTCTTTTTCATGCTAAGAGGAGCAGGAAAAAGCAAAAAATTTCAGAATTGCACCTTGCAATGCGGAGAAATTACTGTTTGTGCATTTACAATATTCATTGATTTTTGCCATTGAAAAACGTCCAGAAATGATTGAAGCTACTGACTGAATGAAAGGAGCTGGCATCTCACTCTCTTTGAATCTTCTTTATCATGCTAAGAGGAGCAGGAAAAAGCAAAAAATTTCAGAATTGCACCTTGCAATGCGGAGAAATTACTGCTTGTGCATTTACAATATTCATTGATTTTTGCCATTGAAAAACGTCCAGAAATGATTGAAGCTACTGACTGAATGAAAGGAGCTGGCATCTCACTCTCTTTGAATCTTTATCATGCTAAGAGGAGCAGGAAAAAGCAAAAAATTTCAGAATTGCACCTTGCAATGCGGAGAAATTACTGTTTGTGCATTTACAATATTCATAGATTTTTGCCATTGAAAAACGTCCAGAAATGTTTGAAGCTACTGACTGAATGAAAGGAGCTGGCATCTCACTCTCTTTGAATCTTCTTTATCATGCTAGGATTAGCAGGAAAAAGCAAAAAATTTCAGAATTGCACCTTGCAATGTGGAGATATTACTGTTTGTGCATTTACAATATTCATTGATTTTTGCCATTGAAAAACGTCCAGAAATGTTTGAAGCTACTGACTGAATGAAAGGAGCTGGCATCTCACTCTCTTTGAATCTTCTTTATCATGCTAGGAGTAGCAGGAAAAAGCAAAAAATTTCAGAATTGCACCTTGCAATGTGGAGATATTACTGTTTGTGCATTTACAATATTCATTGATTTTTGCCATTGAAAAACGTCCAGAAATGTTTGAAGCTACTGACTGAATGAAAGGAGCTGGCATCTCACTCTCTTTGAATCTTCTTTATCATGCTAGGATTAGCAGGAAAAAGCAAAAAATTTCAGAATTGCACCTTGCAATATGGAGATATTACTGTTTGTGCATTTACAATATTCATTGATTTTTGCCATTGAAAAACATCATGTTATTCATATACCAGAAATGTTTGAAGCTACTGACTGAATGAAAGGAGCTGGCATCTCATTCTCTTTGAATCTTATTTATCATGCTAGGATTAGCAGGAAAAAGCAAAAAATTTCAGAATTGAACCTTGCAATGTGGAGATATTACTGTTTGTGCATTTACAATATTCATTGATTTTTGCCATTGAAAAACGACCAGAAATGTTTGAAGCTACTGACTGAATGAAAGGAGCTGGCATCTCACTCTATTTGAATCTTCTTTACCATGCTAGGATTAGCAGGAAAAAGCAAAAAATTTCAGAATTGCACCTTGCAATGTGGAGATATTACTGTTTGTGCATTTACAATATTCATTGATTTTTGCCATTGAAAAACGTCCAGAAATGTTTATACCAGAAATGTTTGAAGCTACTGACTGAATGAAAGGAGCTGGCATCTCACTCTCTTTGAATCTTCTTTATCATGCTAAGAGGAGCAGGAAAAAGCAAAGAATTTCAGAATTGCACCTTGCAATGCGGAGAAATTACTGTTTGTGCATTTACAATATTCATTGATTTTTGCCATTGAAAAACGTCCAGAAATGACTGAAGCTACTGACTGAATGAAAGGAGCTGGCATCTCACTCTCTTTGAATCTTCTTTATCATGCTAAGAGGAGCAGGAAAAAGCAAAAAATTTCAGAATTGCACCTTGCAATGCGGAGAAATTACTGTTTGTGCATTTACAATATTCATTGATTTTTGCCATTGAAAAACGTCCAGAAATGATTGAAGCTACTGACTGAATGAAAAGAGCTGGCATCTCACTCTCTTTGAATCTTCTTTATCATGCTAAGAGGAGCAGGAAAAAGCAAAAAATTTCAGAATTGCACCTTGCAATGCGGAGAAATTACTGTTTGTGCATTTACAATATTCATTGATTTTTGCCATTGAAAAACATCATGTTATTCATATACCAGAAATGATTGAAGCTACTGACTGAATGAAAGGAGCTGGCATCTCACTCTCTTTGAATCTTCTTTATCATGCTAAGAGGAGCAGGAAAAAGCAAAAAATTTCAGAATTGCACCTTGCAATGCGGAGAAATTACTGTTTGTGCATTTACAATATTCATTGATTTTTGCCATTGAAAAACGTCCAGAAATGATTGAAGCTACTGACTGAATGAAAGGAGCTGGCATCTCACTCTCTTTGAATCTTCTTTATCATGCTAAGAGGAGCAGGAAAAAGCAAAAAATTTCAGAATTGCACCTTGCAATGTGGAGATATTACTGTTTGTGCATTTACAATATTCATTGATTTTTGCCATTGAAAAACGTCCAGAAATGTTTATACCAGAAATGTTTGAAGCTACTGACTGAATGAAAGGAGCTGGCATCTCACTCTCTTTGAATCTTCTTTATCATGCTAAGAGGAGCAGGAAAAAGCAAAAAATTTCAGAATTGCACCTTGCAATGCGGAGAAATTACTGTTTGTGCATTTACAATATTCATTGATTTTTGCCATTGAAAAACGTCCAGAAATGACTGAAGCTACTGACTGAATGAAAGGAGCTGGCATCTCACTCTCTGAATCTTCTTTATCATGCTAAGAGGAGCAGGAAAAAGCAAAAAATTTCAGAATTGCACCTTGCAATGCGGAGAAATTACTGTTTGTGCATTTACAATATTCATTGATTTTTGCCATTGAAAAACATCCAGAAATGATTGAAGCTACTGACTGAATGAAAGGAGCTGGCATCTCACTCTCTTTGAATCTTCTTTATCATGCTAAGAGGAGCAGGAAAAAGCAAAAAATTTCAGAATTGCACCTTGCAATGCGGAGAAATTACTGTTTGTGCATTTACAATATTCATTGATTTTTGCCATTGAAAAACATCATGTTATTCATATACCAGAAATGATTGAAGCTACTGACTGAATGAAAGGAGCTGGCATCTCATTCTCTTTGAATCTTCTTTATCATGCTAAGAGGAGCAGGAAAAAGCAAAAAATTTCAGAATTGCACCTTGCAATGCGGAGAAATTACTGTTTGTGCATTTACAATATTCATTGATTTTTGCCATTGAAAAACGTCCAGAAATGATTGAAGCTACTGACTGAATGAAAGGAGCTGGCATCTCACTCTCTTTGAATCTTCTTTATCATGCTAAGAGGAGCAGGAAAAAGCAAAAAATTTCAGAATTGCAATTTGCAATGCGGAGAAATTACTGTTTGTGCATTTACAATATTCATTGATTTTTGCCATTGAAAAACGTCCAGAAATGATTGAAGCTACTGACTGAATGAAAGGAGCTGGCATCTCACTCTCTTTGAATCTTCTTTATCATGCTAAGAGGAGCAGGAAAAAGCAAAAAATTTCAGAATTGCACCTTGCAATGCGGAGAAATTACTGTTTGTGCATTTACAATATTCATTGATTTTTGCCATTGAAAAACGTCCAGAAATGATTGAAGCTACTGACTGAATGAAAGGAGCTGGCATCTCACTCTCTTTGAATCTTCTTTATCATGCTAAGAGGAGCAGGAAAAAGCAAAAAATTTCAGAATTGCACCTTGCAATGCGGAGAAATTACTGTTTGTGCATTTACAATATTCATTGATTTTTGCCATTGAAAAACATCATGTTATTCATATACCAGAAATGATTGAAGCTACTGACTGAATGAAAGGAGCTGGCATCTCACTCTCTTTGAATCTTCTTTATCATGCTAAGAGGAGCAGGAAAAAGCAAAAAATTTCAGAATTGCACCTTGCAATGCGGAGAAATTACTGTTTGTGCATTTACAATATTCATTGATTTTTGCCATTGAAAAACGTCCAGAAATGATTGAAGCTACTGACTGAATGAAAGGAGCTGGCATCTCACTCTCTTTGAATCTTCTTTATCATGCTAAGAGGAGCAGGAAAAAGCAAAAAATTTCAGAATTGCACCTTGCAATGCGGAGAAATTACTGTTTGTGCATTTACAATATTCATTGATTTTTGCCATTGAAAAACGTCCAGAAATGATTGAAGCTACTGACTGAATGAAAGGAGCTGGCATCTCACTCTCTTTGAATCTTCTTTATCATGCTAGGATTAGCAGGAAAAAGCAAAAAATTTCAGAATTGCACCTTGCAATGTGGAGATATTACTGTTTGTGCATTTACAATATTCATTGAATTTTGCCATTGAAAAACGTCCAGAAATGTTTGAAGCTACTGACTGAATGAAAGGAGCTGGCATCTCACTCTATTTGAATCTTCTTTATCATGCTAGGATTAGCAGGAAAAAGCAAAAAATTTCAGAATTGCACCTTGCAATGTGGAGATATTACTGTTTGTGCATTTACAATATTCATTGATTTTTGCCATTGAAAAACGTCCAGAAATGTTTATACCAGAAATGTTTGAAGCTACTGACTGAATGAAAGGAGCTGGCATCTCACTCTCTTTGAATCTTCTTTATCATGCTAAGAGGAGCAGGAAAAACCAAAAAATTTCAGAATTGCACCTTGCAATGCGGAGAAATTACTGTTTGTGCATTTACAATATTCATTGATTTTTGCCATTGAAAAACGTCCAGAAATGACTGAAGCTACTGACTGAATGAAAGGAGCTGGCATCTCACTCTCTTTGAATCTTCTTTATCATGCTAAGAGGAGCAGGAAAAAGCAAAAAATTTCAGAATTGCACCTTGCAATGCGGAGAAATTACTGTTTGTGCATTTACAATATTCATTGATTTTTGCCATTGAAAAACGTCCAGAAATGATTGAAGCTACTGACTGAATGAAAGGAGCTGGCATCTCACTCTCTTTGAATCTTCTTTATCATGCTAAGAGGAGCAGGAAAAAGCAAAAAATTTCAGAATTGCACCTTGCAATGCGGAGAAATTACTGTTTGTGCATTTACAATATTCATTGATTTTTGCCATTGAAAAACATCATGTTATTCATATACCAGAAATGTTTGAAGCTACTGACTGAATGAAAGGAGCTGGCATCTCACTCTCTTTGAATCTTCTTTATCATGCTAAGAGGAGCAGGAAAAAGCAAAAAATTTCAGAATTGCACCTTGCAATGCGGAGAAATTACTGTTTGTGCATTTACAATATTCATTGATTTTTGCCATTGAAAAACATCATGTTATTCATATACCAGAAATGATTGAAGCTACTGACTGAATGAAAGGAACTGGCATCTCACTCTCTTTGAATCTTCTTTATCATGCTAAGAGGATCAGGAAAAAGCAAAAAAATTCAGAACTGCACCTTGCAATGCGGAGAAATTACTGTTTGTGCATTTACAATATTCATTGATTTTTGCCATTGAAAAACGTCCAGAAATGATTGAAGCTACTGACTGAATGAAAGGAGCTGGCATCTCACTCTCTTAGAATCTTCTTTATCATGCTAAGAGGAGCAGGAAAAAGCAAAAAATTTCAGAATTGCACCTTGCAATGCGGAGAAATTACTGTTTGTGCATTTACAATATTCATTGATTTTTGCCATTGAAAAACGTCCAGAAATGATTGAAGCTACTGACTGAATGAAAGGAGCTGGCATCTCACTCTCTTTGAATCTTCTTTATCATGCTAAGAGGAGCAGGAAAAAGCAAAAAATTTCAGAATTGCACCTTGCAATGCGGAGAAATTACTGTTTGTGCATTTACAATATTCATTGATTTTTGCCATTGAAAAACATCATGTTATTCATATACCAGAAATGATTGAAGCTACTGACTGAATGAAAGGAGCTTGCATCTCACTCTCTTTGAATCTTCTTTATCATGCTAAGAGGAGCAGGAAAAAGCAAAAAATTTCAGAATTGCACCTTGCAATGCGGAGAAATTACTGTTTGTGCAGTTACAATATTCATTGATTTTTGCCATTGAAAAACGTCCAGAAATGATTGAAGCTACTGACTGAATGAAAGGAGCTGGCATCTCACTCTCTTTGAATCTTCTTTATCATGCTAAGAGGAGCAGGAAAAAGCAAAAAATTTCAGAATTGCACCTTGCAATGCGGAGAAATTACTGTTTGTGCATTTACAATATTCATTGATTTTTGCCATTGAAAAACGTCCAGAAATGATTGAAGCTACTGACTGAATGAAAGGAGCTGGCATCTCACTCTCTTTGAATCTTCTTTATCATGCTAAGAGGAGCAGGAAAAAGCAAAAAATTTCAGAATTGCACCTTGCAATGCGGAGAAATTACTGTTTGTGCATTTACAATATTCATTGATTTTTGCCATTGAAAAACATCATGTTATTCATATACCAGAAATGATTGAAGCTACTGACTGAATGAAAGGAGCTGGCATCTCACTCTCTTTGAATCTTCTTTATCATGCTAAGAGGAGCAGGAAAAAGCAAAAAATTTCAGAATTGCACCTTGCAATGCGGAGAAATTACTGTTTGTGCATTTACAATATTCATTGATTTTTGCCATTGAAAAACGTCCAGAAATGATTGAAGCTACTGACTGAATGAAAGGAGCTGGCATCTCACTCTCTTTGAATCTTCTTTATCATGCTAAGAGGAGCAGGAAAAAGCAAAAAATTTCAGAATTGCACCTTGCAATGCGGAGAAATTACTGTTTGTGCATTTACAATATTCATTGATTTTTGCCATTGAAAAACGTCCAGAAATGATTGAAGCTACTGACTGAATGAAAGGAGCTGGCATCTCACTCTCTTTGAATCTTCTTTATCATGCTAGGATTAGCAGGAAAAAGCAAAAAATTTCAGAATTGCACCTTGCAATGTGGAGATATTACTGTTTGTGCATTTACAATATTCATTGAATTTTGCCATTGAAAAACGTCCAGAAATGTTTGAAGCTACTGACTGAATGAAAGGAGCTGGCATCTCACTCTATTTGAATCTTCTTTATCATGCTAGGATTAGCAGGAAAAAGCAAAAAATTTCAGAATTGCACCTTGCAATGTGGAGATATTACTGTTTGTGCATTTACAATATTCATTGATTTTTGCCATTGAAAAACGTCCAGAAATGTTTATACCAGAAATGTTTGAAGCTACTGACTGAATGAAAGGAGCTGGCATCTCACTCTCTTTGAATCTTCTTTATCATGCTAAGAGGAGCAGGAAAAAGCAAAAAATTTCAGAATTGCACCTTGCAATGCGGAGAAATTACTGTTTGTGCATTTACAATATTCATTGATTTTTGCCATTGAAAAACGTCCAGAAATGACTGAAGCTACTGACTGAATGAAAGGAGCTGGCATCTCACTCTCTTTGAATCTTCTTTATCATGCTAAGAGGAGCAGGAAAAAGCAAAAAATTTCAGAATTGCACCTTGCAATGCGGAGAAATTACTGTTTGTGCATTTACAAAATTCATTGATTTTTGCCATTGAAAAACGTCCAGAAATGATTGAAGCTACTGACTGAATGAAAGGAGCTGGCATCTCACTCTCTTTGAATCTTCTTTATCATGCTAAGAGGAGCAGGAAAAAGCAAAAAATTTCAGAATTGCACCTTGCAATGCGGAGAAATTACTGTTTGTGCATTTACAATATTCATTGATTTTTGCCATTGAAAAACATCATGTTATTCATATACCAAAAATGTTTGAAGCTACTGACTGAATGAAAGGAGCTGGCATCTCACTCTCTTTGAATCTTCTTTATCATGCTAAGAGGAGCAGGAAAAAGCAAAAAATTTCAGAATTGCACCTTGCAATGCGGAGAAATTACTGTTTGTGCATTTACAATATTCATTGATTTTTGCCATTGAAAAACATCATGTTATTCATATACCAGAAATGATTGAAGCTACTGACTGAATGAAAGGAACTGGCATCTCACTCTCTTTGAATCTTCTTTATCATGCTAAGAGGATCAGGAAAAAGCAAAAAAATTCAGAACTGCACCTTGCAATGCGGAGAAATTACTGTTTGTGCATTTACAATATTCATTGATTTTTGCCATTGAAAAACGTCCAGAAATGATTGAAGCTACTGACTGAATGAAAGGAGCTGGCATCTCACTCTCTTAGAATCTTCTTTATCATGCTAAGAGGAGCAGGAAAAAGCAAAAAATTTCAGAATTGCACCTTGCAATGCGGAGAAATTACTGTTTGTGCATTTACAATATTCATTGATTTTTGCCATTGAAAAACGTCCAGAAATGATTGAAGCTACTGACTGAATGAAAGGAGCTGGCATCTCACTCTCTTTGAATCTTCTTTATCATGCTAAGAGGAGCAGGAAAAAGCAAAAAATTTCAGAATTGCACCTTGCAATGCGGAGAAATTACTGTTTGTGCATTTACAATATTCATTGATTTTTGCCATTGAAAAACATCATGTTATTCATATACCAGAAATGATTGAAGCTACTGACTGAATGAAAGGAGCTGGCATCTCACTCTCTTTGAATCTTCTTTATCATGCTAAGAGGAGCAGGAAAAAGCAAAAAATTTCAGAATTGCACCTTGCAATGCGGAGAAATTACTGTTTGTGCAGTTACAATATTCATTGATTTTTGCCATTGAAAAACGTCCAGAAATGATTGAAGCTACTGACTGAATGAAAGGAGCTGGCATCTCACTCTCTTTGAATCTTCTTTATCATGCTAAGAGGAGCAGGAAAAAGCAAAAAATTTCAGAATTGCACCTTGCAATGCGGAGAAATTACTGTTTGTGCATTTACAATATTCATTGATTTTTGCCATTGAAAAACGTCCAGAAATGATTGAAGCTACTGACTGAATGAAAGGAGCTGGCATCTCACTCTCTTTGAATCTTCTTTATCATGCTAGGATTAGCAGGAAAAAGCAAAAAATTTCAGAATTGCACCTTGCAATGTGGAGATATTACTGTTTGTGCATTTACAATATTCATTGAATTTTGCCATTGAAAAACGTCCAGAAATGTTTGAAGCTACTGACTGAATGAAAGGAGCTGGCATCTCACTCTATTTGAATCTTCTTTATCATGCTAGGATTAGCAGGAAAAAGCAAAAAATTTCAGAATTGCACCTTGCAATGTGGAGATATTACTGTTTGTGCATTTACAATATTCATTGATTTTTGCCATTGAAAAACGTCCAGAAATGTTTATACCAGAAATGTTTGAAGCTACTGACTGAATGAAAGGAGCTGGCATCTCACTCTCTTTGAATCTTCTTTATCATGCTAAGAGGAGCAGGAAAAAGCAAAAAATTTCAGAATTGCACGTTGCAATGCGGAGAAATTACTGTTTGTGCATTTACAATATTCATTGATTTTTGCCATTGAAAAACGTCCAGAAATGACTGAAGCTACTGACTGAATGAAAGGAGCTGGCATCTCACTCTCTTTGAATCTTCTTTATCATGCTAAGAGGAGCAGGAAAAAGCAAAAAATTTCAGAATTGCACCTTGCAATGCGGAGAAATTACTGTTTGTGCATTTACAATATTCATTGATTTTTGCCATTGAAAAACATCCAGAAATGATTGAAGCTACTGACTGAATGAAAGGAGCTGGCATCTCACGCTCTTTGAATCTTCTTTATCATGCTAAGAGGAGCAGGAAAAAGCAAAAAATTTCAGAATTGCACCTTGCAATGCGGAGAAATTACTGTTTGTGCATTTACAATATTCATTGATTTTTGCCATTGAAAAACATCATGTTATTCATATACCAGAAATGATTGAAGCTACTGACTGAATGAAAGGAGCTGGCATCTCACTCTCTTTGAATCTTCTTTATCATGCTAAGAGGAGCAGGAAAAAGCAAAAAATTTCAGAATTGCACCTTGCAATGCGGAGAAATTACTGTTTGTGCATTTACAATATTCATTGATTTTTGCCATTGAAAAACGTCCAGAAATGATTGAAGCTACTGACTGACAGAAAGGAGCTGGCATCTCACTCTCTTTGAATCTTCTTTATCATGCTAAGAGGAGCAGGAAAAAGCAAAAAATTTCAGAATTGCACCTTGCAATGCGGAGAAATTACTGTTTGTGCATTTACAATATTCATTGATTTTTGCCATTGAAAAACGTCCAGAAATGATTGAAGCTACTGACTGAATGAAAGGAGCTGGCATCTCACTCTCTTTGAATCTTCTTTATCATGCTAAGAGGAGCAGGAAAAAGCAAAAAATTTCAGAATTGCACCTTGCAATGCGGAGAAATTACTGTTTGTGCATTTACAATATTCAATGATTTTTGCCATTGAAAAACGTCCAGAAATGATTGAAGCTACTGACTGAATGAAAGGAGCTGGCATCTCACTCTCTTTGAATCTTCTTTATCATGCTAAGAGGAGCAGGAAAAAGCAAAAAATTTCAGAATTGCAACTTGCAATGCGGAGAAATTACTGTTTGTGCATTTACAATATTCATTGATTTTTGCCATTGAAAAACATCATGTTATTCATATACCAGAAATGATTGAAGCTACTGACTGAATGAAAGGAGCTGGCATCTCACTCTCTTTGAATCTTCATTATCATGCTAAGAGGAGCAGGAAAAAGCAAAAAATTTCAGAATTGCACCTTGCAATGCGGAGAAATTACTGTTTGTGCATTTACAATATTCATTGATTTTTGCCATTGAAAAACGTCCAGAAATGATTGAAGCTACTGACTGAATGAAAGGAGCTGGCATCTCACTCTCTTTGAATCTTCTTTATCATGCTAAGAGGAGCAGGAAAAAGCAAAAAATTTCAGAATTGCACCTTGCAATGCGGAGAAATTACTGTTTGTGCATTTACAATATTCATTGATTTTTGCCATTGAAAAACGTCCAGAAATGATTGAAGCTACTGACTGAATGAAAGGAGCTGGCATCTCACTCTCTTTGAATCTTCTTTATCATGCTAGGATTAGCAGGAAAAAGCAAAAAATTTCAGAATTGCACCTTGCAATGTGGAGATATTACTGTTTGTGCATTTACAATATTCATTGATTTTTGCCATTGAAAAACGTCCAGAAATGTTTGAAGCTACTGACTGAATGAAAGGAGCTGGCATCTCACTCTCTTTGAATCTTCTTTATCATGCTAGGAGTAGCAGGAAAAAGCAAAAAATTTCAGAATTGCACCTTGCAATGTGGAGATATTACTGTTTGTGCATTTACAATATTCATTGATTTTTGCCATTGAAAAACGTCCAGAAATGTTTGAAGCTACTGACTGAATGAAAGGAGCTGGCATCTCACTCTCTTTGAATCTTCTTTATCATGCTAGGATTAGCAGGAAAAAGCAAAAAATTTCAGAATTGCACCTTGCAATGTGGAGATATTACTGTTTGTGCATTTACAATATTCATTGATTTTTGCCATTGAAAAACATCATGTTATTCATATACCAGAAATGTTTGAAGCTACTGACTGAATGAAAGGAGCTGACATCTCACTCTCTTTGAATCTTCTTTATCATGCTAGGATTAGCAGGAAAAAGCAAAAAAATTCAGAATTGCACCTTGCAATGTGGAGATATTACTGTTTGTGCATTTACAATATTCATTGATTTTTGCCATTGAAAAACGTCCAGAAATGTTTGAAGCTACTGACTGAATGAAAGGAGCTGGCATCTCACTCTATTTGAATCTTCTTTATCATCCTAGGATTAGCAGGAAAAAGCAAAAAATTTCAGCATTGCACCTTGCAATGTGGAGATATTACTGTTTGTGCATTTACAATATTCATTGATTTTTGCCATTGAAAAACATCCAGAAATGTTTATACCAGAAATGTTTGAAGCTACTGACTGAATGAAAGGAGCTGGCATCTCACTCTCTTTGAATCTTCTTTATCATGCTAAGAGGAGCAGGAAAAAGCAAAAAATTTCAGAATTGCACCTTGCAATGCGGAGAAATTACTGTTTGTGCATTTACAATATTCATTGATTTTTGCCATTGAAAAACATCATGTTATTCATATACCAGAAATGATTGAAGCTACTGACTGAATGAAAGGAGCTGGCATCTCACTCTCTTTGAATCTTCTTTATCATGCTAAGAGGAGCAGGAAAAAGCAAAAAATTTCAGAATTGCACCTTGCAATGCGGAGAAATTACTGTTTGTGCATTTACAATATTCATTGATTTTTGCCATTGAAAAACGTCCAGAAATGATTGAAGCTACTGACTGAATGAAAGGAGCTGGCATCTCACTCTCTTTGAATCTTCTTTATCATGCTAGGATTAGCAGGAAAAAGCAAAAAATTTCAGAATTGCACCTTGCAATGTGGAGATATTACTGTTTGTGCATTTACAATATTCATTGAATTTTGCCATTGAAAAACGTCCAGAAATGTTTGAAGCTACTGACTGAATGAAAGGAGCTGGCATCTCACTCTCTTTGAATCTTCTTTATCATGCTAGGATTAGCAGGAAAAAGCAAAAAATTTCAGAATTGCACCTTGCAATGTGGAGATATTACTGTTTGTGCATTTACAATATTCATTGATTTTTGCCATTGAAAAACGTCCAGAAATGTTTATACCAGAAATGTTTGAAGCTACTGACTGAATGAAAGGAGCTGGCATCTCACTCTCTTTGAATCTTCTTTATCATGCTAAGAGGAGCAGGAAAAAGCAAAAAATTTCAGAATTGCACCTTGCAATGCGGAGAAATTACTTTTTGTGCATTTACAATATTCATTGATTTTTGCCATTGAAAAACGTCCAGAAATGACTGAAGCTACTGACTGAATGAAAGGAGCTGGCATCTCACTCTCTTTGAATCTTCTTTACCATGCTAAGAGGAGCAGGAAAAAGCAAAAAAATTCAGAATTGCACCTTGCAATGCGGAGAAATTACTGTTTGTGCATTTACAATATTCATTGATTTTTGCCATTGAAAAACGTCCAGAAATGATTGAAGCTACTGACTGAATGAAAGGAGCTGGCATCTCACTCTCTTTGAATCTTCTTTATCATGCTAGGAGTAGCAGGAAAAAGCAAAAAATTTCAGAATTGCACCTTGCAATGTGGAGATATTACTGTTTGTGCATTTACAATATTCATTGATTTTTGCCATTGAAAAACGTCCAGAAATGTTTGAAGCTACTGACTGAATGAAAGGAGCTGGCATCTCACTCTCTTTGAATCTTCTTTATCATGCTAGGATTAGCAGGAAAAAGCAAAAAATTTCAGAATTGCACCTTGCAATGTGGAGATATTACTGTTTGTGCATTTACAATATTCATTGATTTTTGCCATTGAAAAACATCATGTTATTCATATACCAGAAATGTTTGAAGCTACTGACTGAATGAAAGGAGCTGACATCTCACTCTCTTTGAATCTTCTTTATCATGCTAGGATTAGCAGGAAAAAGCAAAAAATTTCAGAATTGCACCTTGCAATGTGGAGATATTACTGTTTGTGCATTTACAATATTCATTGATTTTTGCCATTGAAAAACGTCCAGAAATGTTTGAAGCTACTGACTGAATGAAAGGAGCTGGCATCTCACTCTATTTGAATCTTCTTTATCATGCTAGGATTAGCAGGAAAAAGCAAAAAAAATTTCAGCATTGCACCTTGCAATGTGGAGATATTACTGTTTGTGCATTTACAATATTCATTGATTTTTGCCATTGAAAAACGTCCAGAAATGTTTATACCAGAAATGTTTGAAGCTACTGACTGAATGAAAGGAGCTGGCATCTCACTCTCTTTGAATCTTCTTTATCATGCTAAGAGGAGCAGGAAAAAGCAAAAAATTTCAGAATTGCACCTTGCAATGCGGAGAAATTACTGTTTGTGCATTTACAATATTCATTGATTTTTGCCATTGAAAAACTTCCAGAAATGACTGAAGCTACTGACTGAATGAAAGGAGCTGGCATCTCACTCTCTTTGAATCTTCTTTATCATGCTAAGAGGAGCAGGAAAAAGCAAAAAATTTCAGAATTGCACCTTGCAATGCGGAGAAATTACTGTTTGTGCATTTACAATATTCATTGATTTTTGCCATTGAAAAACGTCCAGAAATGATTGAAGCTACTGACTGAATGAAAGGAGCTGGCATCTCACTCTCTTTGAATCTTCTTTATCATGCTAAGAGGAGCAGGAAAAAGCAAAAAATTTCAGAATTGCACCTTGCAATGCGGAGAAATTACTGTTTGTGCATTTACAATATTCATTGATTTTTGCCATTGAAAAACATCATGTTATTCATATACCAGAAATGATTGAAGCTACTGACTGAATGAAAGGAGCTGGCATCTCACTCTCTTTGAATCTTCTTTATCATGCTAAGAGGAGCAGGAAAAAGCAAAAAATTTCAGAATTGCACCTTGCAATGCGGAGAAATTACTGTTTGTGCATTTACAATATTCATTGATTTTTGCCATTGAAAAACGTCCAGAAATGATTGAAGCTACTGACTGAATGAAAGGAGCTGGCATCTCACTCTCTTTGAATCTTCTTTATCATGCTAAGAGGAGCAGGAAAAAGCAAAAAATTTCAGAATTTCATCTTGCAATGCGGAGAAATTACTGTTTGTGCATTTACAATATTCATTGATTTTTGCCATTGAAAAACGTCCAGAAATGATTGAAGCTACTGACTGAATGAAAGGAGCTGGCATCTCACTCTCTTTGAATCTTCTTTATCATGCTAAGAGGAGCAGGAAAAAGCAAAAAATTTCAGAATTGCACCTTGCAATGCGGAGAAATTACTGTTTGTGCATTTACAATATTCATTGATTTTTGCCATTGAAAAACGTCCAGAAATGATTGAAGCTACTGACTGAATGAAAGGAGCCGGAATCTCACTCTCTTTGAATCTTCTTTATCATGCTAAGAGGAGCAGGAAAAAGCAAAAAATTTCAGAATTGCAACTTGCAATGCGGAGAAATTACTGTTTGTGCATTTACAATATTCATTGATTTTTGCCATTGAAAAACATCATGTTATTCATATACCAGAAATGATTGAAGCTACTGACTGAATGAAAGGAGCTGGCATCTCACTCTCTTTGAATCTTCTTTATCATGCTAAGAGGAGCAGGAAAAAGCAAAAAATTTCAGAATTGCACCTTGCAATGCGGAGAAATTACTGTTTGTGCATTTACAATATTCATTGATTTTTGCCATTGAAAAACGTCCAGAAATGATTGAAGCTACTGACTGAATGAAAGGAGCTGGCATCTCACTCTCTTTGAATCTTCTTTATCATGCTAAGAGGAGCAGGAAAAAGCAAAAAATTTCAGAATTGCACCTTGCAATGCGGAGAAATTACTGTTTGTGCATTTACAATATTCATTGATTTTTGCCATTGAAAAACGTCCAGAAATGATTGAAGCTACTGACTGAATGAAAGGAGCTGGCATCTCACTCTCTTTGAATCTTCTTTATCATGCTAAGAGGAGCAGGAAAAAGCAAAAAATTTCAGAATTGCACCTTGCAATGCGGAGAAATTACTGTTTGTGCATTTACAATATTCATTAATTTTTGCCATTGAAAAACATCATGTTATTCATATCCCAGAAATGTTTGAAGCTACTGACAATGAAAGAAGCTGGCATCTCACTCTCTTTGAATCTTCTTTATCATGCTAATAGGAGCAGGAAAAAGCAAAAAATTTCAGAATTGCACCTTGCAATGCGGAGAAATTACTGTTTGTGCATTTACAATATTCATTGATTTTTGCCATTGAAAAACGTCCAGAAATGATTGAAGCTACTGACTGAATGAAAGGAGCTGGCATCTCACTCTCTTTGAATCTTCTTTATCATGCTAAGAGGAGCAGGAAAAAGCAAAAAATTTCAGAATTGCACCTTGCAATGCGGAGAAATTACTGTTTGTGCATTTACAATATTCATTGATTTTTGCCATTGAAAAACATCATGTTATTCATATACCAGAAATGTTTGAAGCTACTGACTGAATGAAAGGAGCTGGCATCTCACTCTCTTTGAATCTTCTTTATCATGCTAAGAGGAGCAGGAAAAAGCAAAAAATTTCAGAATTGCACCTTGCAATGCGGAGAAATTACTGTTTGTGCATTTACAATATTCATTGATTTTTGCCATTGAAAAACGTCCAGAAATGATTGAAGCTACTGACTGAATGAAAGGAGCTGGCATCTCACTCTCTTTGAATCTTCTTTATCATGCTAAGAGGAGCAGGAAAATGCAAGAAATTTCAGAATTGCACCTTGCAATGCGGAGAAATTACTGTTTGTGCATTTATAATATTCATTGATTTTTGCCATTGAAAAACGTCCAGAAATGTTTGAAGCTACTGACTGAATGAAAGGAGCTGGCATCTCACTCTCTTTGAATCTTCTTTATCATGCTAGGATTAGCAGGAAAAAGCAAAAAATTTCAGAATTGCACCTTGCAATGTGGAGATATTACTGTTTGTGCATTTACAATATTCATTGATTTTTGCCATTGAAAAACATCATGTTATTCATATACCAGAAATGTTTGAAGCTACTGACTGAATGAAAGGAGCTGACATCTCACTCTCTTTGAATCTTCTTTATCATGCTAGGATTAGCAGGAAAAAGCAAAAAATTTCAGAATTGCACCTTGCAATGTGGAGATATTACTGTTTGTGCATTTACAATATTCATTGATTTTTGCCATTGAAAAACGTCCAGAAATGTTTGAAGCTACTGACTGAATGAAAGGAGCTGGCATCTCACTCTATTTGAATCTTCTTTATCATGCTAGGATTAGCAGGAAAAAGCAAAAAAAATTTCAGCATTGCACCTTGCAATGTGGAGATATTACTGTTTGTGCATTTACAATATTCATTGATTTTTGCCATTGAAAAACGTCCAGAAATGTTTATACCAGAAATGTTTGAAGCTACTGACTGAATGAAAGGAGCTGGCATCTCACTCTCTTTGAATCTTCTTTATCATGCTAAGAGGAGCAGGAAAAAGCAAAAAATTTCAGAATTGCACCTTGCAATGCGGAGAAATTACTGTTTGTGCATTTACAATATTCATTGATTTTTGCCATTGAAAAACTTCCAGAAATGACTGAAGCTACTGACTGAATGAAAGGAGCTGGCATCTCACTCTCTTTGAATCTTCTTTATCATGCTAAGAGGAGCAGGAAAAAGCAAAAAATTTCAGAATTGCACCTTGCAATGCGGAGAAATTACTGTTTGTGCATTTACAATATTCATTGATTTTTGCCATTGAAAAACGTCCAGAAATGATTGAAGCTACTGACTGAATGAAAGGAGCCGGAATCTCACTCTCTTTGAATCTTCTTTATCATGCTAAGAGGAGCAGGAAAAAGCAAAAAATTTCAGAATTGCAACTTGCAATGCGGAGAAATTACTGTTTGTGCATTTACAATATTCATTGATTTTTGCCATTGAAAAACATCATGTTATTCATATACCAGAAATGATTGAAGCTACTGACTGAATGAAAGGAGCTGGCATCTCACTCTCTTTGAATCTTCTTTATCATGCTAAGAGGAGCAGGAAAAAGCAAAAAATTTCAGAATTGCACCTTGCAATGCGGAGAAATTACTGTTTGTGCATTTACAATATTCATTGATTTTTGCCATTGAAAAACGTCCAGAAATGATTGAAGCTACTGACTGAATGAAAGGAGCTGGCATCTCACTCTCTTTGAATCTTCTTTATCATGCTAAGAGGAGCAGGAAAAAGCAAAAAATTTCAGAATTGCACCTTGCAATGCGGAGAAATTACTGTTTGTGCATTTACAATATTCATTGATTTTTGCCATTGAAAAACGTCCAGAAATGATTGAAGCTACTGACTGAATGAAAGGAGCTGGCATCTCACTCTCTTTGAATCTTCTTTATCATGCTAAGAGGAGCAGGAAAAAGCAAAAAATTTCAGAATTGCACCTTGCAATGCGGAGAAATTACTGTTTGTGCATTTACAATATTCATTAATTTTTGCCATTGAAAAACATCATGTTATTCATATCCCAGAAATGTTTGAAGCTACTGACAATGAAAGAAGCTGGCATCTCACTCTCTTTGAATCTTCTTTATCATGCTAATAGGAGCAGGAAAAAGCAAAAAATTTCAGAATTGCACCTTGCAATGCGGAGAAATTACTGTTTGTGCATTTACAATATTCATTGATTTTTGCCATTGAAAAACGTCCAGAAATGATTGAAGCTACTGACTGAATGAAAGGAGCTGGCATCTCACTCTCTTTGAATCTTCTTTATCATGCTAAGAGGAGCAGGAAAAAGCAAAAAATTTCAGAATTGCACCTTGCAATGCGGAGAAATTACTGTTTGTGCATTTACAATATTCATTGATTTTTGCCATTGAAAAACATCATGTTATTCATATACCAGAAATGTTTGAAGCTACTGACTGAATGAAAGGAGCTGGCATCTCACTCTCTTTGAATCTTCTTTATCATGCTAAGAGGAGCAGGAAAAAGCAAAAAATTTCAGAATTGCACCTTGCAATGCGGAGAAATTACTGTTTGTGCATTTACAATATTCATTGATTTTTGCCATTGAAAAACGTCCAGAAATGATTGAAGCTACTGACTGAATGAAAGGAGCTGGCATCTCACTCTCTTTGAATCTTCTTTATCATGCTAAGAGGAGCAGGAAAATGCAAGAAATTTCAGAATTGCACCTTGCAATGCGGAGAAATTACTGTTTGTGCATTTATAATATTCATTGATTTTTGCCATTGAAAAACGTCCAGAAATGTTTGAAGCTACTGACTGAATGAAAGGAGCTGGCATCTCACTCTCTTTGAATCTTCTTTATCATGCTAGGATTAGCAGGAAAAAGCAAAAAATTTCAGAATTGCACCTTGCAATGTGGAGATATTACTGTTTGTGCATTTACAATATTCATTGATTTTTGCCATTGAAAAACATCATGTTATTCATATACCAGAAATGTTTGAAGCTACTGACTGAATGAAAGGAGCTGACATCTCACTCTCTTTGAATCTTCTTTATCATGCTAGGATTAGCAGGAAAAAGCAAAAAATTTCAGAATTGCACCTTGCAATGTGGAGATATTACTGTTTGTGCATTTACAATATTCATTGATTTTTGCCATTGAAAAACGTCCAGAAATGTTTGAAGCTACTGACTGAATGAAAGGAGCTGGCATCTCACTCTATTTGAATCTTCTTTATCATGCTAGGATTAGCAGGAAAAAGCAAAAAAATTTCAGCATTGCACCTTGCAATGTGGAGATATTACTGTTTGTGCATTTACAATATTCATTGATTTTTGCCATTGAAAAACGTCCAGAAATGTTTATACCAGAAATGTTTGAAGCTACTGACTGAATGAAAGGAGCTGGCATCTCACTCTCTTTGAATCTTCTTTATCATGCTAAGAGGAGCAGGAAAAAGCAAAAAATTTCAGAATTGCACCTTGCAATGCGGAGAAATTACTGTTTGTGCATTTACAATATTCATTGATTTTTGCCATTGAAAAACTTCCAGAAATGACTGAAGCTACTGACTGAATGAAAGGAGCTGGCATCTCACTCTCTTTGAATCTTCTTTATCATGCTAAGAGGAGCAGGAAAAAGCAAAAAATTTCAGAATTGCACCTTGCAATGCGGAGAAATTACTGTTTGTGCATTTACAATATTCATTGATTTTTGCCATTGAAAAACGTCCAGAAATGATTGAAGCTACTGACTGAATGAAAGGAGCTGGCATCTCACTCTCTTTGAATCTTCTTTATCATGCTAAGAGGAGCAGGAAAAAGCAAAAAATTTCAGAATTGCACCTTGCAATGCGGAGAAATTACTGTTTGTGCATTTACAATATTCATTGATTTTTGCCATTGAAAAACATCATGTTATTCATATACCAGAAATGATTGAAGCTACTGACTGAATGAAAGGAGCTGGCATCTCACTCTCTTTGAATCTTCTTTATCATGCTAAGAGGAGCAGGAAAAAGCAAAAAATTTCAGAATTGCACCTTGCAATGCGGAGAAATTACTGTTTGTGCATTTACAATATTCATTGATTTTTGCCATTGAAAAACGTCCAGAAATGATTGAAGCTACTGACTGAATGAAAGGAGCTGGCATCTCACTCTCTTTGAATCTTCTTTATCATGCTAAGAGGAGCAGGAAAAAGCAAAAAATTTCAGAATTTCATCTTGCAATGCGGAGAAATTACTGTTTGTGCATTTACAATATTCATTGATTTTTGCCATTGAAAAACGTCCAGAAATGATTGAAGCTACTGACTCAATGAAAGGAGCTGGCATCTCACTCTCTTTGAATCTTCTTTATCATGCTAAGAGGAGCAGGAAAAAGCAAAAAATTTCAGAATTGCACCTTGCAATGCGGAGAAATTACTGTTTGTGCATTTACAATATTCATTGATTTTTGCCATTGAAAAACGTCCAGAAATGATTGAAGCTACTGACTGAATGAAAGGAGCCGGAATCTCACTCTCTTTGAATCTTCTTTATCATGCTAAGAGGAGCAGGAAAAAGCAAAAAATTTCAGAATTGCAACTTGCAATGCGGAGAAATTACTGTTTGTGCATTTACAATATTCATTGATTTTTGCCATTGAAAAACATCATGTTATTCATATACCAGAAATGATTGAAGCTACTGACTGAATGAAAGGAGCTGGCATCTCACTCTCTTTGAATCTTCTTTATCATGCTAAGAGGAGCAGGAAAAAGCAAAAAATTTCAGAATTGCACCTTGCAATGCGGAGAAATTACTGTTTGTGCATTTACAATATTCATTGATTTTTGCCATTGAAAAACGTCCAGAAATGATTGAAGCTACTGACTGAATGAAAGGAGCTGGCATCTCACTCTCTTTGAATCTTCTTTATCATGCTAAGAGGAGCAGGAAAAAGCAAAAAATTTCAGAATTGCACCTTGCAATGCGGAGAAATTACTGTTTGTGCATTTACAATATTCATTGATTTTTGCCATTGAAAAACGTCCAGAAATGATTGAAGCTACTGACTGAATGAAAGGAGCTGGCATCTCACTCTCTTTGAATCTTCTTTATCATGCTAAGAGGAGCAGGAAAAAGCAAAAAATTTCAGAATTGCACCTTGCAATGCGGAGAAATTACTGTTTGTGCATTTACAATATTCATTGATTTTTGCCATTGAAAAACATCATGTTTATTCATATACCAGAAATGTTTGAAGCTACTGACTGAATGAAAGGAGCTGGCATCTCACTCTCTTTGAATCTTCTTTATCATGCTAAGAGGAGCAGGAAAAAGCAAAAAATTTCAGAATTGCACCTTGCAATGCGGAGAAATTACTGTTTGTGCATTTACAATATTCATTGATTTTTGCCATTGAAAAACGTCCAGAAATGATTGAAGCTACTGACTGAATGAAAGGAGCTGGCATCTCACTCTCTTTGAATCTTCTTTATCATGCTAAGAGGAGCAGGAAAATGCAAGAAATTTCAGAATTGCACCTTGCAATGCGGAGAAATTACTGTTTGTGCATTTATAATATTCATTGATTTTTGCCATTGAAAAACATCCAGAAATGATTGAAGCTACTGACTGAATGAAAGGAGCTGGCATCTCACTCTCTTTGAATCTTCTTTATCATGCTAAGAGGAGCAGGAAAAAGCAAAAAATTTCAGAATTGCACCTTGCAATGCGGAGAAATTACTGTTTGTGCATTTACAATATTCATTGATTTTTGCCATTGAAAAACATCATGTTATTCATATACCAGAAATGATTGAAGCTACTGACTGAATGAAAGGAGCTGGCATCTCACTCTCTTTGAATCTTCTTTATCATGCTAAGAGGAGCAGGAAAAAGCAAAAAATTTCAGAATTGCACCTTGCAATGCGGAGAAATTACTGTTTGTGCATTTACAATATTCTTTGATTTTTGCATTGAAAAACGTCCAGAAATGACTGAAGCTACTGACTGAATGAAAGGAGCTGGCATCTCACTCTCTTTGAATCTTCTTTATCATGCTAAGAGGAGCAGGAAAAAGCAAAAAATTTCAGAATTGCATCTTGCAATGCGGAGAAATTACTGTTTGTGCATTTACAATATTCATTGATTTTTGCCATTGAAAAACGTCCAGAAATGATTGAAGCTACTGACTGAATGAAAGGAGCTGGCATCTCACTCTCTTTGAATCTTCTTTATCATGCTAAGAGGAGCAGGAAAAAGCAAAAAATTTCAGAATTGCACCTTGCAATGCGGAGAAATTACTGTTTGTGCATTTACAATATTCATTGATTTTTGCCATTGAAAAACATCATGTTATTCATATACCAGAAATGATTGAAGCTACTGACTGAATGAAAGGAGCTGGCATCTCACTCTCTTTGAATCTTCTTTATCATGCTAAGAGGAGCAGGAAAAAGCAAAAAATTTCAGAATTGCACCTTGCAATGCGGAGAAATTACTGTTTGTGCATTTACAATATTCATTGATTTTTGCCATTGAAAAACGTCCAGAAATGATTGAAGCTACTGACTGAATGAAAGGAGCTGGCATCTCACTCTCTTTGAATCTTCTTTATCATGCTAAGAGGAGCAGGAAAAAGCAAAAAATTTCAGAATTGCACCTTGCAATGCGGAGAAATTACTGTTTGTGCATTTACAATATTCATTGATTTTTGCCATTGAAAAACGTCCAGAAATGATTGAAGCTACTGACTGAATGAAAGGAGCTGGCATCTCACTCTCTTTGAATCTTCTTTATCATGCTAGGATTAGCAGGAAAAAGCAAAAAATTTCAGAATTGCACCTGGCAATGTGGAGATATTACTGTTTGTGCATTTACAATATTCATTGAATTTTGCCATTGAAAAACGTCCAGAAATGTTTGAAGCTACTGACTGAATGAAAGGAGCTGGCATCTCACTCTATTTGAATCTTCTTTATCATGCTAGGATTAGCAGGAAAAAGCAAAAAATTTCAGAATTGCACCTTGCAATGTGGAGATATTACTGTTTGTGCATTTACAATATTCATTGATTTTTGCCATTGAAAAACGTCCAGAAATGTTTATACCAGAAATGTTTGAAGCTACTGACTGAATGAAAGGAGCTGGCATCTCACTCTCTTTGAATCTTCTTTATCATGCTAAGAGGAGCAGGAAAAAGCAAAAAATTTCAGAATTGCACCTTGCAATGCGGAGAAATTACTGTTTGTGCATTTACAATATTCATTGATTTTTGCCATTGAAAAACGTCCAGAAATGACTGAAGCTACTGACTGAATGAAAGGAGCTGGCATCTCACTCTCTTTGAATCTTCTTTATCATGCTAAGAGGAGCAGGAAAAAGCAAAAAATTTCAAAATTGCACCTTGCAATGCGGAGAAATTACTGTTTGTACATTTACAATATTCATTGATTTTTGCCATTGAAAAACGTCCAGAAATGATTGAAGCTACTGACTGAATGAAAGGAGCTGGCATCTCACTCTCTTTGAATCTTCTTTATCATGCTAAGAGGAGCAGGAAAAAGCAAAAAATTTCAGAATTGCACCTTGCAATGCGGAGAAATTACTGTTTGTGCATTTACAATATTCATTGATTTTTGCCATTGAAAAACATCATGTTATTCATATACCAGAAATGATTGAAGCTACTGACTGAATGAAAGGAGCTGGCATCTCACTCTCTTTGAATCTTCTTTATCATGCTAAGAGGAGCAGGAAAAAGCAAAAAATTTCAGAATTGCACCTTGCAATGCGGAGAAATTACTGTTTGTGCATTTACAATATTCATTGATTTTTGCCATTGAAAAACGTCCAGAAATGATTGAAGCTACTGACTGAATGAAAGGAGCTGGCATCTCACTCTCTTTGAATCTTCTTTATCATGCTAAGAGGAGCAGGAAAAAGCAAAAAATTTCAGAATTGCACCTTGCAATGCGGAGAAATTACTGTTTGTGCATTTACAATATTCATTGATTTTTGCCATTGAAAAACGTCCAGAAATGATTGAAGCTACTGACTGAATGAAAGGAGCTGGCATCTCACTCTCTTTGAATCTTCTTTATCATGCTAAGAGGAGCAGGAAAAAGCAAAAAATTTCAGAATTGCACCTTGCAATGCGGAGAAATTACTGTTTGTGCATTTACAATATTCATTAATTTTTGCCATTGAAAAACATCATGTTATTCATATCCCAGAAATGTTTGAAGCTACTGACAATGAAAGAAGCTGGCATCTCACTCTCTTTGAATCTTCTTTATCATGCTAATAGGAGCAGGAAAAAGCAAAAAATTTCAGAATTGCACCTTGCAATGCGGAGAAATTACTGTTTGTGCATTTACAATATTCATTGATTTTTGCCATTGAAAAACGTCCAGAAATGATTGAAGCTACTGACTGAATGAAAGGAGCTGGCATCTCACTCTCTTTGAATCTTCTTTATCATGCTAAGAGGAGCAGGAAAAAGCAAAAAATTTCAGAATTGCACCTTGCAATGCGGAGAAATTACTGTTTGTGCATTTACAATATTCATTGATTTTTGCCATTGAAAAACATCATGTTATTCATATACCAGAAATGTTTGAAGCTACTGACTGAATGAAAGGAGCTGGCATCTCACTCTCTTTGAATCTTCTTTATCATGCTAAGAGGAGCAGGAAAAAGCAAAAAATTTCAGAATTGCACCTTGCAATGCGGAGAAATTACTGTTTGTGCATTTACAATATTCATTGATTTTTGCCATTGAAAAACGTCCAGAAATGATTGAAGCTACTGACTGAATGAAAGGAGCTGGCATCTCACTCTCTTTGAATCTTCTTTATCATGCTAAGAGGAGCAGGAAAATGCAAGAAATTTCAGAATTGCACCTTGCAATGCGGAGAAATTACTGTTTGTGCATTTATAATATTCATTGATTCTTGCCATTGAAAAACATCCAGAAATGATTGAAGCTACTGACTGAATGAAAGGAGCTGGCATCTCACTCTCTTTGAATCTTCTTTATCATGCTAAGAGGAGCAGGAAAAAGCAAAAAATTTCAGAATTGCACCTTGCAATGCGGAGAAATTACTGTTTGTGCATTTACAATATTCATTGATTTTTGCCATTGAAAAACATCATGTTATTCATATACCAGAAATGATTGAAGCTACTGACTGAATGAAAGGAGCTGGCATCTCACTCTCTTTGAATCTTCTTTATCATGCTAAGAGGAGCAGGAAAAAGCAAAAAATTTCAGAATTGCACCTTGCAATGCGGAGAAATTACTGTTTGTGCATTTACAATATTCTTTGATTTTTGCATTGAAAAACGTCCAGAAATGACTGAAGCTACTGACTGAATGAAAGGAGCTGGCATCTCACTCTCTTTGAATCTTCTTTATCATGCTAAGAGGAGCAGGAAAAAGCAAAAAATTTCAGAATTGCATCTTGCAATGCGGAGAAATTACTGTTTGTGATTTACAATATTCATTGATTTTTGCCATTGAAAAACGTCCAGAAATGATTGAAGCTACTGACTGAATGAAAGGAGCTGGCATCTCACTCTCTTTGAATCTTCTTTATCATGCTAAGAGGAGCAGGAAAAAGCAAAAAATTTCAGAATTGCACCTTGCAATGCGGAGAAATTACTGTTTGTGCATTTACAATATTCATTGATTTTTGCCATTGAAAAACATCATGTTATTCATATACCAGAAATGATTGAAGCTACTGACTGAATGAAAGGAGCTGGCATCTCACTCTCTTTGAATCTTCTTTATCATGCTAAGAGGAGCAGGAAAAAGCAAAAAATTTCAGAATTGCACCTTGCAATGCGGAGAAATTACTGTTTGTGCATTTACAATATTCATTGATTTTTGCCATTGAAAAACGTCCAGAAATGATTGAAGCTACTGACTGAATGAAAGGAGCTGGCATCTCACTCTCTTTGAATCTTCTTTATCATGCTAAGAGGAGCAGGAAAAAGCAAAAAATTTCAGAATTGCACCTTGCAATGCGGAGAAATTACTGTTTGTGCATTTACAATATTCATTGATTTTTGCCATTGAAAAACGTCCAGAAATGATTGAAGCTACTGACTGAATGAAAGGAGCTGGCATCTCACTCTCTTTGAATCTTCTTTATCATGCTAGGATTAGCAGGAAAAAGCAAAAAATTTCAGAATTGCACCTGGCAATGTGGAGATATTACTGTTTGTGCATTTACAATATTCATTGAATTTTGCCATTGAAAAACGTCCAGAAATGTTTGAAGCTACTGACTGAATGAAAGGAGCTGGCATCTCACTCTATTTGAATCTTCTTTATCATGCTAGGATTAGCAGGAAAAAGCAAAAAATTTCAGAATTGCACCTTGCAATGTGGAGATATTACTGTTTGTGCATTTACAATATTCATTGATTTTTGCCATTGAAAAACGTCCAGAAATGTTTATACCAGAAATGTTTGAAGCTACTGACTGAATGAAAGGAGCTGGCATCTCACTCTCTTTGAATCTTCTTTATCATGCTAAGAGGAGCAGGAAAAAGCAAAAAATTTCAGAATTGCACCTTGCAATGCGGAGAAATTACTGTTTGTGCATTTACAATATTCATTGATTTTTGCCATTGAAAAACGTCCAGAAATGACTGAAGCTACTGACTGAATGAAAGGAGCTGGCATCTCACTCTCTTTGAATCTTCTTTATCATGCTAAGAGGAGCAGGAAAAAGCAAAAAATTTCAAAATTGCACCTTGCAATGCGGAGAAATTACTGTTTGTGCATTTACAATATTCATTGATTTTTGCCATTGAAAAACGTCCAGAAATGATTGAAGCTACTGACTGAATGAAAGGAGCTGGCATCTCACTCTCTTTGAATCTTCTTTATCATGCTAAGAGGAGCAGGAAAAAGCAAAAAATTTCAGAATTGCACCTTGCAATGCGGAGAAATTACTGTTTGTGCATTTACAATATTCATTGATTTTTGCCATTGAAAAACATCATGTTATTCATATACCAGAAATGATTGAAGCTACTGACTGAATGAAAGGAGCTGGCATCTCACTCTCTTTGAATCTTCTTTATCATGCTAAGAGGAGCAGGAAAAAGCAAAAAATTTCAGAATTGCACCTTGCAATGCGGAGAAATTACTGTTTGTGCATTTACAATATTCATTGATTTTTGCCATTGAAAAACGTCCAGAAATGATTGAAGCTACTGACTGAATGAAAGGAGCTGGCATCTCACTCTCTTTGAATCTTTTTTATCATGCTAAGAGGAGCAGGAAAAAGCAAAAAATTTCAGAATTGCATCTTGCAATGCGGAGAAATTACTGTTTGTGCATTTACAATATTCATTGATTTTTGTCATTGAAAAACGTCCAGAAATGATTGAAGCTACTGACTGAATGAAAGGAGCTGGCATCTCACTCTCTTTGAATCGTCTTTATCATGCTAAGAGGAGCAGGAAAAAGCAAAAAATTTCAGAATTGCACCTTGCAATGCGGAGAAATTACTGTTTGTGCATTTACAATATTCATTGATTTTTGCCATTGAAAAACGTCCAGAAATGATTGAAGCTACTGACTGAATGAAAGGAGCTGGAATCTCACTCTCTTTGAATCTTCTTTATCATGCTAAGAGGAGCAGGAAAAAGCAAAAAATTTCAGAATTGCAACTTGCAATGCGGAGAAATTACTGTTTGTGCATTTACAATATTCATTGATTTTTGCCATTGAAAAACATCATGTTATTCATATACCAGAAATGATTGAAGCTACTGACTGAATGAAAGGAGCTGGCATCTCACTCTCTTTGAATCTTCTTTATCATGCTAAGAGGAGCAGGAAAAAGCAAAAAATTTCAGAATTGCACCTTGCAATGCGGAGAAATTACTGTTTGTGCATTTACAATATTCATTGATTTTTGCCATTGAAAAACGTCCAGAAATGATTGAAGCTACTGACTGAATGAAAGGAGCTGGCATCTCACTCTCTTTGAATCTTCTTTATCATGCTAAGAGGAGCAGGAAAAAGCAAAAAATTTCAGAATTGCACCTTGCAATGCGGAGAAATTACTGTTTGTGCATTTTCAATATTCATTGATTTTTGCCATTGAAAAACGTCCAGAAATGATTGAAGCTACTGACTGAATGAAAGGAGCTGGCATCTCACTCTCTTTGAATCTTCTTTATCATGCTAAGAGGAGCAGGAAAAAGCAAAAAATTTCAGAATTGCACCTTGCAATGCGGAGAAATTACTGTTTGTGCATTTACAATATTCATTAATTTTTGCCATTGAAAAACATCATGTTATTCATATCCCAGAAATGTTTGAAGCTACTGACTGAATGAAAGAAGCTGGCATCTCACTCTCTTTGAATCTTCTTTATCATGCTAAGAGGAGCAGGAAAAAGCAAAAAATTTCAGAATTGCACCTTGCAATGCGGAGAAATTACTGTTTGTGCATTTACAATATTCATTGATTTTTGCCATTGAAAAACGTCCAGAAATGATTGAAGCTACTGACTGAATGAAAGGAGCTGGCATCTCACTCTCTTTGAATCTTCTTTATCATGCTAAGAGGAGCAGGAAAAAGCAAAAAATTTCAGAATTGCACCTTGCAATGCGGAGAAATTACTGTTTGTGCATTTACAATATTCATTGATTTTTGCCATTGAAAAACATCATGTTATTCATATACCAGAAATGTTTGAAGCTACTGACTGAATGAAAGGAGCTGGCATCTCACTCTCTTTGAATCTTCTTTATCATGCTAAGAGGAGCAGGAAAAAGCAAAAAATTTCAGAATTGCACCTTGCAATGCGGAGAAATTACTGTTTGTGCATTTACAATATTCATTGATTTTTGCCATTGAAAAACGTCCAGAAATGATTGAAGCTACTGACTGAATGAAAGGAGCTGGCATCTCACTCTCTTTGAATCTTCTTTATCATGCTAAGAGGAGCAGGAAAATGCAAGAAATTTCAGAATTGCACCTTGCAATGCGGAGAAATTACTGTTTGTGCATTTACAATATTCATTGATTTCTGCCATTGAAAAACATCCAGAAATGATTGAAGCTACTGACTGAATGAAAGGAGCTGGCATCTCACTCTCTTTGAATCTTCTTTATCATGCTAAGAGGAGCAGGAAAAAGCCAAAAATTTCAGAATTGCACCTTGCAATGCGGAGAAATTACTGTTTGTGCATTTACAATATTCATTGATTTTTGCCATTGAAAAACATCATGTTATTCATATACCAGAAATGATTGAAGCTACTGACTGAATGAAAGGAGCTGGCATCTCACTCTCTTTGAATCTTCTTTATCATGCAAAGAGGAGCAGGAAAAAGCAAAAAATTTCAGAATTGCACCTTGCAATGCGGAGAAATTACTGTTTGTGCATTTACAATATTCATTGATTTTTGCCATTGAAAAACGTCCAGAAATGATTGAAGCTACTGACTGAATGAAAGGAGCTGGCATCTCACTCTCTTTGAATCTTCTTTATCATGCTAAGAGGAGCAGGAAAAAGCAAAAAATTTCAGAATTGCACCTTGCAATGCGGAGAAATTACTGTTTGTGCATTTACAATATTCACTGATTTTTGCCATTGAAAAACGTCCAGAAATGATTGAAGCAACTGACTGAATGAAAGGAGCTGGCATCTCACTCTCTTTGAATCTTCTTTATCATGCTAAGAGGAGCAGGAAAAAGCAAAAAATTTCAGAATTGCACCTTGCAATGCGGAGAAATTACTGTTTGTGCATTTACAATATTCATTGATTTTTGCCATTGAAAAACGTCCAGAAATAATTGAAGCTACTGACTGAATGAAAGGAGCTGGCATCTCACTCTCTTTGAATCTTCTTTATCATGCTAAGAGGAGCAGGAAAAAGCAAAAAATTTCAGAATTGCAACTTGCAATGCGGAGAAATTACTGTTTGTGCATTTACAATATTCATTGATTTTTGCCATTGAAAAACATCATGTTATTCATATACCAGAAATGATTGAAGCTACTGACTGAATGAAAGGAGCTGGCATCTCACTCTCTTTGAATCTTCTTTATCATGCTAAGAGGAGCAGGAAAAAGCAAAAAATTTCAGAATTGCACCTTGCAATGCGGAGAAATTACTGTTTGTGCATTTACAATATTCATTGATTTTTGCCATTGAAAAACGTCCAGAAATGATTGAAGCTACTGACTGAATGAAAGGAGCTGGCATCTCACTCTCTTTGAATCTTCTTTATCATGCTAAGAGGAGCAGGAAAAAGCAAAAAATTTCAGAATTGCACCTTGCAATGCGGAGAAATTACTGTTTGTGCTTTTACAATATTCATTGATTTTTGCCATTGAAAAACATCATGTTATTCATATACCAGAAATGTTTGAAGCTACTGACTGAATGAAAGGAGCTGGCATCTCACTCTCTTTGAATCTTCTTTATCATGCTAAGAGGAGCAGGAAAAAGCAAAAAATTTCAGAATTGCACCTTGCAATGCGGAGAAATTACTGTTTGTGCATTTACAATATTCATTGATTTTTGCCATTGAAAAATGTCCAGAAATGATTGAAGCTGCTGACTGAATGAAAGGAGCTGGCATCTCACTCTCTTTGAATCTTCTTTATCATGCTAAGAGGAGCAGGAAAAAGCAAAAAATTTCAGAATTGCACCTTGCAATGCGGAGAAATTACTGTTTGTGCATTTACAATATTCATTGATTTTTGCCATTGAAAAACATCATGTTATTCATATACCAGAAATGATTGAAGCTACTGACTGAATGAAAGGAGCTGGCATCTCACTCTCTTTGAATCTTCTTTATCATGCTAAGAGGAGCAGAAAAAAGCAAAAAATTTCAGAATTGCACCTTGCAATGCGGAGAAATTACTGTTTGTGCATTTACAATATTCATTGATTTTTGCCATTGAAAAACGTCCAGAAATGATTGAAGCTACTGACTGAATGAAAGGAGCTGGCATCTCACTCTCTTTGAATCTTCTTTATCATGCTAAGAGGAGCAGGAAAAAGCAAAAAATTTCAGAATTGCACCTTGCAATGCGGAGAAATTACTGTTTGTGCATTTACAATATTCATTGATTTTTGCCATTGAAAAACGTCCAGAAATGATTGAAGCTACTGACTGAATGAAAGGAGCTGGCATCTCACTCTCTTTGAATCTTCTTTATCATGCTAAGAGGAGCAGGAAAAAGCAAAAAATTTCAGAATTGCACCTTGCAATGCGGAGAAATTACTGTTTGTGCATTTACAATATTCATTGATTTTTGCCATTGAAAAACATCATGTTATTCATATACTAGAAATGTTTGAAGCTACTGACTGAATGAAAGGAGCTGGCATCTCACTCTCTTTGAATCTTCTTTATCATGCTAAGAGGAGCAGGAAAAAGCAAAAAATTTCAGAATTGCACCTTGCAATGCGGAGAAATTACTGTTTGTGCATTTACAATATTCATTGATTTTTGCCATTGAAAAACGTCCAGAAATGATTGAAGCTACTGACTGAATGAAAGGAGCTGGCATCTCACTCTCTTTGAATCTTCTTTATCATGCTAAGAGGAGCAGGAAAAAGCAAAAAATTTCAGAATTGCACCTTGCAATGCGGAGAAATTACTGTTTGTGCATTTACAATATTCATTGATTTTTGCCATTGAAAAACATCATGTTATTCATATACCAGAAATGATTGAAGCTACTGACTGAATGAAAGGAGCTGGCATCTCGCTCTCTTTGAATATTCTTTATCATGCTAAGAGGAGCAGGAAAAAGCAAAAAATTTCAGAATTGCACCTTGCAATGCGGAGAAATTACTGTTTGTGCATTTACAATATTCATTGATTTTTGCCATTGAAAAACGTCCAGAAATGATTGAAGCTACTGACTGAATGAAAGGAGCTGGCATCTCACTCTCTTTGAATCTTCTTTATCATGCTAAGAGGAGCAGGAAAAAGCAAAAAATTTCAGAATTGCACCTTGCAATGTGGAGAAATTACTGTTTGTGCATTTACAATATTCATTGATTTTTGCCATTGAAAAACATCATGTTATTCATATACCAGAAATGATTGAAGCTACTGACTGAATGAAAGGAGCTGGCATCTCACTCTCTTTGAATCTTCTTTATCATGCTAAGAGGAGCAGGAAAAAGCAAAAAATTTCAGAATTGCACCTTGCAATACGGAGAAATTACTGTTTGTGCATTTACAATATTCATTGATTTTTGCCATTGAAAAACGTCCAGAAATGATTGAAGCTACTGACTGAATGAAAGGAGCTGGCATCTCACTCTCTTTGAATCTTCTTTATCATGCTAAGAGGAGCAGGAAAAAGCAAAAAATTTCAGAATTGCACCTTGCAATGCGGAGAAATTACTGTTTGTGCTTTTACAATATTCATTGATTTTTGCCATTGAAAAACATCATGTTATTCATATACCAGAAATGTTTGAAGCTACTGACTGAATGAAAGGAGCTGGCATCTCACTCTCTTTGAATCTTCTTTATCATGCTAAGAGGAGCAGGAAAAAGCAAAAAATTTCAGAATTGCACCTTGCAATGCGGAGAAATTACTGTTTGTGCATTTACAATATTCATTGATTTTTGCCATTGAAAAACGTCCAGAAATGATTGAAGCTACTGACTGAATGAAAGGAGCTGGCATCTCACTCTCTTTGAATCTTCTTTATCATGCTAAGAGGAGCAGGAAAAAGCAAAAAATTTCAGAATTGCACCTTGCAATGCGGAGAAATTACTGTTTGTGCATTTACAATATTCATTGATTTTTGCCATTGAAAAACGTCCAGAAATGATTGAAGCTACTGACTGAATGAAAGGAGCTGGCATCTCACTCTCTTTGAATCTTCTTTATCATGCTAAGAGGAGCAGGAAAAAGCAAAAAATTTCAGAATTGCAACTTGCAATGCGGAGAAATTACTGTTTGTGCATTTACAATATTCATTGATTTTTGCCATTGAAAAACATCATGTTATTCATATACCAGAAATGATTGAAGCTACTGACTGAATGAAAGGAGCTGGCATCTCACTCTCTTTGAATCTTCTTTATCATGCTAAGAGGAGCAGGAAAAAGCAAAAAATTTCAGAATTGCACCTTGCAATGCGGAGAAATTACTGTTTGTGCATTTACAATATTCATTGATTTTTGCCATTGAAAAACATCATGTTATTCATATACCAGAAATGTTTGAAGCTACTGACTGAATGAAAGGAGCTGGCATCTCACTCTCTTTGAATCTTCTGTATCATGCTAAGAGGAGCAGGAAAAAGCAAAAAATTTCAGAATTGCACCTTGCAATGCGGAGAAATTACTGTTTGTGCATTTACAATATTCATTGATTTTTGCCATTGAAAAACGTCCAGAAATGATTGAAGCTACTGACTGAATGAAAGGAGCTGGCATCTCACTCTCTTTGAATCTTCTTTATCATGCTAAGAGGAGCAGGAAAATGCAAGAAATTTCAGAATTGCACCTTGCAATGCGGAGAAATTACTGTTTGTGCATTTACAATATTCATTGATTTTTGCCATTGAAAAACATCCAGAAATGATTGAAGCTACTGACTGAATGAAAGGAGCTGGCATCTCACTCTCTTTGAATCTTCTTTATCATGCTAAGAGGAGCAGGAAAAAGCCAAAAATTTCAGAATTGCACCTTGCAATGCGGAGAAATTACTGTTTGTGCATTTACAATATTCATTGATTTTTGCCATTGAAAAACATCATGTTATTCATATACCAGAAATGATTGAAGCTACTGACTGAATGAAAGGAGCTGGCATCTCACTCTCTTTGAATCTTCTTTATCATGCAAAGAGGAGCAGGAAAAAGCAAAAAATTTCAGAATTGCACCTTGCAATGCGGAGAAATTACTGTTTGTGCATTTACAATATTCATTGATTTTTGCCATTGAAAAACGTCCAGAAATGATTGAAGCTACTGACTGAATGAAAGGAGCTGGCATCTCACTCTCTTTGAATCTTCTTTATCATGCTAAGAGGAGCAGGAAAAAGCAAAAAATTTCAGAATTGCACCTTGCAATGTGGAGAAATTACTGTTTGTGCATTTACAATATTCATTGATTTTTGCCGTTGAAAAACATCATGTTATTCATATACCAGAAATGATTGAAGCTACTGACTGAATGAAAGGAGCTGGCATCTCACTCTCTTTGAATCTTCTTTATCATGCTAAGAGGAGCAGGAAAAAGCAAAAAATTTCAGAATTGCACCTTGCAATACGGAGAAATTACTGTTTGTGCATTTACAATATTCATTGATTTTTGCCATTGAAAAACGTCCAGAAATGATTGAAGCTACTGACTGAATGAAAGGAGCTGGCATCTCACTCTCTTTGAATCTTCTTTATCATGCTAAGAGGAGCAGGAAAAAGCAAAAAATTTCAGAATTGCACCTTGCAATGCGGAGAAATTACTGTTTGTGCTTTTACAATATTCATTGATTTTTGCCATTGAAAAACATCATGTTATTCATATACCAGAAATGTTTGAAGCTACTGACTGAATGAAAGGAGCTGGCATCTCACTCTCTTTGAATCTTCTTTATCATGCTAAGAGGAGCAGGAAAAAGCAAAAAATTTCAGAATTGCACCTTGCAATGCGGAGAAATTACTGTTTGTGCATTTACAATATTCATTGATTTTTGCCATTGAAAAACGTCCAGAAATGATTGAAGCTACTGACTGAATGAAAGGAGCTGGCATCTCACTCTCTTTGAATCTTCTTTATCATGCTAAGAGGAGCAGGAAAAAGCAAAAAATTTCAGAATTGCACCTTGCAATGCGGAGAAATTACTGTTTGTGCATTTACAATATTCATTGATTTTTGCCATTGAAAAACGTCCAGAAATGATTGAAGCTACTGACTGAATGAAAGGAGCTGGCATCTCACTCTCTTTGAATCTTCTTTATCATGCTAAGAGGAGCAGGAAAAAGCAAAAAATTTCAGAATTGCAACTTGCAATGCGGAGAAATTACTGTTTGTGCATTTACAATATTCATTGATTTTTGCCATTGAAAAACATCATGTTATTCATATACCAGAAATGATTGAAGCTACTGACTGAATGAAAGGAGCTGGCATCTCACTCTCTTTGAATCTTCTTTATCATGCTAAGAGGAGCAGGAAAAAGCAAAAAATTTCAGAATTGCACCTTGCAATGCGGAGAAATTACTGTTTGTGCATTTACAATATTCATTGATTTTTGCCATTGAAAAACGTCCAGAAATGATTGAAGCTACTGACTGAATGAAAGGAGCTGGCATCTCACTCTCTTTGAATCTTCTTTATCATGCTAAGAGGAGCAGGAAAATGCAAGAAATTTCAGAATTGCACCTTGCAATGCGGAGAAATTACTGTTTGTGCATTTACAATATTCATTGATTTTTGCCATTGAAAAACATCCAGAAATGATTGAAGCTACTGACTGAATGAAAGGAGCTGGCATCTCACTCTCTTTGAATCTTCTTTATCATGCTAAGAGGAGCAGGAAAAAGCCAAAAATTTCAGAATTGCACCTTGCAATGCGGAGAAATTACTGTTTGTGCATTTACAATATTCATTGATTTTTGCCATTGAAAAACATCATGTTATTCATATACCAAAAATGATTGAAGCTACTGACTGAATGAAAGGAGCTGGCATCTCACTCTCTTTGAATCTTCTTTATCATGCAAAGAGGAGCAGGAAAAAGCAAAAAATTTCAGAATTGCACCTTGCAATGCGGAGAAATTACTGTTTGTGCATTTACAATATTCATTGATTTTTGCCATTGAAAAACGTCCAGAAATGATTGAAGCTACTGACTGAATGAAAGGAGCTGGCATCTCACTCTCTTTGAATCTTCTTTATCATGCTAAGAGGAGCAGGAAAAAGCAAAAAATTTCAGAATTGCACCTTGCAATGCGGAGAAATTACTGTTTGTGCATTTACAATATTCACTGATTTTTGCCATTGAAAAACGTCCAGAAATGATTGAAGCAACTGACTGAATGAAAGGAGCTGGCATCTCACTCTCTTTGAATCTTCTTTATCATGCTAAGAGGAGCAGGAAAAAGCAAAAAATTTCAGAATTGCACCTTGCAATGCGGAGAAATTACTGTTTGTGCATTTACAATATTCATTGATTTTTGCCATTGAAAAACGTCCAGAAATAATTGAAGCTACTGACTGAATGAAAGGAGCTGGCATCTCACTCTCTTTGAATCTTCTTTATCATGCTAAGAGGAGCAGGAAAAAGCAAAAAATTTCAGAATTGCAACTTGCAATGCGGAGAAATTACTGTTTGTGCATTTACAATATTCATTGATTTTTGCCATTGAAAAACATCATGTTATTCTTATACCAGAAATGATTGAAGCTAGTGACTGAATGAAAGGAGCTGGCATCTCACTCTCTTTGAATCTTCTTTATCATGCTAAGAGGAGCAGGAAAAAGCAAAAAATTTCAGAATTGCACCTTGCAATGCGGAGAAATTACTGTTTGTGCATTTACAATATTCATTGATTTTTGCCATTGAAAAACGTCCAGAAATGATTGAAGCTACTGACTGAATGAAAGGAGCTGGCATCTCACTTTCTTTGAATCTTCTTTATCATGCTAAGAGGAGCAGGAAAAAGCAAAAAATTTCAGAATTGCACCTTGCAATGCGGAGAAATTACTGTTTGTGCTTTTACAATATTCATTGATTTTTGCCATTGAAAAACATCATGTTATTCATATACCAGAAATGTTTGAAGCTACTGACTGAATGAAAGGAGCTGGCATCTCACTCTCTTTGAATCTTCTTTATCATGCTAAGAGGAGCAGGAAAAAGCAAAAAATTTCAGAATTGCACCTTGCAATGCGGAGAAATTACTGTTTGTGCATTTACAATATTCATTGATTTTTGCCATTGAAAAATGTCCAGAAATGATTGAAGCTGCTGACTGAATGAAAGGAGCTGGCATCTCACTCTCTTTGAATCTTCTTTATCATGCTAAGAGGAGCAGGAAAAAGCAAAAAATTTCAGAATTGCACCTTGCAATGCGGAGAAATTACTGTTTGTGCATTTACAATATTCATTGATTTTTGCCATTGAAAAACATCATGTTATTCATATACCAGAAATGATTGAAGCTACTGACTGAATGAAAGGAGCTGGCATCTCACTCTCTTTGAATCTTCTTTATCATGCTAAGAGGAGCAGGAAAAAGCAAAAAATTTCAGAATTGCACCTTGCAATGCGGAGAAATTACTGTTTGTGCATTTACAATATTCATTGATTTTTGCCATTGAAAAACGTCCAGAAATGATTGAAGCTACTGACTGAATGAAAGGAGCTGGCATCTCACTCTCTTTGAATCTTCTTTATCATGCTAAGAGGAGCAGGAAAAAGCAAAAAATTTCAGAATTGCACCTTGCAATGCGGAGAAATTACTGTTTGTGCATTTACAATATTCATTGATTTTTGCCATTGAAAAACGTCCAGAAATGATTGAAGCTACTGACTGAATGAAAGGAGCTGGCATCTCACTCTCTTTGAATCTTCTTTATCATGCTAAGAGGAGCAGGAAAAAGCAAAAAATTTCAGAATTGCACCTTGCAATGCGGAGAAATTACTGTTTGTGCATTTACAATATTCATTGATTTTTGCCATTGAAAAACATCATGTTATTCATATACCAGAAATGTTTGAAGCTACTGACTGAATGAAAGGAGCTGGCATCTCACTCTCTTTGAATCTTCTTTATCATGCTAAGAGGAGCAGGAAAAAGCAAAAAATTTCAGAATTGCACCTTGCAATGCGGAGAAATTACTGTTTGTGCATTTACAATATTCATTGATTTTTGCCATTGAAAAACGTCCAGAAATGATTGAAGCTACTGACTGAATGAAAGGAGCTGGCATCTCACTCTCTTTGAATCTTCTTTATCATGCTAAGAGGAGCAGGAAAAAGCAAAAAATTTCAGAATTGCACCTTGCAATGCGGAGAAATTACTGTTTGTGCATTTACAATATTCATTGATTTTTGCCATTGAAAAACATCATGTTATTCATATACCAGAAATGATTGAAGCTACTGACTGAATGAAAGGAGCTGGCATCTCGCTCTCTTTGAATCTTCTTTATCATGCTAAGAGGAGCAGGAAAAAGCAAAAAATTTCAGAATTGCACCTTGCAATGCGGAGAAATTACTGTTTGTGCATTTACAATATTCATTGATTTTTGCCATTGAAAAACGTCCAGAAATGATTGAAGCTACTGACTGAATGAAAGGAGCTGGCATCTCACTCTCTTTGAATCTTCTTTATCATGCTAAGAGGAGCAGGAAAAAGCAAAAAATTTCAGAATTGCACCTTGCAATGTGGAGAAATTACTGTTTGTGCATTTACAATATTCATTGATTTTTGCCATTGAAAAACATCATGTTATTCATATACCAGAAATGATTGAAGCTACTGACTGAATGAAGGAGCTGGCATCTCACTCTCTTTGAATCTTCTTTATCATGCTAAGAGGAGCAGGAAAAAGCAAAAAATTTCAGAATTGCACCTTGCAATGCGGAGAAATTACTGTTTGTGCATTTACAATATTCATTGATTTTTGCCATTGAAAAACGTCCAGAAATGATTGAAGCTACTGACTGAATGAAAGGAGCTGGCATCTCACTCTCTTTGAATCTTCTTTATCATGCTAAGAGGAGCAGGAAAAAGCAAAAAATTTCAGAATTGCACCTTGCAATGCGGAGAAATTACTGTTTGTGCATTTACAATATTCATTGATTTTTGCCATTGAAAAACATCATGTTATTCATATACCAGAAATGTTTGAAGCTACTGACTGAATGAAAGGAGCTGGCATCTCACTCTCTTTGAATCTTCTTTATCATGCTAAGAGGAGCAGGAAAAAGCAAAAAATTTCAGAATTGCACCTTGCAATGCGGAGAAATTACTGTTTGTGCATTTACAATATTCATTGATTTTTGCCATTGAAAAACGTCCAGAAATGATTGAAGCTACTGACTGAATGAAAGGAGCTGGCATCTCACTCTCTTTGAATCTTCTTTATCATGCTAAGAGGAGCAGGAAAAAGCAAAAAATTTCAGAATTGCACCTTGCAATGCGGAGAAATTACTGTTTGTGCATTTACAATATTCATTGATTTTTGCCATTGAAAAACGTCCAGAAATGATTGAAGCTACTGACTGAATGAAAGGAGCTGGCATCTCACTCTCTTTGAATCTTCTTTATCATGCTAAGAGGAGCAGGAAAAAGCAAAAAATTTCAGAATTGCAACTTGCAATGCGGAGAAATTACTGTTTGTGCATTTACAATATTCATTGATTTTTGCCATTGAAAAACATCATGTTATTCATATACCAGAAATGATTGAAGCTACTGACTGAATGAAAGGAGCTGGCATCTCACTCTCTTTGAATCTTCTTTATCATGCTAAGAGGAGCAGGAAAAAGCAAAAAATTTCAGAATTGCACCTTGCAATGCGGAGAAATTACTGTTTGTGCATTTACAATATTCATTGATTTTTGCCATTGAAAAACGTCCAGAAATGATTGAAGCTACTGACTGAATGAAAGGAGCTGGCATCTCACTCTCTTTGAATCTTCTTTATCATGCTAAGAGGAGCAGGAAAAAGCAAAAAATTTCAGAATTGCACCTTGCAATGCGGAGAAATTACTGTTTGTGCATTTACAATATTCATTGATTTTTGCCATTGAAAAACGTCCAGAAATGATTGAAGCTACTGACTGAATGAAAGGAGCTGGCATCTCACTCTCTTTGAATCTTCTTTATCATGCTAAGAGGAGCAGGAAAAAGCAAAAAATTTCAGAATTGCACCTTGCAATGCGTAGAAATTACTGTTTGTGCATTTACAATATTCATTAATTTTTGCCATTGAAAAACATCATGTTATTCATATCCCAGAAATGTTTGAAGCTACTGACTGAATGAAAGAAGCTGGCATCTCACTCTCTTTGAATCTTCTTTATCATGCTAAGAGGAGCAGGAAAAAGCAAAAAATTTCAGAATTGCACCTTGCAATGCGGAGAAATTACTGTTTGTGCATTTACAATATTCATTGATTTTTGCCATTGAAAAACGTCCAGAAATGATTGAAGCTACTGACTGAATGAAAGGAGCTGGCATCTCACTCTCTTTGAATCTTCTTTATCATGCTAAGAGGAGCAGGAAAAAGCAAAAAATTTCAGAATTGCACCTTGCAATGCGGAGAAATTACTGTTTGTGCATTTACAATATTCATTGATTTTTGCCATTGAAAAACATCATGTTATTCATATACCAGAAATGTTTGAAGCTACTGACTGAATGAAAGGAGCTGGCATCTCACTCTCTTTGAATCTTCTTTATCATGCTAAGAGGAGCAGGAAAAAGCAAAAAATTTCAGAATTGCACCTTGCAATGCGGAGAAATTACTGTTTGTGCATTTACAATATTCATTGATTTTTGCCATTGAAAAACGTCCAGAAATGATTGAAGCTACTGACTGAATGAAAGGAGCTGGCATCTCACTCTCTTTGAATCTTCTTTATCATGCTAAGAGGAGCAGGAAAATGCAAGAAATTTCAGAATTGCACCTTGCAATGCGGAGAAATTACTGTTTGTGCATTTACAATATTCATTGATTTTTGCCATTGAAAAACATCCAGAAATGATTGAAGCTACTGACTGAATGAAAGGAGCTGGCATCTCACTCTCTTTGAATCTTCTTTATCATGCTAAGAGGAGCAGGAAAAAGCCAAAAATTTCAGAATTGCACCTTGCAATGCGGAGAAATTACTGTTTGTGCATTTACAATATTCATTGATTTTTGCCATTGAAAAACATCATGTTATTCATATACCAGAAATGATTGAAGCTACTGACTGAATGAAAGGAGCTGGCATCTCACTCTCTTTGAATCTTCTTTATCATGCAAAGAGGAGCAGGAAAAAGCAAAAAATTTCAGAATTGCACCTTGCAATGCGGAGAAATTACTGTTTGTGCATTTACAATATTCATTGATTTTTGCCATTGAAAAACGTCCAGAAATGATTGAAGCTACTGACTGAATGAAAGGAGCTGGCATCTCACTCTCTTTGAATCTTCTTTATCATGCTAAGAGGAGCAGGAAAAAGCAAAAAATTTCAGAATTGCACCTTGCAATGCGGAGAAATTACTGTTTGTGCATTTACAATATTCATTGATTTTTGCCATTGAAAAACGTCCAGAAATGATTGAAGCAACTGACTGAATGAAAGGAGCTGGCATCTCACTCTCTTTGAATCTTCTTTATCATGCTAAGAGGAGCAGGAAAAAGCAAAAAATTTCAGAATTGCACCTTGCAATGCGGAGAAATTACTGTTTGTGCATTTACAATATTCATTGATTTTTGCCATTGAAAAACGTCCAGAAATAATTGAAGCTACTGACTGAATGAAAGGAGCTGGCATCTCACTCTCTTTGAATCTTCTTTATCATGCTAAGAGGAGCAGGAAAAAGCAAAAAATTTCAGAATTGCAACTTGCAATGCGGAGAAATTACTGTTTGTGCATTTACAATATTCATTGATTTTTGCCATTGAAAAACATCATGTTATTCATATACCAGAAATGATTGAAGCTACTGACTGAATGAAAGGAGCTGGCATCTCACTCTCTTTGAATCTTCTTTATCATGCTAAGAGGAGCAGGAAAAAGCAAAAAATTTCAGAATTGCACCTTGCAATGCGGAGAAATTACTGTTTGTGCATTTACAATATTCATTGATTTTTGCCATTGAAAAACGTCCAGAAATGATTGAAGCTACTGACTGAATGAAAGGAGCTGGCATCTCACTCTCTTTGAGTCTTCTTTATCATGCTAAGAGGAGCAGGAAAAAGCAAAAAATTTCAGAATTGCACCTTGCAATGCGGAGAAATTACTGTTTGTGCTTTTACAATATTCATTGATTTTTGCCATTGAAAAACATCATGTTATTCATATACCAGAAATGTTTGAAGCTACTGACTGAATGAAAGGAGCTGGCATCTCACTCTCTTTGAATCTTCTTTATCATGCTAAGAGGAGCAGGAAAAAGCAAAAAATTTCAGAATTGCACCTTGCAATGCGGAGAAATTACTGTTTGTGCATTTACAATATTCATTGATTTTTGCCATTGAAAAATGTCCAGAAATGATTGAAGCTGCTGACTGAATGAAAGGAGCTGGCATCTCACTCTCTTTGAATCTTCTTTATCATGCTAAGAGGAGCAGGAAAAAGCAAAAAATTTCAGAATTGCACCTTGCAATGCGGAGAAATTACTGTTTGTGCATTTACAATATTCATTGATTTTTGCCATTGAAAAACATCATGTTATTCATATACCAGAAATGATTGAAGCTACTGACTGAATGAAAGGAGCTGGCATCTCACTCTCTTTGAATCTTCTTTATCATGCTAAGAGGAGCAGGAAAAAGCAAAAAATTTCAGAATTGCACCTTGCAATGCGGAGAAATTACTGTTTGTGCATTTACAATATTCATTGATTTTTGCCATTGAAAAACGTCCAGAAATGATTGAAGCTACTGACTGAATGAAAGGAGCTGGCATCTCACTCTCTTTGAATCTTCTTTATCATGCTAAGAGGAGCAGGAAAAAGCAAAAAATTTCAGAATTGCACCTTGCAATGCGGAGAAATTACTGTTTGTGCATTTACAATATTCATTGATTTTTGCCATTGAAAAACGTCCAGAAATGATTGAAGCTACTGACTGAATGAAAGGAGCTGGCATCTCACTCTCTTTGAATCTTCTTTATCATGCTAAGAGGAGCAGGAAAAAGCAAAAAATTTCAGAATTGCACCTTGCAATGCGGAGAAATTACTGTTTGTGCATTTACAATATTCATTGATTTTTGCCATTGAAAAACATCATGTTATTCATATACCAGAAATGATTGAAGCTACTGACTGAATGAAAGGAGCTGGCATCTCGCTCTCTTTGAATCTTCTTTATCATGCTAAGAGGAGCAGGAAAAAGCAAAAAATTTCAGAATTGCACCTTGCAATGCGGAGAAATTACTGTTTGTGCATTTACAATATTCATTGATTTTTGCCATTGAAAAACGTCCAGAAATGATTGAAGCTACTGACTGAATGAAAGGAGCTGGCATCTCACTCTCTTTGAATCTTCTTTATCATGCTAAGAGGAGCAGGAAAAAGCAAAAAATTTCAGAATTGCACCTTGCAATGTGGAGAAATTACTGTTTGTGCATTTACAATATTCATTGATTTTTACCATTGAAAAACATCATGTTATTCATATACCAGAAATGATTGAAGCTACTGACTGAATGAAAGGAGCTGGCATCTCACTCTCTTTGAATCTTCTTTATCATGCTAAGAGGAGCAGGAAAAAGCAAAAAATTTCAGAATTGCACCTTGCAATGCGGAGAAATTACTGTTTGTGCATTTACAATATTCATTGATTTTTGCCATTGAAAAACGTCCAGAAATGATTGAAGCTACTGACTGAATGAAAGGAGCTGGCATCTCACTCTCTTTGAATCTTCTTTATCATGCTAAGAGGAGCAGGAAAAAGCAAAAAATTTCAGAATTGCACCTTGCAATGCGGAGAAATTACTGTTTGTGCTTTTACAATATTCATTGATTTTTGCCATTGAAAAACATCATGTTATTCATATACCAGAAATGTTTGAAGCTACTGACTGAATGAAAGGAGCTGGCATCTCACTCTCTTTGAATCTTCTTTATCATGCTAAGAGGAGCAGGAAAAAGCAAAAAATTTCAGAATTGCACCTTGCAATGCGGAGAAATTACTGTTTGTGCATTTACAATATTCATTGATTTTTGCCATTGAAAAACGTCCAGAAATGATTGAAGCTACTGACTGAATGAAAGGAGCTGGCATCTCACTCTCTTTGAATCTTCTTTATCATGCTAAGAGGAGCAGGAAAAAGCAAAAAATTTCAGAATTGCAACTTGCAATGCGGAGAAATTACTGTTTGTGCATTTACAATATTCATTGATTTTTGCCATTGAAAAACATCATGTTATTCATATACCAGAAATGATTGAAGCTACTGACTGAATGAAAGGAGCTGGCATCTCACTCTCTTTGAATCTTCTTTATCATGCTAAGAGGAGCAGGAAAAAGCAAAAAATTTCAGAATTGCACCTTGCAATGCGGAGAAATTACTGTTTGTGCATTTACAATATTCATTGATTTTTGCCATTGAAAAACGTCCAGAAATGATTGAAGCTACTGACTGAATGAAAGGAGCTGGCATCTCACTCTCTTTGAATCTTCTTTATCATGCTAAGAGGAGCAGGAAAAAGCAAAAAATTTCAGAATTGCACCTTGCAATGCGGAGAAATTACTGTTTGTGCTTTTACAATATTCATTGATTTTTGCCATTGAAAAACATCATGTTATTCATATACCAGAAATGTTTGAAGCTACTGACTGAATGAAAGGAGCTGGCATCTCACTCTCTTTGAATCTTCTTTATCATGCTAAGAGGAGCAGGAAAAAGCAAAAAATTTCAGAATTGCACCTTGCAATGCGGAGAAATTACTGTTTGTGCATTTACAATATTCATTGATTTTTGCCATTGAAAAACGTCCAGAAATGATTGAAGCTACTGACTGAATGAAAGGAGCTGGCATCTCACTCTCTTTGAATCTTCTTTATCATGCTAAGAGGAGCAGGAAAAAGCAAAAAATTTCAGAATTGCACCTTGCAATGCGGAGAAATTACTGTTTGTGCATTTACAATATTCATTGATTTTTGCCATTGAAAAACGTCCAGAAATGATTGAAGCTACTGACTGAATGAAAGGAGCTGGCATCTCACTCTCTTTGAATCTTCTTTATCATGCTAAGAGGAGCAGGAAAAAGCAAAAAATTTCAGAATTGCACCTTGCAATGCGGAGAAATTACTGTTTGTGCTTTTACAATATTCATTGATTTTTGCCATTGAAAAACATCATGTTATTCATATACCAGAAATGTTTGAAGCTACTGACTGAATGAAAGGAGCTGGCATCTCACTCTCTTTGAATCTTCTTTATCATGCTAAGAGGAGCAGGAAAAAGCAAAAAATTTCAGAATTGCACCTTGCAATGCGGAGAAATTACTGTTTGTGCATTTACAATATTCATTGATTTTTGCCATTGAAAAACGTCCAGAAATGATTGAAGCTACTGACTGAATGAAAGGAGCTGGCATCTCACTCTCTTTGAATCTTCTTTATCATGCTAAGAGGAGCAGGAAAAAGCAAAAAATTTCAGAATTGCACCTTGCAATGCGGAGAAATTACTGTTTGTGCATTTACAATATTCATTGATTTTTGCCATTGAAAAACGTCCAGAAATGATTGAAGCTACTGACTGAATGAAAGGAGCTGGCATCTCACTCTCTTTGAATCTTCTTTATCATGCTAAGAGGAGCAGGAAAAAGCAAAAAATTTCAGAATTGCAACTTGCAATGCGGAGAAATTACTGTTTGTGCATTTACAATATTCATTGATTTTTGCCATTGAAAAACATCATGTTATTCATATACCAGAAATGATTGAAGCTACTGACTGAATGAAAGGAGCTGGCATCTCACTCTCTTTGAATCTTCTTTATCATGCTAAGAGGAGCAGGAAAAAGCAAAAAATTTCAGAATTGCACCTTGCAATGCGGAGAAATTACTGTTTGTGCATTTACAATATTCATTGATTTTTGCCATTGAAAAACATCATGTTATTCATATACCAGAAATGATTGAAGCTACTGACTGAATGAAAGGAGCTGGCATCTCACTCTCTTTGAATCTTCTTTATCATGCTAAGAGGAGCAGGAAAAAGCAAAAAATTTCAGAATTGCACCTTGCAATGCGGAGAAATTACTGTTTGTGCATTTACAATATTCATTGATTTTTGCCATTGAAAAACGTCCAGAAATGACTGAAGCTACTGACTGAATGAAAGGAGCTGGCATCTCACTCTCTTTGAATCTTCTTTATCATGCTAAGAGGAGCAGGAAAAAGCAAAAAATTTCAGAATTGCACCTTGCAATGCGGAGAAATTACTGTTTGTGCATTTACAATATTCATTGATTTTTGCCATTGAAAAACGTCCAGAAATGATTGAAGCTACTGACTGAATGAAAGGAGCTGGCATCTCACTCTCTTTGAATCTTCTTTATCATGCTAGGATTAGCAGGAAAAAGCAAAAAATTTCAGAATTGCACCTGGCAATGTGGAGATATTACTGTTTGTGCATTTACAATATTCATTGAATTTTGCCATTGAAAAACGTCCAGAAATGTTTGAAGCTACTGACTGAATGAAAGGAGCTGGCATCTCACTCTATTTGAATCTTCTTTATCATGCTAGGATTAGCAGGAAAAAGCAAAAAATTTCAGAATTGCACCTTGCAATGTGGAGATATTACTGTTTGTGCATTTACAATATTCATTGATTTTTGCCATTGAAAAACGTCCAGAAATGTTTATACCAGAAATGTTTGAAGCTACTGACTGAATGAAAGGAGCTGGCATCTCACTCTCTTTGAATCTTCTTTATCATGCTAAGAGGAGCAGGAAAAAGCAAAAAATTTCAGAATTGCACCTTGCAATGCGGAGAAATTACTGTTTGTGCATTTACAATATTCATTGATTTTTGCCATTGAAAAACGTCCAGAAATGACTGAAGCTACTGACTGAATGAAAGGAGCTGGCATCTCACTCTCTTTGAATCTTCTTTATCATGCTAAGAGGAGCAGGAAAAAGCAAAAAATTTCAGAATTGCACCTTGCAATGCGGAGAAATTACTGTTTGTGCATTTACAATATTCATTGATTTTTGCCATTGAAAAACGTCCAGAAATGATTGAAGCTACTGACTGAATGAAAGGAGCTGGCATCTCACTCTCTTTGAATCTTCTTTATCATGCTAAGAGGAGCAGGAAAAAGCAAAAAATTTCAGAATTGCACCTTGCAATGCGGAGAAATTACTGTTTGTGCATTTACAATATTCATTGATTTTTGCCATTGAAAAACATCATGTTATTCATATACCAGAAATGATTGAAGCTACTGACTGAATGAAAGGAGCTGGCATCTCACTCTCTTTGAATCTTCTTTATCATGCTAAGAGGAGCAGGAAAAAGCAAAAAATTTCAGAATTGCACCTTGCAATGCGGAGAAATTACTGTTTGTGCATTTACAATATTCATTGATTTTTGCCATTGAAAAACGTCCAGAAATGATTGAAGCTACTGACTGAATGAAAGGAGCTGGCATCTCACTCTCTTTGAATCTTTTTTATCATGCTAAGAGGAGCAGGAAAAAGCAAAAAATTTCAGAATTGCATCTTGCAATGCGGAGAAATTACTGTTTGTGCATTTACAATATTCATTGATTTTTGCCATTGAAAAACGTCCAGAAATGATTGAAGCTACTGACTGAATGAAAGGAGCTGGAATCTCACTCTCTTTGAATCTTCTTTATCATGCTAAGAGGAGCAGGAAAAAGCAAAAAATTTCAGAATTGCAACTTGCAATGCGGAGAAATTACTGTTTGTGCATTTACAATATTCATTGATTTTTGCCATTGAAAAACATCATGTTATTCATATACCAGAAATGATTGAAGCTACTGACTGAATGAAAGGAGCTGGCATCTCACTCTCTTTGAATCTTCTTTATCATGCTAAGAGGAGCAGGAAAAAGCAAAAAATTTCAGAATTGCACCTTGCAATGCGGAGAAATTACTGTTTGTGCATTTACAATATTCATTGATTTTTGCCATTGAAAAACGTCCAGAAATGATTGAAGCTACTGACTGAATGAAAGGAGCTGGCATCTCACTCTCTTTGAATCTTCTTTATCATGCTAAGAGGAGCAGGAAAAAGCAAAAAATTTCAGAATTGCACCTTGCAATGCGGAGAAATTACTGTTTGTGCATTTACAATATTCATTAATTTTTGCCATTGAAAAACATCATGTTATTCATATCCCAGAAATGTTTGAAGCTACTGACTGAATGAAAGAAGCTGGCATCTCACTCTCTTTGAATCTTCTTTATCATGCTAAGAGGAGCAGGAAAAAGCAAAAAATTTCAGAATTGCACCTTGCAATGCGGAGAAATTACTGTTTGTGCATTTACAATATTCATTGATTTTTGCCATTGAAAAACGTCCAGAAATGATTGAAGCTACTGACTGAATGAAAGGAGCTGGCATCTCACTCTCTTTGAATCTTCTTTATCATGCTAAGAGGAGCAGGAAAAAGCAAAAAATTTCAGAATTGCACCTTGCAATGCGGAGAAATTACTGTTTGTGCATTTACAATATTCATTGATTTTTGCCATTGAAAAACATCATGTTATTCATATACCAGAAATGTTTGATGCTACTGACTGAATGAAAGGAGCTGGCATCTCACTCTCTTTGAATCTTCTTTATCATGCTAAGAGGAGCAGGAAAAAGCAAAAAATTTCAGAATTGCACCTTGCAATGCGGAGAAATTACTGTTTGTGCATTTACAATATTCATTGATTTTTGCCATTGAAAAACGTCCAGAAATGATTGAAGCTACTGACTGAATGAAAGGAGCTGGCATCTCACTCTCTTTGAATCTTCTTTATCATGCTAAGAGGAGCAGGAAAAAGCAAAAAATTTCAGAATTGCACCTTGCAATGCGGAGAAATTACTGTTTGTGCATTTACAATATTCATTGATTTTTGCCATTGAAAAACGTCCAGAAATGACTGAAGCTACTGACTGAATGAAAGGAGCTGGCATCTCACTCTCTTTGAATCTTCTTTATCATGCTAAGAGGAGCAGGAAAAAGCAAAAAATTTCAGAATTGCACCTTGCAATGCGGAGAAATTACTGTTTGTGCATTTACAATATTCATTGATTTTTGCCATTGAAAAACGTCCAGAAATGATTGAAGCTACTGACTGAATGAAAGGAGCTGGCATCTCACTCTCTTTGAATCTTCTTTATCATGCTAGGATTAGCAGGAAAAAGCAAAAAATTTCAGAATTGCACCTGGCAATGTGGAGATATTACTGTTTGTGCATTTACAATATTCATTGAATTTTGCCATTGAAAAACGTCCAGAAATGTTTGAAGCTACTGACTGAATGAAAGGAGCTGGCATCTCACTCTATTTGAATCTTCTTTATCATGCTAGGATTAGCAGGAAAAAGCAAAAAATTTCAGAATTGCACCTTGCAATGTGGAGATATTACTGTTTGTGCATTTACAATATTCATTTATTTTTGCCATTGAAAAACGTCCAGAAATGTTTATACCAGAAATGTTTGAAGCTACTGACTGAATGAAAGGAGCTGGCATCTCACTCTCTTTGAATCTTCTTTATCATGCTAAGAGGAGCAGGAAAAAGCAAAAAATTTCAGAATTGCACCTTGCAATGCGGAGAAATTACTGTTTGTGCATTTACAATATTCATTGATTTTTGCCATTGAAAAACGTCCAGAAATGACTGAAGCTACTGACTGAATGAAAGGAGCTGGCATCTCACTCTCTTTGAATCTTCTTTATCATGCTAAGAGGAGCAGGAAAAAGCAAAAAATTTCAGAATTGCACCTTGCAATGCGGAGAAATTACTGTTTGTGCATTTACAATATTCATTGATTTTTGCCATTGAAAAACGTCCAGAAATGATTGAAGCTACTGACTGAATGAAAGGAGCTGGCATCTCACTCTCTTTGAATCTTCTTTATCATGCTAAGAGGAGCAGGAAAAAGCAAAAAATTTCAGAATTGCACCTTGCAATGCGGAGAAATTACTGTTTGTGCATTTACAATATTCATTGATTTTTGCCATTGAAAAACATCATGTTATTCATATACCAGAAATGATTGAAGCTACTGACTGAATGAAAGGAGCTGGCATCTCACTCTCTTTGAATCTTCTTTATCATGCTAAGAGGAGCAGGAAAAAGCAAAAAATTTCAGAATTGCACCTTGCAATGCGGAGAAATTACTGTTTGTGCATTTACAATATTCATTGATTTTTGCCATTGAAAAACGTCCAGAAATGATTGAAGCTACTGACTGAATGAAAGGAGCTGGAATCTCACTCTCTTTGAATCTTCTTTATCATGCTAAGAGGAGCAGGAAAAAGCAAAAAATTTCAGAATTGCAACTTGCAATGCGGAGAAATTACTGTTTGTGCATTTACAATATTCATTGATTTTTGCCATTGAAAAACATCATGTTATTCATATACCAGAAATGATTGAAGCTACTGACTGAATGAAAGGAGCTGGCATCTCACTCTCTTTGAATCTTCTTTATCATGCTAAGAGGAGCAGGAAAAAGCAAAAAATTTCAGAATTGCACCTTGCAATGCGGAGAAATTACTGTTTGTGCATTTACAATATTCATTGATTTTTGCCATTGAAAAACGTCCAGAAATGATTGAAGCTACTGACTGAATGAAAGGAGCTGGCATCTCACTCTCTTTGAATCTTCTTTATCATGCTAAGAGGAGCAGGAAAAAGCAAAAAATTTCAGAATTGCACCTTGCAATGCGGAGAAATTACTGTTTGTGCATTTACAATATTCATTAATTTTTGCCATTGAAAAACATCATGTTATTCATATCCCAGAAATGTTTGAAGCTACTGACTGAATGAAAGAAGCTGGCATCTCACTCTCTTTGAATCTTCTTTATCATGCTAAGAGGAGCAGGAAAAAGCAAAAAATTTCAGAATTGCACCTTGCAATGCGGAGAAATTACTGTTTGTGCATTTACAATATTCATTGATTTTTGCCATTGAAAAACGTCCAGAAATGATTGAAGCTACTGACTGAATGAAAGGAGCTGGCATCTCACTCTCTTTCAATCTTCTTTATCATGCTAAGAGGAGCAGGAAAAAGCAAAAAATTTCAGAATTGCACCTTGCAATGCGGAGAAATTACTGTTTGTGCATTTACAATATTCATTGATTTTTGCCATTGAAAAACATCATGTTATTCATATACCAGAAATGTTTGATGCTACTGACTGAATGAAAGGAGCTGGCATCTCACTCTCTTTGAATCTTCTTTATCATGCTAAGAGGAGCAGGAAAAAGCAAAAAATTTCAGAATTGCACCTTGCAATGCGGAGAAATTACTGTTTGTGCATTTACAATATTCATTGATTTTTGCCATTGAAAAACGTCCAGAAATGATTGAAGCTACTGACTGAATGAAAGGAGCTGGCATCTCACTCTCTTTGAATCTTCTTTATCATGCTAAGAGGAGCAGGAAAATGCAAGAAATTTCAGAATTGCACCTTGCAATGCGGAGAAATTACTGTTTGTGCATTTACAATATTCATTGATTTTTGCCATTGAAAAACATCCAGAAATGATTGAAGCTACTGACTGAATGAAAGGAGCTGGCATCTCACTCTCTTTGAATCTTCTTTATCATGCTAAGAGGAGCAGGAAAAAGCCAAAAATTTCAGAATTGCACCTTGCAATGCGGAGAAATTACTGTTTGTGCATTTACAATATTCATTGATTTTTGCCATTGAAAAACATCATGTTATTCATATACCAGAAATGATTGAAGCTACTGACTGAATGAATGGAGCTGGCATCTCACTCTCTTTGAATCTTCTTTATCATGCAAAGAGGAGCAGGAAAAAGCTAAAAATTTCAGAATTGCACCTTGCAATGCGGAGAAATTACTGTTTGTGCATTTACAATATTCATTGATTTTTGCCATTGAAAAACGTCCAGAAATGATTGAAGCTACTGACTGAATGAAAGGAGCTGGCATCTCACTCTCTTTGAATCTTCTTTATCATGCTAAGAGGAGCAGGAAAAAGCAAAAAATTTCAGAATTGCACCTTGCAATGCGGAGAAATTACTGTTTGTGCATTTACAATATTCACTGATTTTTGCCATTGAAAAACGTCCAGAAATGATTGAAGCAACTGACTGAATGAAAGGAGCTGGCATCTCACTCTCTTTGAATCTTCTTTATCATGCTAAGAGGAGCAGGAAAAAGCAAAAAATTTCAGAATTGCACCTTGCAATGCGGAGAAATTACTGTTTGTGCATTTACAATATTCATTGATTTTTGCCATTGAAAAACGTCCAGAAATGATTGAAGCTACTGACTGAATGAAAGGAGCTGGCATCTCACTCTCTTTGAATCTTCTTTATCATGCTAAGAGGAGCAGGAAAAAGCAAAAAATTTCAGAATTGCACCTTGCAATGCGGAGAAATTACTGTTTGTGCATTTACAATATTCATTAATTTTTGCCATTGAAAAACATCATGTTATTCATATCCCAGAAATGTTTGAAGCTACTGACTGAATGAAAGAAGCTGGCATCTCACTCTCTTTGAATCTTCTTTATCATGCTAAGAGGAGCAGGAAAAAGCAAAAAATTTCAGAATTGCACCTTGCAATGCGGAGAAATTACTGTTTGTGCATTTACAATATTCATTGATTTTTGCCATTGAAAAACGTCCAGAAATGATTGAAGCTACTGACTGAATGAAAGGAGCTGGCATCTCACTCTCTTTGAATCTTCTTTATCATGCTAAGAGGAGCAGGAAAAAGCAAAAAATTTCAGAATTGCACCTTGCAATGCGGAGAAATTACTGTTTGTGCATTTACAATATTCATTGATTTTTGCCATTGAAAAACATCATGTTATTCATATACCAGAAATGTTTGATGCTACTGACTGAATGAAAGGAGCTGGCATCTCACTCTCTTTGAATCTTCTTTATCATGCTAAGAGGAGCAGGAAAAAGCAAAAAATTTCAGAATTGCACCTTGCAATGCGGAGAAATTACTGTTTGTGCATTTACAATATTCATTGATTTTTGCCATTGAAAAACGTCCAGAAATGATTGAAGCTACTGACTGAATGAAAGGAGCTGGCATCTCACTCTCTTTGAATCTTCTTTATCATGCTAAGAGGAGCAGGAAAAAGCAAAAAATTTCAGAATTGCACCTTGCAATGCGGAGAAATTACTGTTTGTGCATTTACAATATTCATTGATTTTTGCCATTGAAAAACGTCCAGAAATGACTGAAGCTACTGACTGAATGAAAGGAGCTGGCATCTCACTCTCTTTGAATCTTCTTTATCATGCTAAGAGGAGCAGGAAAAAGCAAAAAATTTCAGAATTGCACCTTGCAATGCGGAGAAATTACTGTTTGTGCATTTACAATATTCATTGATTTTTGCCATTGAAAAACGTCCAGAAATGATTGAAGCTACTGACTGAATGAAAGGAGCTGGCATCTCACTCTCTTTGAATCTTCTTTATCATGCTAGGATTAGCAGGAAAAAGCAAAAAATTTCAGAATTGCACCTGGCAATGTGGAGATATTACTGTTTGTGCATTTACAATATTCATTGAATTTTGCCATTGAAAAACGTCCAGAAATGTTTGAAGCTACTGACTGAATGAAAGGAGCTGGCATCTCACTCTATTTGAATCTTCTTTATCATGCTAGGATTAGCAGGAAAAAGCAAAAAATTTCAGAATTGCACCTTGCAATGTGGAGATATTACTGTTTGTGCATTTACAATATTCATTGATTTTTGCCATTGAAAAACGTCCAGAAATGTTTATACCAGAAATGTTTGAAGCTACTGACTGAATGAAAGGAGCTGGCATCTCACTCTCTTTGAATCTTCTTTATCATGCTAAGAGGAGCAGGAAAAAGCAAAAAATTTCAGAATTGCACCTTGCAATGCGGAGAAATTACTGTTTGTGCATTTACAATATTCATTGATTTTTGCCATTGAAAAACGTCCAGAAATGACTGAAGCTACTGACTGAATGAAAGGAGCTGGCATCTCACTCTCTTTGAATCTTCTTTATCATGCTAAGAGGAGCAGGAAAAAGCAAAAAATTTCAGAATTGCACCTTGCAATGCGGAGAAATTACTGTTTGTGCATTTACAATATTCATTGATTTTTGCCATTGAAAAACGTCCAGAAATGATTGAAGCTACTGACTGAATGAAAGGAGCTGGCATCTCACTCTCTTTGAATCTTCTTTATCATGCTAAGAGGAGCAGGAAAAAGCAAAAAATTTCAGAATTGCACCTTGCAATGCGGAGAAATTACTGTTTGTGCATTTACAATATTCATTGATTTTTGCCATTGAAAAACATCATGTTATTCATATACCAGAAATGATTGAAGCTACTGACTGAATGAAAGGAGCTGGCATCTCACTCTCTTTGAATCTTCTTTATCATGCTAAGAGGAGCAGGAAAAAGCAAAAAATTTCAGAATTGCACCTTGCAATGCGGAGAAATTACTGTTTGTGCATTTACAATATTCATTGATTTTTGCCATTGAAAAACGTCCAGAAATGATTGAAGCTACTGACTGAATGAAAGGAGCTGGCATCTCACTCTCTTTGAATCTTCTTTATCATGCTAAGAGGAGCAGGAAAAAGCAAAAAATTTCAGAATTGCACCTTGCAATGCGGAGAAATTACTGTTTGTGCATTTACAATATTCATTGATTTTTGCCATTGAAAAACGTCCAGAAATGATTGAAGCTACTGACTGAATGAAAGGAGCTGGAATCTCACTCTCTTTGAATCTTCTTTATCATGCTAAGAGGAGCAGGAAAAAGCAAAAAATTTCAGAATTGCAACTTGCAATGCGGAGAAATTACTGTTTGTGCATTTACAATATTCATTGATTTTTGCCATTGAAAAACATCATGTTATTCATATACCAGAAATGATTGAAGCTACTGACTGAATGAAAGGAGCTGGCATCTCACTCTCTTTGAATCTTCTTTATCATGCTAAGAGGAGCAGGAAAAAGCAAAAAATTTCAGAATTGCACCTTGCAATGCGGAGAAATTACTGTTTGTGCATTTACAATATTCATTGATTTTTGCCATTGAAAAACGTCCAGAAATGATTGAAGCTACTGACTGAATGAAAGGAGCTGGCATCTCACTCTCTTTGAATCTTCTTTATCATGCTAAGAGGAGCAGGAAAAAGCAAAAAATTTCAGAATTGCACCTTGCAATGCGGAGAAATTACTGTTTGTGCATTTACAATATTCATTAATTTTTGCCATTGAAAAACATCATGTTATTCATATCCCAGAAATGTTTGAAGCTACTGACTGAATGAAAGAAGCTGGCATCTCACTCTCTTTGAATCTTCTTTATCATGCTAAAAGGAGCAGGAAAAAGCAAAAAATTTCAGAATTGCACCTTGCAATGCGGAGAAATTACTGTTTGTGCATTTACAATATTCATTGATTTTTGCCATTGAAAAACGTCCAGAAATGATTGAAGCTACTGACTGAATGAAAGGAGCTGGCATCTCACTCTTTTTGAATCTTCTTTATCATGCTAAGAGGAGCAGGAAAATGCAAGAAATTTCAGAATTGCACCTTGCAATGCGGAGAAATTACTGTTTGTGCATTTACAATATTCATTGATTTTTGCCATTGAAAAACATCCAGAAATGATTGAAGCTACTGACTGAATGAAAGGAGCTGGCATCTCACTCTCTTTGAATCTTCTTTATCATGCTAAGAGGAGCAGGAAAAAGCCAAAAATTTCAGAATTGCACCTTGCAATGCGGAGAAATTACTGTTTGTGCATTTACAATATTCATTGATTTTTGCCATTGAAAAACATCATGTTATTCATATACCAGAAATGATTGAAGCTACTGACTGAATGAATGGAGCTGGCATCTCACTCTCTTTGAATCTTCTTTATCATGCAAAGAGGAGCAGGAAAAAGCAAAAAATTTCAGAATTGCACCTTGCAATGCGGAGAAATTACTGTTTGTGCATTTACAATATTCATTGATTTTTGCCATTGAAAAACGTCCAGAAATGATTGAAGCTACTGACTGAATGAAAGGAGCTGGCATCTCACTCTCTTTGAATCTTCTTTATCATGCTAAGAGGAGCAGGAAAAAGCAAAAAATTTCAGAATTGCACCTTGCAATGCGGAGAAATTACTGTTTGTGCATTTACAATATTCACTGATTTTTGCCATTGAAAAACGTCCAGAAATGATTGAAGCAACTGACTGAATGAAAGGAGCTGGCATCTCACTCTCTTTGAATCTTCTTTATCATGCTAAGAGGAGCAGGAAAAAGCAAAAAATTTCAGAATTGCACCTTGCAATGCGGAGAAATTACTGTTTGTGCATTTACAATATTCATTGATTTTTGCCATTGAAAAACGTCCAGAAATAATTGAAGCTACTGACTGAATGAAAGGAGCTGGCATCTCACTCTCTTTGAATCTTCTTTATCATGCTAAGAGGAGCAGGAAAAAGCAAAAAATTTCAGAATTGCACCTTGCAATGCGGAGAAATTACTGTTCGTGCTTTTACAATATTCATTGATTTTTACCATTGAAAAACATCATGTTATTCATATACCAGAAATGTTTGAAGCTACTGACTGAATGAAAGGAGCTGGCATCTCACTCTCTTTGAATCTTCTTTATCATGCTAAGAGGAGCAGGAAAAAGCAAAAAATTTCAGAATTGCACCTTGCAATGCGGAGAAATTACTGTTTGTGCATTTACAATATTCATTGATTTTTGCCATTGAAAAATGTCCAGAAATGATTGAAGCTGCTGACTGAATGAAAGGAGCTGGCATCTCACTCTCTTTGAATCTTCTTTATCATGCTAAGAGGAGCAGGAAAAAGCAAAAAATTTCAGAATTGCACCTTGCAATGCGGAGAAATTACTGTTTGTGCATTTACAATATTCATTGATTTTTGCCATTGAAAAACATCATGTTATTCATATACCAGAAATGATTGAAGCTACTGACTGAATGAAAGGAGCTGGCATCTCACTCTCTTTGAATCTTCTTTATCATGCTAAGAGGAGCAGGAAAAAGCAAAAAATTTCAGAATTGCACCTTGCAATGCGGAGAAATTACTGTTTGTGCATTTACAATATTCATTGATTTTTGCCATTGAAAAACGTCCAGAAATGATTGAAGCTACTGACTGAATGAAAGGAGCTGGCATCTCACTCTCTTTGAATCTTCTTTATCATGCTAAGAGGAGCAGGAAAAAGCAAAAAATTTCAGAATTGCACCTTGCAATGCGGAGAAATTACTGTTTGTGCATTTACAATATTCATTGATTTTTGCCATTGAAAAACGTCCAGAAATGATTGAAGCTACTGACTGAATGAAAGGAGCTGGCATCTCACTCTCTTTGAATCTTCTTTATCATGCTAAGAGGAGCAGGAAAAAGCAAAAAATTTCAGAATTGCACCTTGCAATGCGGAGAAATTACTGTTTGTGCATTTACAATATTCATTGATTTTTGCCATTGAAAAACATCATGTTATTCATATACCAGAAATGTTTGAAGCTACTGACTGAATGAAAGGAGCTGGCATCTCACTCTCTTTGAATCTTCTTTATCATGCTAAGAGGAGCAGGAAAAAGCAAAAAATTTCAGAATTGCACCTTGCAATGCGGAGAAATTACTGTTTGTGCATTTACAATATTCATTGATTTTTGCCATTGAAAAACGTCCAGAAATGATTGAAGCTACTGACTGAATGAAAGGAGCTGGCATCTCACTCTCTTTGAATCTTCTTTATCATGCTAAGAGGAGCAGGAAAAAGCAAAAAATTTCAGAATTGCACCTTGCAATGCGGAGAAATTACTGTTTGTGCATTTACAATATTCATTGATTTTTGCCATTGAAAAACATCATGTTATTCATATACCAGAAATGATTGAAGCTACTGACTGAATGAAAGGAGCTGGCATCTCGCTCTCTTTGAATCTTCTTTATCATGCTAAGAGGAGCAGGAAAAAGCAAAAAATTTCAGAATTGCACCTTGCAATGCGGAGAAATTACTGTTTGTGCATTTACAATATTCATTGATTTTTGCCATTGAAAAACGTCCAGAAATGATTGAAGCTACTGACTGAATGAAAGGAGCTGGCATCTTACTCTCTTTGAGTCTTCTTTATCATGCTAAGAGGAGCAGGAAAAAGCAAAAAATTTCAGAATTGCACCTTGCAATGTGGAGAAATTACTGTTTGTGCATTTACAATATTCATTGATTTTTGCCATTGAAAAACATCATGTTATTCATATACCAGAAATGATTGAAGCTACTGACTGAATGAAAGGAGCTGGCATCTCACTCTCTTTGAATCTTCTTTATCATGCTAAGAGGAGCAGGAAAAAGCAAAAAATTTCAGAATTGCACCTTGCAATGCGGAGAAATTACTGTTTGTGCATTTACAATATTCATTGATTTTTGCCATTGAAAAACGTCCAGAAATGATTGAAGCTACTGACTGAATGAAAGGAGCTGGCATCTCACTCTCTTTGAATCTTCTTTATCATGCTAAGAGGAGCAGGAAAAAGCAAAAAATTTCAGAATTGCACCTTGCAATGCGGAGAAATTACTGTTTGTGCTTTTACAATATTCATTGATTTTTGCCATTGAAAAACATCATGTTATTCATATACCAGAAATGTTTGAAGCTACTGACTGAATGAAAGGAGCTGGCATCTCACTCTCTTTGAATCTTCTTTATCATGCTAAGAGGAGCAGGAAAAAGCAAAAAATTTCAGAATTGCACCTTGCAATGCGGAGAAATTACTGTTTGTGCATTTACAATATTCATTGATTTTTGCCATTGAAAAACGTCCAGAAATGATTGAAGCTACTGACTGAATGAAAGGAGCTGGCATCTCACTCTCTTTGAATCTTCTTTATCATGCTAAGAGGAGCAGGAAAAAGCAAAAAATTTCAGAATTGCACCTTGCAATGCGGAGAAATTACTGTTTGTGCATTTACAATATTCATTGATTTTTGCCATTGAAAAACGTCCAGAAATGATTGAAGCTACTGACTGAATGAAAGGAGCTGGCATCTCACTCTCTTTGAATCTTCTTTATCATGCTAAGAGGAGCAGGAAAAAGCAAAAAATTTCAGAATTGCAACTTGCAATGCGGAGAAATTACTGTTTGTGCATTTACAATATTCATTGATTTTTGCCATTGAAAAACATCATGTTATTCATATACCAGAAATGATTGAAGCTACTGACTGAATGAAAGGAGCTGGCATCTCACTCTCTTTGAATCTTCTTTATCATGCTAAGAGGAGCAGGAAAAAGCAAAAAATTTCAGAATTGCACCTTGCAATGCGGAGAAATTACTGTTTGTGCATTTACAATATTCATTGATTTTTGCCATTGAAAAACATCATGTTATTCATATACCAGAAATGTTTGAAGCTACTGACTGAATGAAAGGAGCTGGCATCGCACTCTCTTTGAATCTTCTTTATCATGCTAAGAGGAGCAGGAAAAAGCAAAAAATTTCAGAATTGCACCTTGCAATGCGGAGAAATTACTGTTTGTGCTTTTACAATATTCATTGATTTTTGCCATTGAAAAACGTCCAGAAATGATTGAAGCTACTGACTGAATGAAAGGAGCTGGCATCTCACTCTCTTTGAATCTTCTTTATCATGCTAAGAGGAGCAGGAAAATGCAAGAAATTTCAGAATTGCACCTTGCAATGCGGAGAAATTACTGTTTGTGCATTTACAATATTCATTGATTTTTGCCATTGAAAAACATCCAGAAATGATTGAAGCTACTGACTGAATGAAAGGAGCTGGCATCTCACTCTCTTTGAATCTTCTTTATCATGCTAAGAGGAGCAGGAAAAAGCCAAAAATTTCAGAATTGCACCTTGCAATGCGGAGAAATTACTGTTTGTGCATTTACAATATTCATTGATTTTTGCCATTGAAAAACATCATGTTATTCATATACCAGAAATGATTGAAGCTACTGACTGAATGAAAGGAGCTGGCATCTCACTCTCTTTGAATCTTCTTTATCATGCAAAGAGGAGCAGGAAAAAGCAAAAAATTTCAGAATTGCACCTTGCAATGCGGAGAAATTACTGTTTGTGCATTTACAATATTCATTGATTTTTGCCATTGAAAAACGTCCAGAAATGATTGAAGCTACTGACTGAATGAAAGGAGCTGGCATCTCACTCTCTTTGAATCTTCTTTATCATGCTAAGAGGAGCAGGAAAAAGCAAAAAATTTCAGAATTGCACCTTGCAATGCGGAGAAATTACTGTTTGTGCATTTACAATATTCACTGATTTTTGCCATTGAAAAACGTCCAGAAATGATTGAAGCAACTGACTGAATGAAAGGAGCTGGCATCTCACTCTCTTTGAATCTTCTTTATCATGCTAAGAGGAGCAGGAAAAAGCAAAAAATTTCAGAATTGCACCTTGCAATGCGGAGAAATTACTGTTTGTGCATTTACAATATTCATTGATTTTTGCCATTGAAAAACGTCCAGAAATAATTGAAGCTACTGACTGAATGAAAGGAGCTGGCATCTCACTCTCTTTGAATCTTCTTTATCATGCTAAGAGGAGCAGGAAAAAGCAAAAAATTTCAGAATTGCAACTTGCAATGCGGAGAAATTACTGTTTGTGCATTTACAATATTCATTGATTTTTGCCATTGAAAAACATCATGTTATTCATATACCAGTAATGATTGAAGCTACTGACTGAATGAAAGGAGCTGGAATCTCACTCTCTTTGAATCTTCTTTATCATGCTAAGAGGAGCAGGAAAAAGCAAAAAATTTCAGAATGGCACCTTGCAATGCGGAGAAATTACTGTTTGTGCATTTACAATATTCATTGATTTTTGCCATTGAAAAACGTCCAGAAATGATTGAAGCTACTGACTGAATGAAAGGAGCTGGCATCTCACTCTCTTTGAATCTTCTTTATCATGCTAAGAGGAGCAGGAAAAAGCAAAAAATTTCAGAATTGCACCTTGCAATGCGGAGAAATTACTGTTTGTGCTTTTACAATATTCTTTGATTTTTGCCATTGAAACACATCATGTTATTCATATACCAGAAATGTTTGAAGCTACTGACTGAATGAAAGGAGCTGGCATCTCACTCTCTTTGAATCTTCTTTATCATGCTAAGAGGAGCAGGAAAAAGCAAAACATTTCAGAATTGCACCTTGCAATGCGGAGAAATTACTGTTTGTGCATTTACAATATTCATTGATTTTTGCCATTGAAAAATGTCCAGAAATGATTGAAGCTGCTGACTGAATGAAAGGAGCTGGCATCTCACTCTCTTTGAATCTTCTTTATCATGCTAAGAGGAGCAGGAAAAAGCAAAAAATTTCAGAATTGCACCTTGCAATGCGGAGAAATTACTGTTTGTGCATTTACAATATTCATTGATTTTTGCCATTGAAAAACATCATGTTATTCATATACCAGAAATGATTGAAGCTACTGACTGAATGAAAGGAGCTGGCATCTCACTCTCTTTGAATCTTCTTTATCATGCTAAGAGGAGCAGGAAAAAGCAAAAAATTTCAGAATTGCACCTTGCAATGCGGAGAAATTACTGTTTGTGCATTTACAATATTCATTGATTTTTGCCATTGAAAAACGTCCAGAAATGATTGAAGCTACTGACTGAATGAAAGGAGCTGGCATCTCACTCTCTTTGAATCTTCTTTATCATGCTAAGAGGAGCAGGAAAAAGCAAAAAATTTCAGAATTGCACCTTGCAATGCGGAGAAATTACTGTTTGTGCATTTACAATATTCATTGATTTTTGCCATTGAAAAACGTCCAGAAATGATTGAAGCTACTGACTGAATGAAAGGAGCTGGCATCTCACTCTCTTTGAATCTTCTTTATCATGCTAAGAGGAGCAGGAAAAAGCAAAAAATTTCAGAATTGCACCTTGCAATGCGGAGAAATTACTGTTTGTGCATTTACAATATTCATTGATTTTTGCCATTGAAAAACATCATGTTATTCATATACCAGAAATGTTTGAAGCTACTGACTGAATGAAAGGAGCTGGCATCTCACTCTCTTTGAATCTTCTTTATCATGCTAAGAGGAGCAGGAAAAAGCAAAAAATTTCAGAATTGCACCTTGCAATGCGGAGAAATTACTGTTTGTGCATTTACAATATTCATTGATTTTTGCCATTGAAAAATGTCCAGAAATGATTGAAGCTGCTGACTGAATGAAAGGAGCTGGCATCTCACTCTCTTTGAATCTTCTTTATCATGCTAAGAGGAGCAGGAAAAAGCAAAAAATTTCAGAATTGCACCTTGCAATGCGGAGAAATTACTGTTTGTGCATTTACAATATTCATTGATTTTTGCCATTGAAAAACATCATGTTATTCATATACCAGAAATGATTGAAGCTACTGACTGAATGAAAGGAGCTGGCATCTCACTCTCTTTGAATCTTCTTTATCATGCTAAGAGGAGCAGGAAAAAGCAAAAAATTTCAGAATTGCACCTTGCAATGCGGAGAAATTACTGTTTGTGCATTTACAATATTCATTGATTTTTGCCATTGAAAAACGTCCAGAAATGATTGAAGCTACTGACTGAATGAAAGGAGCTGGCATCTCACTCTCTTTGAATCTTCTTTATCATGCTAAGAGGAGCAGGAAAAAGCAAAAAATTTCAGAATTGCACCTTGCAATGCGGAGAAATTACTGTTTGTGCATTTACAATATTCATTGATTTTTGCCATTGAAAAACGTCCAGAAATGATTGAAGCTACTGACTGAATGAAAGGAGCTGGCATCTCACTCTCTTTGAATCTTCTTTATCATGCTAAGAGGAGCAGGAAAAAGCAAAAAATTTCAGAATTGCACCTTGCAATGCGGAGAAATTACTGTTTGTGCATTTACAATATTCATTGATTTTTGCCATTGAAAAACATCATGTTATTCATATACCAGAAATGTTTGAAGCTACTGACTGAATGAAAGGAGCTGGCATCTCACTCTCTTTGAATCTTCTTTATCATGCTAAGAGGAGCAGGAAAAAGCAAAAAATTTCAGAATTGCACCTTGCAATGCGGAGAAATTACTGTTTGTGCATTTACAATATTCATTGATTTTTGCCATTGAAAAACGTCCAGAAATGATTGAAGCTACTGACTGAATGAAAGGAGCTGGCATCTCACTCTCTTTGATTCTTCTTTATCATGCTAAGAGGAGCAGGAAAAAGCAAAAAATTTCAGAATTGCACCTTGCAATGCGGAGAAATTACTGTTTGTGCATTTACAATATTCATTGATTTTTGCCATTGAAAAACATCATGTTATTCATATACCAGAAATGATTGAAGCTACTGACTGAATGAAAGGAGCTGGCATCTCGCTCTCTTTGAATCTTCTTTATCATGCTAAGAGGAGCAGGAAAAAGCAAAAAATTTCAGAATTGCACCTTGCAATGCGGAGAAATTACTGTTTGTGCATTTACAATATTCATTGATTTTTGCCATTGAAAAACGTCCAGAAATGATTGAAGCTACTGACTGAATGAAAGGAGCTGGCATCTCACTCTCTTTGAATCTTCTTTATCATGCTAAGAGGAGCAGGAAAAAGCAAAAAATTTCAGAATTGCACCTTGCAATGTGGAGAAATTACTGTTTGTGCATTTACAATATTCATTGATTTTTGCCATTGAAAAACATCATGTTATTCATATACCAGAAATGATTGAAGCTACTGACTGAATGAAAGGAGCTGGCATCTCACTCTCTTTGAATCTTCTTTATCATGCTAAGAGGAGCAGGAAAAAGCAAAAAATTTCAGAATTGCACCTTGCAATGCGGAGAAATTACTGTTTGTGCATTTACAATATTCATTGATTTTTGCCATTGAAAAACGTCCAGAAATGATTGAAGCTACTGACTGAATGAAAGGAGCTGGCATCTCACTCACTTTGAATCTTCTTTATCATGCTAAGAGGAGCAGGAAAAAGCAAAAAATTTCAGAATTGCACCTTGCAATGCGGAGAAATTACTGTTTGTGCTTTTACAATATTCATTGATTTTTGCCATTGAAAAACATCATGTTATTCATATACCAGAAATGTTTGAAGCTACTGACTGAATGAAAGGAGCTGGCATCTCACTCTCTTTGAATCTTCTTTATCATGCTAAGAGGAGCAGGAAAAAGCAAAAAATTTCAGAATTGCAACTTGCAATGCGGAGAAATTACTGTTTGTGCATTTACAATATTCATTGATTTTTGCCATTGAAAAACATCATGTTATTCATATACCAGAAATGATTGAAGCTACTGACTGAATGAAAGGAGCTGGCATCTCACTCTCTTTGAATCTTCTTTATCATGCTAAGAGGAGCAGGAAAAAGCAAAAAATTTCAGAATTGCACCTTGCAATGCGGAGAAATTACTGTTTGTGCATTTACAATATTCATTGATTTTTGCCATTGAAAAACATCATGTTATTCATATACCAGAAATGTTTGAAGCTACTGACTGAATGAAAGGAGCTGGCATCGCACTCTCTTTGAATCTTCTTTATCATGCTAAGAGGAGCAGGAAAAAGCAAAAAATTTCAGAATTGCACCTTGCAATGCGGAGAAATTACTGTTTGTGCCTTTACAATATTCATTGATTTTTGCCATTGAAAAACGTCCAGAAATATTGAAGCTACTGACTGAATGAAAGGAGCTGGCATCTCACTCTCTTTGAATCTTCTTTATCATGCTAAGAGGAGCAGGAAAATGCAAGAAATTTCAGAATTGCACCTTGCAATGCGGAGAAATTACTGTTTGTGCATTTACAATATTCATTGATTTTTGCCATTGAAAAACATCCAGAAATGATTGAAGCTACTGACTGAATGAAAGGAGCTGGCATCTCACTCTCTTTGAATCTTCTTTATCATGCTAAGAGGAGCAGGAAAAAGCCAAAAATTTCAGAATTGCACCTTGCAATGCGGAGAAATTACTGTTTGTGCATTTACAATATTCATTGATTTTTGCCATTGAAAAACATCATGTTATTCATATACCAGAAATGATTGAAGCTACTGACTGAATGAAAGGAGCTGGCATCTCACTCTCTTTGAATCTTCTTTATCATGCAAAGAGGAGCAGGAAAAAGCAAAAAATTTCAGAATTGCACCTTGCAATGCGGAGAAATTACTGTTTGTGCATTTACAATATTCATTGATTTTTGCCATTGAAAAACGTCCAGAAATGATTGAAGCTACTGACTGAATGAAAGGAGCTGGCATCTCACTCTCTTTGAATCTTCTTTATCATGCTAAGAGGAGCAGGAAAAAGCAAAAAATTTCAGAATTGCACCTTGCAATGCGGAGAAATTACTGTTTGTGCATTTACAATATTCACTGATTTTTGCCATTGAAAAACGTCCAGAAATGATTGAAGCAACTGACTGAATGAAAGGAGCTGGCATCTCACTCTCTTTGAATCTTCTTTATCATGCTAAGAGGAGCAGGAAAAAGCAAAAAATTTCAGAATTGCACCTTGCAATGCGGAGAAATTACTGTTTGTGCATTTACAATATTCATTGATTTTTGCCATTGAAAAACGTCCAGAAATAATTGAAGCTACTGACTGAATGAAAGGAGCTGGCATCTCACTCTCTTTGAATCTTCTTTATCATGCTAAGAGGAGCAGGAAAAAGCAAAAAATTTCAGAATTGCAACTTGCAATGCGGAGAAATTACTGTTTGTGCATTTACAATATTCATTGATTTTTGCCATTGAAAAACATCATGTTATTCATATACCAGTAATGATTGAAGCTACTGACTGAATGAAAGGAGCTGGAATCTCACTCTCTTTGAATCTTCTTTATCATGCTAAGAGGAGCAGGAAAAAGCAAAAAATTTCAGAATGGCACCTTGCAATGCGGAGAAATTACTGTTTGTGCATTTACAATATTCATTGATTTTTGCCATTGAAAAACGTCCAGAAATGATTGAAGCTACTGACTGAATGAAAGGAGCTGGCATCTCACTCTCTTTGAATCTTCTTTATCATGCTAAGAGGAGCAGGAAAAAGCAAAAAATTTCAGAATTGCACCTTGCAATGCGGAGAAATTACTGTTTGTGCTTTTACAATATTCATTGATTTTTGCCATTGAAACACATCATGTTATTCATATACCAGAAATGTTTGAAGCTACTGACTGAATGAAAGGAGCTGGCATCTCACTCTCTTTGAATCTTCTTTATCATGCTAAGAGGAGCAGGAAAAAGCAAAAAATTTCAGAATTGCACCTTGCAATGCGGAGAAATTACTGTTTGTGCATTTACAATATTCATTGATTTTTGCCATTGAAAAACGTCCAGAAATAATTGAAGCTACTGACTGAATGAAAGGAGCTGGCATCTCACTCTCTTTGAATCTTCTTTATCATGCTAAGAGGAGCAGGAAAAAGCAAAAAATTTCAGAATTGCAACTTGCAATGCGGAGAAATTACTGTTTGTGCATTTACAATATTCATTGATTTTTGCCATTGAAAAACATCATGTTATTCATATACCAGTAATGATTGAAGCTACTGACTGAATGAAAGGAGCTGGAATCTCACTCTCTTTGAATCTTCTTTATCATGCTAAGAGGAGCAGGAAAAAGCAAAAAATTTCAGAATGGCACCTTGCAATGCGGAGAAATTACTGTTTGTGCATTTACAATATTCATTGATTTTTGCCATTGAAAAACGTCCAGAAATGATTGAAGCTACTGACTGAATGAAAGGAGCTGGCATCTCACTCTCTTTGAATCTTCTTTATCATGCTAAGAGGAGCAGGAAAAAGCAAAAAATTTCAGAATTGCACCTTGCAATGCGGAGAAATTACTGTTTGTGCTTTTACAATATTCATTGATTTTTGCCATTGAAACACATCATGTTATTCATATACCAGAAATGTTTGAAGCTACTGACTGAATGAAAGGAGCTGGCATCTCACTCTCTTTGAATCTTCTTTATCATGCTAAGAGGAGCAGGAAAAAGCAAAAAATTTCAGAATTGCACCTTGCAATGCGGAGAAATTACTGTTTGTGCATTTACAATATTCATTGATTTTTGCCATTGAAAAACGTCCAGAAATAATTGAAGCTACTGACTGAATGAAAGGAGCTGGCATCTCACTCTCTTTGAATCTTCTTTATCATGCTAAGAGGAGCAGGAAAAAGCAAAAAATTTCAGAATTGCAACTTGCAATGCGGAGAAATTACTGTTTGTGCATTTACAATATTCATTGATTTTTGCCATTGAAAAACATCATGTTATTCATATACCAGTAATGATTGAAGCTACTGACTGAATGAAAGGAGCTGGAATCTCACTCTCTTTGAATCTTCTTTATCATGCTAAGAGGAGCAGGAAAAAGCAAAAAATTTCAGAATGGCACCTTGCAATGCGGAGAAATTACTGTTTGTGCATTTACAATATTCATTGATTTTTGCCATTGAAAAACGTCCAGAAATGATTGAAGCTACTGACTGAATGAAAGGAGCTGGCATCTCACTCTCTTTGAATCTTCTTTATCATGCTAAGAGGAGCAGGAAAAAGCAAAAAATTTCAGAATTGCACCTTGCAATGCGGAGAAATTACTGTTTGTGCTTTTACAATATTCATTGATTTTTGCTATTGAAACACATCATGTTATTCATATACCAGAAATGTTTGAAGCTACTGACTGAATGAAAGGAGCTGGCATCTCACTCTCTTTGAATCTTCTTTATCATGCTAAGAGGAGCAGGAAAAAGCAAAACATTTCAGAATTGCACCTTGCAATGCGGAGAAATTACTGTTTGTGCATTTACAATATTCATTGATTTTTGCCATTGAAAAATGTCCAGAAATGATTGAAGCTGCTGACTGAATGAAAGGAGCTGGCATCTCACTCTCTTTGAATCTTCTTTATCATGCTAAGAGGAGCAGGAAAAAGCAAAAAATTTCAGAATTGCACCTTGCAATGCGGAGAAATTACTGTTTGTGCATTTACAATATTCATTGATTTTTGCCATTGAAAAACATCATGTTATTCATATACCAGAAATGATTGAAGCTACTGACTGAATGAAAGGAGCTGGCATCTCACTCTCTTTGAATCTTCTTTATCATGCTAAGAGGAGCAGGAAAAAGCAAAAAATTTCAGAATTGCACCTTGCAATGCGGAGAAATTACTGTTTGTGCATTTACAATATTCATTGATTTTTGCCATTGAAAAACGTCCAGAAATGATTGAAGCTACTGACTGAATGAAAGGAGCTGGCATCTCACTCTCTTTGAATCTTCTTTATCATGCTAAGAGGAGCAGGAAAAAGCAAAAAATTTCAGAATTGCACCTTGCAATGCGGAGAAATTACTGTTTGTGCATTTACAATATTCATTGATTTTTGCCATTGAAAAACGTCCAGAAATGATTGAAGCTACTGACTGAATGAAAGGAGCTGGCATCTCACTCTCTTTGAATCTTCTTTATCATGCTAAGAGGAGCAGGAAAAAGCAAAAAATTTCAGAATTGCACCTTGCAATGCGGAGAAATTACTGTTTGTGCATTTACAATATTCATTGATTTTTGCCATTGAAAAACATCATGTTATTCATATACCAGAAATGTTTGAAGCTACTGACTGAATGAAAGGAGCTGGCATCTCACTCTCTTTGAATCTTCTTTATCATGCTAAGAGGAGCAGGAAAAAGCAAAAAATTTCAGAATTGCACCTTGCAATGCGGAGAAATTACTGTTTGTGCATTTACAATATTCATTGATTTTTGCCATTGAAAAACGTCCAGAAATGATTGAAGCTACTGACTGAATGAAAGGAGCTGGCATCTCACTCTCTTTGAATCTTCTTTATCATGCTAAGAGGAGCAGGAAAAAGCAAAAAATTTCAGAATTTCACCTTGCAATGCGGAGAAATTACTGTTTGTGCATTTACAATATTCATTGATTTTTGCCATTGAAAAACATCATGTTATTCATATACCAGAAATGATTGAAGCTACTGACTGAATGAAAGGAGCTGGCATCTCGCTCTCTTTGAATCTTCTTTATCATGCTAAGAGGAGCAGGAAAAAGCAAAAAATTTCAGAATTGCACCTTGCAATGCGGAGAAATTACTGTTTGTGCATTTACAATATTCATTGATTTTTGCCATTGAAAAACGTCCAGAAGAGATTGAAGCTACTGACTGAATGAAAGGAGCTGGCATCTCACTCTCTTTGAATCTTCTTTATCATGCTAAGAGGAGCAGGAAAAAGCAAAAAATTTCAGAATTGCACCTTGCAATGTGGAGAAATTACTGTTTGTGCATTTACAATATTCATTGATTTTTGCCATTGAAAAACATCATGTTATTCATATACCAGAAATGATTGAAGCTACTGACTGAATGAAAGGAGCTGGCATCTCACTCTCTTTGAATCTTCTTTATCATGCTAAGAGGAGCAGGAAAAAGCAAAAAATTTCAGAATTGCACCTTGCAATGCGGAGAAATTACTGTTTGTGCATTTACAATATTCATTGATTTTTGCCATTGAAAAACGTCCAGAAATGATTGAAGCTACTGACTGAATGAAAGGAGCTGGCATCTCACTCTCTTTGAATCTTCTTTATCATGCTAAGAGGAGCAGGAAAAAGCAAAAAATTTCAGAATTGCACCTTGCAATGCGGAGAAATTACTGTTTGTGCTTTTACAATATTCATTGATTTTTGCCATTGAAAAACATCATGTTATTCATATACCAGAAATGTTTGAAGCTACTGACTGAATGAAAGGAGCTGGCATCTCACTCTCTTTGAATCTTCTTTATCATGCTAAGAGGAGCAGGAAAAAGCAAAAAATTTCAGAATTGCACCTTGCAATGCGGAGAAATTACTGTTTGTGCATTTACAATATTCATTGATTTTTGCCATTGAAAAACGTCCAGAAATGATTGAAGCTACTGACTGAATGAAAGGAGCTGGCATCTCACTCTCTTTGAATCTTCTTTATCATGCTAAGAGGAGCAGGAAAAAGCAAAAAATTTCAGAATTGCACCTTGCAATGCGGAGAAATTACTGTTTGTGCATTTACAATATTCATTGATTTTTGCCATTGAAAAACGTCCAGAAATGATTGAAGCTACTGACTGAATGAAAGGAGCTGGCATCTCACTCTCTTTGAATCTTCTTTATCATGCTAAGAGGAGCAGGAAAAAGCAAAAAATTTCAGAATTGCAACTTGCAATGCGGAGAAATTACTGTTTGTGCATTTACAATATTCATTGATTTTTGCCATTGAAAAACATCGTTATTCATATACCAGAAATGATTGAAGCTACTGACTGAATGAAAGGAGCTGGCATCTCACTCTCTTTGAATCTTCTTTATCATGCTAAGAGGAGCAGGAAAAAGCAAAAAATTTCAGAATTGCACCTTGCAATGCGGAGAAATTACTGTTTGTGCATTTACAATATTCATTGATTTTTGCCATTGAAAAACGTCCAGAAATGATTGAAGCTACTGACTGAATGAAAGGAGCTGGCATCTCACTCTCTTTGAATCTTCTTTATCATGCTAAGAGGAGCAGGAAAAAGCAAAAAATTTCAGAATTGCACCTTGCAATGCGGAGAAATTACTGTTTGCGCATTTACAATATTCATTGATTTTTGCCATTGAAAAACGTCCAGAAATGATTGAAGCTACTGATTGAATGAAAGGAGCTGGCATCTCACTCTCTTTGAATCTTCTTTATCATGCTAAGAGGAGCAGGAAAAAGCAAAAAATTTCAGAATTGCACCTTGCAATGCGGAGAAATTACTGTTTGTGCATTTACAATATTCATTAATTTTTGCCATTGAAAAACATCATGTTATTCATATCCCAGAAATGTTTGAAGCTACTGACTGAATGAAAGAAGCTGGCATCTCACTCTCTTTGAATCTTCTTTATCATGCTAAGAGGAGCAGGAAAAAGCAAAAAATTTCAGAATTGCACCTTGCAATGCGGAAAAATTACTGTTTGTGCATTTACAATATTCATTGATTTTTGCCATTGAAAAACGTCCAGAAATGATTGAAGCTACTGACTGAATGAAAGGAGCTGGCATCTCACTCTCTTTGAATCTTCTTTATCATGCTAAGAGGAGCAGGAAAAAGCAAAAAATTTCAGAATTGCACCTTGCAATGCGGAGAAATTACTGTTTGTGCATTTACAATATTCATTGATTTTTGCCATTGAAAAACATCATGTTATTCATATACCAGAAATGTTTGAAGCTACTGACTGAATGAAAGGAGCTGGCATCTCACTCTCTTTGAATCTTCTTTATCATGCTAAGAGGAGCAGGAAAAAGCAAAAAATTTCAGAATTGCACCTTGCAATGCGAAGAAATTACTGTTTGTGCATTTACAATATTCATTGATTTTTGCCATTGAAAAACGTCCAGAAATGATTGAAGCTACTGACTGAATGAAAGGAGCTGGCATCTCACTCTCTTTGAATCTTCTTTATCATGCTAAGAGGAGCAGGAAAATGCAAGAAATTTCAGAATTGCACCTTGCAATGCGGAGAAATTACTGTTTGTGCATTTACAATATTCATTGATTTTTGCCATTGAAAAACATCCAGAAATGATTGAAGCTACTGACTGAATGAAAGGAGCTGGCATCTCACTCTCTTTGAATCTTCTTTATCATGCTAAGAGGAGCAGGAAAAAGCCAAAAATTTCAGAATTGCACCTTGCAATGCGGAGAAATTACTGTTTGTGCATTTACAATATTCATTGATTTTTGCCATTGAAAAACATCATGTTATTCATATACCAGAAATGATTGAAGCTACTGACTGAATGAAAGGAGCTGGCATCTCACTCTCTTTGAATCTTCTTTATCATGCAAAGAGGAGCAGGAAAAAGCAAAAAATTTCAGAATTGCACCTTGCAATGCGGAGAAATTACTGTTTGTGCATTTACAATATTCATTGATTTTTGCCATTGAAAAACGTCCAGAAATGATTGAAGCTACTGACTGAATGAAAGGAGCTGGCATCTCACTCTCTTTGAATCTTCTTTATCATGCTAAGAGGAGCAGGAAAAAGCAAAAAATTTCAGAATTGCACCTTGCAATGCGGAGAAATTACTGTTTGTGCATTTACAATATTCATTGATTTTTGCCATTGAAAAACGTCCAGAAATGATTGAAGCAACTGACTGAATGAAAGGAGCTGGCATCTCACTCTCTTTGAATCTTCTTTATCATGCTAAGAGGAGCAGGAAAAAGCAAAAAATTTCAGAATTGCACCTTGCAATGCGGAGAAATTACTGTTTGTGCATTTACAATATTCATTGATTTTTGCCATTGAAAAACGTCCAGAAATAATTGAAGCTACTGACTGAATGAAAGGAGCTGGCATCTCACTCTCTTTGAATCTTCTTTATCATGCTAAGAGGAGCAGGAAAAAGCAAAAAATTTCAGAATTGCAACTTGCAATGCGGAGAAATTACTGTTTGTGCATTTACAATATTCATTGATTTTTGCCATTGAAAAACATCATGTTATTCATATACCAGAAATGATTGAAGCTACTGACTGAATGAAAGGAGCTGGCATCTCACTCTCTTTGAATCTTCTTTATCATGCTAAGAGGAGCAGGAAAAAGCAAAAAATTTCAGAATTGCACCTTGCAATGCGGAGAAATTACTGTTTGTGCATTTACAATATTCATTGATTTTTGCCATTGAAAAACGTCCAGAAATGATTGAAGCTACTGACTGAATGAAAGGAGCTGGCATCTCACTCTCTTTGAATCTTCTTTATCATGCTAAGAGGAGCAGGAAAAAGCAAAAAATTTCAGAATTGCACCTTGCAATGCGGAGAAATTACTGTTTGTGCTTTTACAATATTCATTGATTTTTGCCATTGAAAAACATCATGTTATTCATATACCAGAAATGTTTGAAGCTACTGACTGAATGAAAGGAGCTGGCATCTCACTCTCTTTGAATCTTCTTTATCATGCTAAGAGGAGCAGGAAAAAGCAAAATATTTCAGAATTGCACCTTGCAATGCGGAGAAATTACTGTTTGTGCATTTACAATATTCATTGATTTTTGCCATTGAAAAATGTCCAGAAATGATTGAAGCTGCTGACTGAATGAAAGGAGCTGGCATCTCACTCTCTTTGAATCTTCTTTATCATGCTAAGAGGAGCAGGAAAAAGCAAAAAATTTCAGAATTGCACCTTGCAATGCGGAGAAATTACTGTTTGTGCTTTTACAATATTCATTGATTTTTGCCATTGAAAAACATCATGTTATTCATATACCAGAAATGATTGAAGCTACTGACTGAATGAAACGAGCTGGCATCTCACTCTCTTTGAATCTTCCTTATCATGCTAAGAGGAGCAGGAAAAAGCAAAAAATTTCAGAATTGCACCTTGCAATGCGGAGAAATTACTGTTTGTGCATTTACAATATTCATTGATTTTTGCCATTGAAAAACGTCCAGAAATGATTGAAGCTACTGACTGAATGAAAGGAGCTGGCATCTCACTCTCTTTGAATCTTCTTTATCATGCTAAGAGGAGCAGGAAAAAGCAAAAAATTTCAGAATTGCACCTTGCAATGCGGAGAAATTACTGTTTGTGCATTTACAATATTCATTGATTTTTGCCATTGAAAAACGTCCAGAAATGATTGAAGCTACTGACTGAATGAAAGGAGCTGGCATCTCACTCTCTTTGAATCTTCTTTATCATGCTAAGAGGAGCAGGAAAAAGCAAAAAATTTCAGAATTGCACCTTGCAATGCGGAGAAATTACTGTTTGTGCATTTACAATATTCATTGATTTTTGCCTTTGAAAAACATCATGTTATTCATATACCAGAAATGTTTGAAGCTACTGACTGAATGAAAGGAGCTGGCATCTCACTCTCTTTGAATCTTCTTTATCATGCTAAGAGGAGCAGGAAAAAGCAAAAAATTTCAGAATTGCACCTTGCAATGCGGAGAAATTACTGTTTGTGCATTTACAATATTCATTGATTTTTGCCATTGAAAAACGTCCAGAAATGATTGAAGCTACTGACTGAATGAAAGGAGCTGGCATCTCACTCTCTTTGAATCTTCTTTATCATGCTAAGAGGAGCAGGAAAAAGCAAAAAATTTCAGAATTGCACCTTGCAATGCGGAGAAATTACTGTTTGTGCATTTACAATATTCATTGATTTTTGCCATTGAAAAACATCATGTTATTCATATACCAGAAATGATTGAAGCTACTGACTGAATGAAAGGAGCTGGCATCTCGCTCTCTTTGAATCTTCTTTATCATGCTAAGAGGAGCAGGAAAAAGCAAAAAATTTCAGAATTGCACCTTGCAATGCGGAGAAATTACTGTTTGTGCATTTACAATATTCATTGATTTTTGCCATTGAAAAACGTCCAGAAATGATTGAAGCTACTGACTGAATGAAAGGAGCTGGCATCTCACTCTCTTTGAATCTTCTTTATCATGCTAAGAGGAGCAGGAAAAAGCAAAAAATTTCAGAATTGCACCTTGCAATGCGGAGAAATTACTGTTTGTGCATTTACAATATTCATTGATTTTTGCCATTGAAAAACGTCCAGAAATGATTGAAGCTACTGACTGAATGAAAGGAGCTGGCATCTCACTCTCTTTGAATCTTCTTTATCATGCTAAGAGGAGCAGGAAAAAGCAAAAAATTTTAGAATTGCAACTTGCAATGCGGAGAAATTACTGTTTGTGCATTTACAATATTCATTGATTTTTGCCATTGAAAAACATCATGTTATTCATATACCAGAAATGATTGAAGCTACTGACTGAATGAAAGGAGCTGGCATCTCACTCTCTTTGAATCTTCTTTATCATGCTAAGAGGAGCAGGAAAAAGCAAAAAATTTCAGAATTGCACCTTGCAATGCGGAGAAATTACTGTTTGTGCATTTACAATATTCATTGATTTTTGCCATTGAAAAACGTCCAGAAATGATTGAAGCTACTGACTGAATGAAAGGAGCTGGCATCTCACTCTCTTTGAATCTTCTTTATCATGCTAAGAGGAGCAGGAAAAAGCAAAAAATTTCAGAATTGCACCTTGCAATGCGGAGAAATTACTGTTTGTGCTTTTACAATATTCATTGATTTTTGCCATTGAAAAACATCATGTTATTCATATACCAGAAATGTTTGAAGCTACTGACTGAATGAAAGGAGCTGGCATCTCACTCTCTTTGAATCTTCTTTATCATGCTAAGAGGAGCAGGAAAAAGCAAAAAATTTCAGAATTGCACCTTGCAATGCGGAGAAATTACTGTTTGTGCATTTACAATATTCATTGATTTTTGCCATTGAAAAACGTCCAGAAATGATTGAAGCTACTGACTGAATGAAAGGAGCTGGCATCTCACTCTCTTTGAATCTTCTTTATCATGCTAAGAGGAGCAGGAAAAAGCAAAAAATTTCAGAATTGCACCTTGCAATGCGGAGAAATTACTGTTTGTGCATTTACAATATTCATTGATTTTTGCCATTGAAAAACGTCCAGAAATGATTGAAGCTACTGACTGAATGAAAGGAGCTGGCATCTCACTCTCTTTGAATCTTCTTTATCATGCTAAGAGGAGCAGGAAAAAGCAAAAAATTTCAGAATTGCACCTTGCAATGCGGAGAAATTACTGTTTGTGCATTTACAATATTCATTGATTTTTGCCATTGAAAAACATCATGTTATTCATATACCAGAAATGATTGAAGCTACTGACTGAATGAAAGGAGCTGGCATCTTACTCTCTTTGAATCTTCTTTGTCATGCTAAGAGGAGCAGGAAAAAGCAAAAAATTTCAGAATTGCACCTTGCAATGCGGAGAAATTACTGTTTGAGCATTTACAATATTCATTGATTTTTGCCATTGAAAAACGTCCAGAAATGATTGAAGCTACTGACTGAATGAAAGGAGCTGGCATCTCACTCTCTTTGAATCTTCTTTATCATGCTAAGAGGAGCAGGAAAAAGCAAAAAATTTCAGAATTGCACCTTGCAATGCGGAGAAATTACTGTTTGTGCATTTACAATATTCATTGATTTTTGCCATTGAAAAACGTCCAGAAATGATTGAAGCTACTGAATGAATGAAAGGAGCTGGCATCTCACTCTCTTTGAATCTTCTTTATCATGCTAAGAGGAGCAGGAAAAAGCAAAAAATTTCAGAATTGCACCTTGCAATGCGGAGAAATTACTGTTTGTGCATTTACAATATTCATTGATTTTTGCCATTGAAAAACGTCCAGAAATGATTGAAGCTACTGACTGAATGAAAGGAGCTGGCATCTCACTCTCTTTGAATCTTCTTTATCATGCTAAGAGGAGCAGGAAAAAGCAAAAAATTTCAGAATTGCACCTTGCAATGCGGAGAAATTACTGTTTGTGCATTTACAATATTCATTGATTTTTGCCATTGAAAAACGTCCAGAAATGATTGAAGCTACTGACTGAATGAAAGGAGCTGGCATCTCACTCTCTTTGAATCTTCTTTATCATGCTAAGAGGAGCAGGAAAAAGCAAAAAATTTCAGAATTGCACCTTGCAATGCGGAGAAATTACTCTTTGTGCATTTACAATATTCATTGATTTTTGCCATTGAAAAACATCATGTTATTCATATACCAGAAATGTTTGAAGCTACTGACTGAATGAAAGGAGCTGGCATCTCACTCTCTTTGAATCTTCTTTATCATGCTAAGAGGAGCAGGAAAAAGCAAAAAATTTCAGAATTGCACCTTGCAATGCGGAGAAATTACTGTTTGTGCATTTACAATATTCATTGATTTTTGCCATTGAAAAACATCATGTTATTCATATACCAGAAATGTTTGAAGCTACTGACTGAATGAAAGGAGCTGGCATCTCACTCTCTTTGAATCTTCTTTATCATGCTAAGAGGAGCAGGAAAAAGCAAAAAATTTCAGAATTGCACCTTGCAATGCGGAGAAATTACTGTTTGTGCATTTACAATATTCATTGATTTTTGCCATTGAAAAACGTCCAGAAATGATTGAAGCTACTGACTGAATGAAAGGAGCTGGCATCTCACTCTCTTTGAATCTTCTTTATCATGCTAAGAGGAGCAGGAAAAAGCAAAAAATTTCAGAATTGCACCTTGCAATGCGGAGAAATTACTGTTTGTGCATTTACAATATTCATTGATTTTTGCCATTGAAAAACATCATGTTATTCATATACCAGAAATGATTGAAGCTACTGACTGAATGAAAGGAGCTGGCATCTCGCTCTCTTTGAATCTTCTTTATCATGCTAAGAGGAGCAGGAAAAAGCAAAAAATTTCAGAATTGCACCTTGCAATGCGGAGAAATTACTGTTTGTGCATTTACAATATTCATTGTTTTTTGCCATTGAAAAACGTCCAGAAATGATTGAAGCTACTGACTGAATGAAAGGAGCTGTCATCTCACTCTCTTTGAATCTTCTTTATCATGCTAAGAGGAGCAGGAAAAAGCAAAAAATTTCAGAATTGCACCTTGCAATGTGGAGAAATTACTGTTTGTGCATTTACAATATTCATTGATTTTTGCCATTGAAAAACATCATGTTATTCATATACCAGAAATGATTGAAGCTACTGACTGAATGAAAGGAGCTGGCATCTCACTCTCTTTGAATCTTCTTTATCATGCTAAGAGGAGCAGGAAAAAGCAAAAAATTTCAGAATTGCACCTTGCAATGCGGAGAAATTACTGTTTGTGCATTTACAATATTCATTGATTTTTGCCATTGAAAAACGTCCAGAAATGATTGAAGCTACTGACTGAATGAAAGGAGCTGGCATCTCACTCTCTTTGAATCTTCTTTATCATGCTAAGAGGAGCAGGAAAAAGCAAAAAATTTCAGAATTGCACCTTGCAATGCGGAGAAATTACTGTTTGTGCATTTACAATATTCATTGATTTTTGCCATTGAAAAACATCATGTTATTCATATACCAGAAATGATTGAAGCTACTGACTGAATGAAAGGAGCTGGCATCTTACTCTCTTTGAATCTTCTTTGTCATGCTAAGAGGAGCAGGAAAAAGCAAAAAATTTCAGAATTGCACCTTGCAATGCGGAGAAATTACTGTTTGTGCATTTACAATATTCATTGATTTTTGCCATTGAAAAACGTCCAGAAATGATTGAAGCTACTGACTGAATGAAAGGAGCTGGCATCTCACTCTCTTTGAATCTTCTTTATCATGCTAAGAGGAGCAGGAAAAAGCAAAAAATTTCAGAATTGCACCTTGCAATGCGGAGAAATTACTGTTTGTGCATTTACAATATTCATTGATTTTTGCCATTGAAAAACGTCCAGAAATGATTGAAGCTACTGACTGAATGAAAGGAGCTGGCATCTCACTCTCTTTGAATCTTCTTTATCATGCTAAGAGGAGCAGGAAAAAGCAAAAAATTTCAGAATTGCACCTTGCAATGCGGAGAAATTACTGTTTGTGCATTTACAATATTCATTGATTTTTGCCATTGAAAAACGTCCAGAAATGATTGAAGCTACTGACTGAATGAAAGGAGCTGGCATCTCACTCTCTTTGAATCTTCTTTATCATGCTAAGAGGAGCAGGAAAAAGCAAAAAATTTCAGAATTGCACCTTGCAATGCGGAGAAATTACTGTTTGTGCATTTACAATATTCATTGATTTTTGCCATTGAAAAACATCATGTTATTCATATACCAGAAATGATTGAAGCTACTGACTGAATGAAAGGAGCTGGCATCTCGCTCTCTTTGAATCTTCTTTATCATGCTAAGAGGAGCAGGAAAAAGCAAAAAATTTCAGAATTGCACCTTGCAATGTGGAGAAATTACTGTTTGTGCATTTACAATATTCATTGATTTTTGCCATTGAAAAACATCATGTTATTCATATACCAGAAATGATTGAAGCTACTGACTGAATGAAAGGAGCTGGCATCTCGCTCTCTTTGAATCTTCTTTATCATGCTAAGAGGAGCAGGAAAAAGCAAAAAATTTCAGAATTGCACCTTGCAATGCGGAGAAATTACTGTTTGTGCATTTACAATATTCATTGTTTTTTGCCATTGAAAAACGTCCAGAAATGATTGAAGCTACTGACTGAATGAAAGGAGCTGTCATCTCACTCTCTTTGAATCTTCTTTATCATGCTAAGAGGAGCAGGAAAAAGCAAAAAATTTCAGAATTGCACCTTGCAATGTGGAGAAATTACTGTTTGTGCATTTACAATATTCATTGATTTTTGCCATTGAAAAACATCATGTTATTCATATACCAGAAATGATTGAAGCTACTGACTGAATGAAAGGAGCTGGCATCTCACTCTCTTTGAATCTTCTTTATCATGCTAAGAGGAGCAGGAAAAAGCAAAAAATTTCAGAATTGCACCTTGCAATGCGGAGAAATTACTGTTTGTGCATTTACAATATTCATTGATTTTTGCCATTGAAAAACGTCCAGAAATGATTGAAGCTACTGACTGAATGAAAGGAGCTGGCATCTCACTCTCTTTGAATCTTCTTTATCATGCTAAGAGGAGCAGGAAAAAGCAAAAAATTTCAGAATTGCACCTTGCAATGCGGAGAAATTACTGTTTGTGCATTTACAATATTCATTGATTTTTGCCATTGAAAAACATCATGTTATTCATATACCAGAAATGATTGAAGCTACTGACTGAATGAAAGGAGCTGGCATCTTACTCTCTTTGAATCTTCTTTGTCATGCTAAGAGGAGCAGGAAAAAGCAAAAAATTTCAGAATTGCACCTTGCAATGCGGAGAAATTACTGTTTGTGCATTTACAATATTCATTGATTTTTGCCATTGAAAAACGTCCAGAAATGATTGAAGCTACTGACTGAATGAAAGGAGCTGGCATCTCACTCTCTTTGAATCTTCTTTATCATGCTAAGAGGAGCAGGAAAAAGCAAAAAATTTCAGAATTGCACCTTGCAATGCGGAGAAATTACTGTTTGTGCATTTACAATATTCATTGATTTTTGCCATTGAAAAACGTCCAGAAATGATTGAAGCTACTGACTGAATGAAAGGAGCTGGCATCTCACTCTCTTTGAATCTTCTTTATCATGCTAAGAGGAGCAGGAAAAAGCAAAAAATTTCAGAATTGCACCTTGCAATGCGGAGAAATTACTGTTTGTGCATTTACAATATTCATTGATTTTTGCCATTGAAAAACGTCCAGAAATGATTGAAGCTACTGACTGAATGAAAGGAGCTGGCATCTCACTCTCTTTGAATCTTCTTTATCATGCTAAGAGGAGCAGGAAAAAGCAAAAAATTTCAGAATTGCACCTTGCAATGCGGAGAAATTACTGTTTGTGCATTTACAATATTCATTGATTTTTGCCATTGAAAAACATCATGTTATTCATATACCAGAAATGATTGAAGCTACTGACTGAATGAAAGGAGCTGGCATCTCGCTCTCTTTGAATCTTCTTTATCATGCTAAGAGGAGCAGGAAAAAGCAAAAAATTTCAGAATTGCACCTTGCAATGTGGAGAAATTACTGTTTGTGCATTTACAATATTCATTGATTTTTGCCATTGAAAAACATCATGTTATTCATATACCAGAAATGATTGAAGCTACTGACTGAATGAAAGGAGCTGGCATCTCACTCTCTTTGAATCTTCTTTATCATGCTAAGAGGAGCAGGAAAAAGCAAAAAATTTCAGAATTGCACCTTGCAATGCGGAGAAATTACTGTTTGTGCATTTACAATATTCATTGATTTTTGCCATTGAAAAACGTCCAGAAATGATTGAAGCTACTGACTGAATGAAAGGAGCTGGCATCTCACTCTCTTTGAATCTTCTTTATCATGCTAAGAGGAGCAGGAAAAAGCAAAAAATTTCAGAATTGCACCTTGCAATGCGGAGAAATTACTGTTTGTGCATTTACAATATTCATTGATTTTTGCCATTGAAAAACATCATGTTATTCATATACCAGAAATGATTGAAGCTACTGACTGAATGAAAGGAGCTGGCATCTTACTCTCTTTGAATCTTCTTTGTCATGCTAAGAGGAGCAGGAAAAAGCAAAAAATTTCAGAATTGCACCTTGCAATGCGGAGAAATTACTGTTTGTGCATTTACAATATTCATTGATTTTTGCCATTGAAAAACGTCCAGAAATGATTGAAGCTACTGACTGAATGAAAGGAGCTGGCATCTCACTCTCTTTGAATCTTCTTTATCATGCTAAGAGGAGCAGGAAAAAGCAAAAAATTTCAGAATTGCACCTTGCAATGCGGAGAAATTACTGTTTGTGCATTTACAATATTCATTGATTTTTGCCATTGAAAAACGTCCAGAAATGATTGAAGCTACTGACTGAATGAAAGGAGCTGGCATCTCACTCTCTTTGAATCTTGTTTATCATGCTAAGAGGAGCAGGAAAAAGCAAAAAATTTCAGAATTGCACCTTGCAATGCGGAGAAATTACTGTTTGTGCATTTACAATATTCATTGATTTTTGCCATTGAAAAACATCATGTTATTCATATACCAGAAATGTTTGTAGCTACTGACTGAATGAAAGGAGCTGGCATCTCACTCTCTTTGAATCTTCTTTATCATGCTAAGAGGAGCAGGAAAAAGCAAAAAATTTCAGAATTGCACCTTGCAATGCGGAGAAATTACTGTTTGTGCATTTACAATATTCATTGATTTTTGCCATTGAAAAACGTCCAGAAATGATTGAAGCTACTGACTGAATGAAAGGAGCTGGCATATCACTCTCTTTGAATCTTCTTTATCATGCTAAGAGGAGCAGGAAAAAGCAAAAAATTTCAGAATTGCACCTTGCAATGTGGAGAAATTACTGTTTGTGCATTTACAATATTCATTGATTTTTGCCATTGAAAAACATCATGTTATTCATATACCAGAAATGATTGAAGCTACTGACTGAATGAAAGGAGCTGGCATCTCACTCTCTTTGAATCTTCTTTATCATGCTAAGAGGAGCAGGAAAAAGCAAAAAATTTCAGAATTGCACCTTGCAATGCGGAGAAATTACTGTTTGTGCATTTACAATATTCATTGATTTTTGCCATTGAAAAACGTCCAGAAATGATTGAAGCTACTGACTGAATGAAAGGAGCTGGCATCTCACTCTCTTTGAATCTTCTTTATCATGCTAAGAGGAGCAGGAAAAAGCAAAAAATTTCAGAATTGCACCTTGCAATGCGGAGAAATTACTGTTTGTGCTTTTACAATATTCATTGATTTTTGCCATTGAAAAACATCATGTTATTCATATACCAGAAATGTTTGAAGCTACTGACTGAATGAAAGGAGCTGGCATCTCACTCTCTTTGAATCTTCTTTATCATGCTAAGAGGAGCAGGAAAAAGCAAAAAATTTCAGAATTGCACCTTGCAATGCGGAGAAATTACTGTTTGTGCATTTACAATATTCATTGATTTTTGCCATTGAAAAACGTCCAGAAATGATTGAAGCTACTGACTGAATGAAAGGAGCTGGCATCTCACTCTCTTTGAATCTTCTTTATCATGCTAAGAGGAGCAGGAAAAAGCAAAAAATTTCAGAATTGCACCTTGCAATGCGGAGAAATTACTGTTTGTGCATTTACAATATTCATTGATTTTTGCCATTGAAAAACGTCCAGAAATGATTGAAGCTACTGACTGAATGAAAGGAGCTGGCATCTCACTCTCTTTGAATCTTCTTTATCATGCTAAGAGGAGCAGGAAAAAGCAAAAAATTTCAGAATTGCAACTTGCAATGCGGAGAAATTACTGTTTGTGCATTTACAATATTCATTGATTTTTGCCATTGAAAAACATCATGTTATTCATATACCAGAAATGATTGAAGCTACTGACTGAATGAAAGGAGCTGGCATCTCACTCTCTTTGAATCTTCTTTATCATGCTAAGAGGAGCAGGAAAAAGCAAAAAATTTCAGAATTGCACCTTGCAATGCGGAGAAATTACTGTTTGTGCATTTACAATATTCATTGATTTTTGCCATTGAAAAACGTCCAGAAATGATTGAAGCTACTGACTGAATGAAAGGAGCTGGCATCTCACTCTCTTTGAATCTTCTTTATCATGCTAAGAGGAGCAGGAAAAAGCAAAAAATTTCAGAATTGCACCTTGCAATGCGGAGAAATTACTGTTTGTGCTTTTACAATATTCATTGATTTTTGCCATTGAAAAACATCATATTATTCATATACCAGAAATGTTTGAAGCTACTGACTGAATGAAAGGAGCTGGCATCTCACTCTCTTTGAATCTTCTTTATCATGCTAAGAGGAGCAGGAAAAAGCAAAAAATTTCAGAATTGCACCTTGCAATGCGGAGAAATTACTGTTTGTGCATTTACAATATTCATTGATTTTTGCCATTGAAAAACGTCCAGAAATGATTGAAGCTACTGACTGAATGAAAGGAGCTGGCATCTCACTCTCTTTGAATCTTCTTTATCATGCTAAGAGGAGCAGGAAAAAGCAAAAAATTTCAGAATTGCACCTTGCAATGCGGAGAAATTACTGTTTGTGCATTTACAATATTCATTGATTTTTGCCATTGAAAAACGTCCAGAAATGATTGAAGCTACTGACTGAATGAAAGGAGCTGGCATCTCACTCTCTTTGAATCTTCTTTATCATGCTAAGAGGAGCAGGAAAAAGCAAAAAATTTCAGAATTGCACCTTGCAATGCGGAGAAATTACTGTTTGTGCATTTACAATATTCATTGATTTTTGCCATTGAAAAACATCATGTTATTCATATACCAGAAATGATTGAAGCTACTGACTGAATGAAAGGAGCTGGCATCTTACTCTCTTTGAATCTTCTTTGTCATGCTAAGAGGAGCAGGAAAAAGCAAAAAATTTCAGAATTGCACCTTGCAATGCGGAGAAATTACTGTTTGTGCATTTACAATATTCATTGATTTTTGCCATTGAAAAACGTCCAGAAATGATTGAAGCTACTGACTGAATGAAAGGAGCTGGCATCTCACTCTCTTTGAATCTTCTTTATCATGCTAAGAGGAGCAGGAAAAAGCAAAAATTTCAGAATTGCACCTTGCAATGCGGAGAAATTACTGTTTGTGCATTTACAATATTCATTGATTTTTGCCATTGAAAAACGTCCAGAAATGATTGAAGCTACTGACTGAATGAAAGGAGCTGGCATCTCACTCTCTTTGAATCTTGTTTATCATGCTAAGAGGAGCAGGAAAAAGTAAAAAATTTCAGAATTGCACCTTGCAATGCGGAGAAATTACTGTTTGTGCATTTTACAATATTCATTGATTTTTGCCATTGAAAAACATCATGTTATTCATATACCAGAAATGTTTGTAGCTACTGACTGAATGAAAGGAGCTGGCATCTCACTTTTGAATCTTCTTTATCATGCTAAGAGGAGCAGGAAAAAGCAAAAAATTTCAGAATTGCACCTTGCAATGCGGAGAAATTACTGTTTGTGCATTTACAATATTCATTGATTTTTGCCATTGAAAAACGTCCAGAAATGATTGAAGCTACTGACTGAATGAAAGGAGCTGGCATCTCACTCTCTTTGAATCTTCTTTATCATGCTAAGAGGAGCAGGAAAAAGCAAAAAATTTCAGAATTGCACCTTGCAATGTGGAGAAATTACTGTTTGTGCATTTACAATATTCATTGATTTTTGCCATTGAAAAACATCATGTTATTCATATACCAGAAATGATTGAAGCTACTGACTGAATGAAAGGAGCTGGCATCTCACTCTCTTTGAATCTTCTTTATCATGCTAAGAGGAGCAGGAAAAAGCAAAAAATTTCAGAATTGCACCTTGCAATGCGGAGAAATTACTGTTTGTGCATTTACAATATTCATTGATTTTTGCCATTGAAAAACGTCCAGAAATGATTGAAGCTACTGACTGAATGAAAGGAGCTGGCATCTCACTCTCTTTGAATCTTCTTTATCATGCTAAGAGGGAGCAGGAAAAAGCAAAAAATTTCAGAATTGCACCTTGCAATGCGGAGAAATTACTGTTTGTGCTTTTACAATATTCATTGATTTTTGCCATTGAAAAACATCATGTTATTCATATACCAGAAATGTTTGAAGCTACTGACTGAATGAAAGGAGCTGGCATCTCACTCTCTTTGAATCTTCTTTATCATGCTAAGAGGAGCAGGAAAAAGCAAAAATTTCAGAATTGCACCTTGCAATGCGGAGAAATTACTGTTTGTGCATTTACAATATTCATTGATTTTGCCATTGAAAAACGTCCAGAAATGATTGAAGCTACTGACTGAATGAAAGGAGCTGGCATCTCACTCTCTTTGAATCTTCTTTATCATGCTAAGAGGAGCAGGAAAAAGCAAAAAATTTCAGAATTGCACCTTGCAATGCGGAGAAATTACTGTTTGTGCATTTACAATATTCATTGATTTTTGCCATTGAAAAACGTCCAGAAATGATTGAAGCTACTGACTGAATGAAAGGAGCTGGCATCTCACTCTCTTTGAATCTTCTTTATCATGCTAAGAGGAGCAGGAAAAAGCAAAAAATTTCAGAATTGCAACTTGCAATGCGGAGAAATTACTGTTTGTGCATTTACAATATTCATTGATTTTTGCCATTGAAAAACATCATGTTATTCATATACCAGAAATGATTGAAGCTACTGACTGAATGAAAGGAGCTGGCATCTCACTCTCTTTGAATCTTCTTTATCATGCTAAGAGGAGCAGGAAAAAGCAAAAATTTCAGAATTGCACCTTGCAATGCGGAGAAATTACTGTTTGTGCATTTACAATATTCATTGATTTTTGCCATTGAAAAACGTCCAGAAATGATTGAAGCTACTGACTGAATGAAAGGAGCTGCATCTCACTCTCTTTGAATCTTCTTTATCATGCTAAGAGGAGCAGGAAAAAGCAAAAAATTTCAGAATTGCACCTTGCAATGCGGAGAAATTACTGTTTGTGCTTTTACAATATTCATTGATTTTTGCCATTGAAAAACATCATATTATTCATATACCAGAAATGTTTGAAGCTACTGACTGAATGAAAGGAGCTGGCATCTCACTCTCTTTGAATCTTCTTTATCATGCTAAGAGGAGCAGGAAAAAGCAAAAATTTCAGAATTGCACCTTGCAATGCGGAGAAATTACTGTTTGTGCATTTACAATATTCATTGATTTTTGCCATTGAAAAACGTCCAGAATGATTGAAGCTACTGACTGAATGAAAGGAGCTGGCATCTCACTCTCTTTGAATCTTCTTTATCATGCTAAGAGGAGCAGGAAAAAGCAAAAATTTCAGAATTGCACCTTGCAATGCGGAGAAATTACTGTTTGTGCATTTACAATATTCATTGATTTTTGCCATTGAAAAACGTCCAGAAATGATTGAAGCTACTGACTGAATGAAAGGAGCTGGCATCTCACTCTCTTTGAATCTTCTTTATCATGCTAAGAGGAGCAGGAAAAAGCAAAAATTTCAGAATTGCACCTTGCAATGCGGAGAAATTACTGTTTGTGCATTTACAATATTCATTGATTTTTGCCATTGAAAAACATCATGTTATTCATATACCAGAAATGATTGAAGCTACTGACTGAATGAAAGGAGCTGGCATCTTACTCTCTTTGAATCTTCTTTGTCATGCTAAGAGGAGCAGGAAAAAGCAAAAAATTTCAGAATTGCACCTTGCAATGCGGAGAAATTACTGTTTGTGCATTTACAATATTCATTGATTTTTGCCATTGAAAACGTCCAGAAATGATTGAAGCTACTGACTGAATGAAAGGAGCTGGCATCTCACTCTCTTTGAATCTTCTTTATCATGCTAAGAGGAGCAGGAAAAAGCAAAAAATTTCAGAATTGCACCTTGCAATGCGGAGAAATTACTGTTTGTGCATTTACAATATTCATGTGATTTTTGCCATTGAAAAACGTCCAGAAATGATTGAAGCTACTGACTGAATGAAAGGAGCTGGCATCTCACTCTCTTTGAATCTTCTTTATCATGCTAAGAGGAGCAGGAAAAAGCAAAAAATTTCAGAATTGCACCTTGCAATGCGGAGAAATTACTGTTTGTGCATTTACAATATTCATTGATTTTTGCCATTGAAAAACATCATGTTATTCATATACCAGAAATGATTGAAGCTACTGACTGAATGAAAGGAGCTGGCATCTCACTCTCTTTGAATCTTCTTTATCATGCTAAGAGGAGCAGGAAAAAGCAAAAAATTTCAGAATTGCACCTTGCAATGCGGAGAAATTACTGTTTGTGCATTTACAATATTCATTGATTTTTGCCATTGAAAAACGTCCAGAAATGATTGAAGCTACTGACTGAATGAAAGGAGCTGGCATCTCACTCTCTTTGAATCTTCTTTATCATGCTAAGAGGAGCAGGAAAAAGCAAAAAATTTCAGAATTGCACCTTGCAATGCGGAGAAATTACTGTTTGTGCATTTACAATATTCATTGATTTTT